>NC_088889.1:17750625-18054034 GCF_037157495.1 Lathamus discolor | reverse complement strand
AAAAGTAACTCAACAGGCTTATCTGATCATTCTGAATTACTGAGAAAAACAGAACTACAGAACTGTCTAGTTTCTCAATTTATTCAGAAGAAAAAACAGTCCAGGAGGATTACTATTTCAGTGCTGTTTCCCTAAACCTATGGAAGCCAAAATAAGGTTTGCCGTTTTGTCATTTGGTTCCCTATACACTTGGAGACAAAGTGTATTTATTCTGTATGTAACTGCATCCTCAAGCTTGCCTGAAATGTGCTTTTCATCTGACATCCTGAAAAGAATTTAAACTCAGGTGCTTTCATTACTACAAGTGGCTATGCAGCTAGAATTTCAGATCAAGACCCTGAAACATCAGGAATTGTTATTCTGTCCTCAGGCTTGCTATAAACAAGCAGACCATGAGGAAAAGGATGGAAGGAAAAAGGATAGAAAAGGAAGGGCAGCAGGAGTTAATTCAAATATGCCTTTCCCATATAAAAAGGCCTTTTTGTGTTCATAAGTGCGTTACCAGATCTAGAGTGTATCTACAGTGTGAGCTGGACCCTTTATTTACAGAAAGTTAAATATATAAAAATCTCATTATTTTAACTTTGATGATACAGTCCATTTTCTGTCAGTAAGATAACAGAATAAGGGAAGGAATGTTTATCTAACCAACAATGTTCTCCAGTTACAAGAGATGGATTTCTTGATGTTATGTATACTGAGGAGGGAAACTTAGGTACAGAGGCAGGAGAACAGTGAGGTTGCACTCTGAATGTATACATATTGAATCAGTATTGCTGCTTACTTCACTGACTTTATTAGTATGATTTTAAACTATGCCTCATTACTGTGATTTTCTTCTTGTTTCCAGACACCGGCAAGAATGAAATACACTAATATTTGGAATATCATGGCCTGAATCCCAGTGCTATTAACTCTTTCCAAGCAGAAAAACATGTAACTACAGCAATGCAAGTGAGAGAATGGGAGATATTAGTAAATCATCATGAATTAAACAGTGTCAGATGGCAAACTCTGCAAACGCAGCTCTGGGAGAGAGGATAACACAGGATAGGGTCGTCCTTCAGAGCAACTTGGAGCAGCATAGGAGGCACTTATTAACCTTCCCAGCTAGCAAGAAGAGGTGGCTGGGACAGGGTGAATGGGAGGGCGGGAGTTGCTGGGCAATGATTGCAGCCAAAGGGTGCAGTGTGGAAAGCAGAGCAGCACGACTGCTGGCATGCTGCAGCAGTGGAAAGGCATGCTTGCTGCCTCCTGTCTTGTCCCAGTGCTCTGTGCTCCCTGAGTTTGCTGTTATATGTTACAAGAGAAAGAAGGAAGCATTGCTGAGGAGGAAAAAGCAGCAGAAGGTGTCAGAGATGTTCCCTCCCCTCTATGGTGTGGCTGTCTTCCAGTTTGGAAAGCTGAAATGCAATGCAAGAGACCAGTGTCAAAGGGGACCACAGTTGCCAGTTTCTTTGTGTGAAGTCTGGCAAATGTTTACGCTTCTTACTTTGAGGTCAGTGACAACTGTACTTCAGATGTCTTCAAGAAATAGACTGAATAGATGAAACTGAGCATCTGTAAACTATCACACATTTCAATCTCAGCTTTTGCCCATGCTAGAGAAAAATACACTTAAAGTTGCCCTGGACTTGCTGTGCTGTAACATGGTGGGGTTTATACTCACAAGAACCCGTATGAAGACTGAATGATTCCACAGCATTTTAAATGGACCAAAAATGTAAGCCTGAAAGGAACAAAAAACCATGGTTCTCAAGAGTGGATGCTGTCATGAATATTCCATGTACAACACACAGCCTTGCTGTGCTTTATTAGCTGTTTTAATTACTACATTTCTACTACTACAGACATGAAAACCACTGCAATCAGTGTCCCTCTGCCTATAAAAGCCTCCGCTATGCAGAGAGGTCTCAAAGTCAAGATCTCTGCCTGGTATTCACAGATCTGCCAAATTCCTTGCATCTGACACAAGACAGAGTTGGCTCGTGTCACATCCATCTGCAGAACAGCCTGGACCTCATCCATTTAAATCCTCTCTCCTGCTCCAAGGTCCCATGCCACAGCCAACCACATACCCAGGCTCAGAGGGTGATATATTACCACAGACGAAAGATGCCATGTCTGCATTTGCACAGCACCTTAGGCAGGGGATAGAGCTAGGGAAGGCTACTAAGGGTAGAGAAATAATCAGACAAGAATAATCAGGGGACATAAGACTACAAAAATGGGTGCAGCCTTTGCATGCCAGAGTCCCTTCTTCCAGCAAATACCTACCTGCAACAGCAACAATGGGTAAGTCACCAGAAAAGCCTTACTTTAGAAATAGGGCTCATGTATTTGTACTATTAGCCCAGCAGGTTGCCAACTTTTATTGCTTCTTTCATCTTAGCAGGATTCACACAGCTGATCTCTTGAAAGCAATTAATCAGTGTCCCAAATTCCACCCACCAATGAGTCCTTGCACACAGTTTTCTTAAGAAAAAAAAAATGACACTTTTTAATTAATTTTTTCCATCAAAAATCCAGTCCTGCTGATAACGGTCAGGAAGGCATGCAAAAGTAATTACTCACACAATCTGTTTTTCACACACTTGCCACTCTCTTCTGGGGCACCTAGCCTTCCTTTTCCAATTCATTAGCACCCCTGCCCTGCCCACACTGCCTCAGGAACAGCATGCTCCTCTTTTCCTTCTCTCAGATTAAACGTATGTTCACAGGTCAAGAATTTGGATGCCTTCCCCCTTGCCACAATTGCATAAATGCATCTACATTTGTTGCCTGTTTGCAGAAGCCTGAGAGCAGAGGAGGAATCCAAGCGGCTCGCTTCCCTGTGAGCTTAATTAGCATGTCAGACAAAAACCAGGGGGAAGGCAATTCTTAAGAAGCTATTTTCAAAATTGCAGCCACCTGCCAGACAATGAAACTCTTCAGCCTTTCCTCAGACAAGGAGGGACTGCTGGGCTTGGAGCAACCCTCACCTCTTGTCTGCCAAAGGTACAGCACCAGACAGCACTAACTCATGTGTGAAATGTTGTGACTTAAGGGAAAAAACCCAAAGGCAATGTGACCACCTACACCACAGTTATGTGTCTCCTAAATCTTTCAGCGGTGGCAGAAGCGATCAATAAAAACTCTCGCATTTTACGATGACCATTTAACTTTCAGTATTTCCTACAGCAGATGATGGGCATCTCAGTGTATTATTTTTGTCAGAAAACACTACCCTGTATGGTTTACTAACCTGTGTTGTTCACCCCTGTCAAAATTAAAGCAAGTTAAATCATCAGGGCAATCTATTTGCTCCTCACCAGATTTGATTTCATTGCCTGTGATGAAACCACTTCCCTACCTGGGAGTGACAAGCAGGGTGCTCAGTATGCAGATTTTTCAGGCTTCTACAGGAAGAAGTGATACCACTTCAACACATTTGTGAAATAAAAAACCGTATCTTCCCCCCTGGGGAGGAGGGGCTGCCATAGGAACTATGCTGTAGGAACTCCTCAGCCCTCTGGCCAATCTCTGACCTCCTTTATATGGAAAAGACTGTGTCAGGAACCAGGAAGTTAAGCAGCAAGGTATGAGTTCTCACAAATAAATCCAAGGCATACTACCACTCTGGTTATCAATACTTGCCCTGAAACAATCCCTCACCAACTGAAAACTGACGTGCCTACCTGTCAGTTTGAATTTGTTTCTCTTTCTTATTCTGAAAGCATCTCACAGGATCAGACTGGTGGCACCACAAGGTTGCTTGTGCACGTGTCCATCATGCAAAGGTAACTCAGAGAGTGGAAGATTCTGCTTGTGAAATCATGGCCATAAGATCTCCAGCAATGTTCCTACCCAGCTTCTCAAGCCAGGCAGCCAGGTAGCCAGAGCAATACTGGCTGTTAATTGTTAATTGTAAATTGTTATATAAGGACAAAATTTCCCAGTCTTTGAATATTTCAAAAGAGAGACTGAGAATTGGTTTGGGCTTCTCAATCATGACAGGAAAAATACAAGTTATAAAGAAGGATAGGAGCAATTTGTTATCCCTCAAATCCTTTTTGACCTTTCCTGAACAGTACATATGTCCTGCTTCACTACCCTATACAAAGCACCTGAGAGAATACCAGAAATTCTATCACCATGTTTTTAGTTTTGAACTTGGAAGAAAGCTTTTGGACAGAAAATACAGGGACCTCCATTTCCCCAGCTGTTGCTTCTCTCCTAAATTGCTTCCTCTGACAAATCTGGGCACTGTTCCCCCAAATGTACCTCAACACTCAGCAAACTGCCCACCTTTGTGACAGCTGGTACTGTGTCACACCCCAGAGCATAAGAGGAAGCAACGGGAGGCAATGTAACCTACTACCACACAGAGGAGATTCCATGTGTCCTCCTGTTCTCAGAGTCTGGAGTCTACAGCTTCCTGCAATGAAACCTGTTTCTGGAAACCTACGAAAGTGGTCCTATATTGGGGAAAAACAAGTGGCACCTGTCTCTCCACAGTTCAAAGCCAATTCAAATCAAAAGCATCCAACCAGCACCTATATGAAAGTCAGGCTATTCAGGCTTTAACATTTAGAAATTTGGTCTTAGCTCCTATGAAAAAATTTCTTTATGGACAAGACATAAAACCAGGATAGAGTAGCTAGAGTTAGGTTAGCGCTCCAAAGTTTCAACCTGTCTACATTTCATGTACCGAAAATAATCTCAGTCTCTTACTCAAATCCCATTTTCAGGATTTCTGTTTAAGGCAGTTTCGGGGTACAGTATTCCTTCTATGTTTTGTTTAAGCTTTCAGACTTCCCGGCATTGGAAGGAGAGTCTGCAAATTTGAAGCCCATAATGTGGCTATTAATACATTATTAATGTTGAGTTAATGACTCGGTGTTCATTTGATGCATATATTTCTCTAGACACCAAGACTGAGATTAAACACTGCTTGTACACTTGCTACAGCTTCCTACATAAAAAATTCTGTAGATTATGGGTCTATATGCATTGCTAGATCTCAAATAAGATTAATCCCTTTGAGGCAAAAGTAAAGGAAGGATGAAAATCCCCTGACCTACTTTTTCCTTCTAAACTTGAAAGAAGTATTTTTCCGTACCCTTATCTTCGTCTTCCTTAAATAACACTGCAAATATTATGACTTTGACTGAGTGACTTGTTTTTTGAAAATACAGCTGACTTTGCATCTTTGACTACAGTTACTTTCAGGAAAGCCTGCCTCACTGATTCTGATTATTTTTATTTTATAGACTCCAAATATGTTCCCTGACCCTTAAACCCCCCAGCACCTTTGTGACTCTCCAAAGAGGTTTATTCCACAAACTCATAAATCCATCCAGAGACAAAATTGCATCAGGGACATCCTTTATGTGGTTTCTGCCTGCTGATTTTTGCCCTTTCTGTCTCATTTAAACAATTTCCTAAATGTTCATGTTTCTCTTTGACAGGGCTTCACCCTTGTTTGCTACCTGACACTTTTTATATGTTGATAAGATTTTCACCTTGCCTTTCTTGGATAACTCAGAAGCAGCTACACAAGATCCTAGTAAGTTTTCAAATTCCCAATTTAAACAATTAAGGATACCTAAGTGCTCAGTAGTCTCATAAGCACAATTCTGCCACAAGTTGTTGCTATTTAATGAACTGCTGATTTGAGAGCACTCTTTCCCTCTGCCTCTCTCTTTAGTAGTCCCTGGATGGCCTTTACATACAATTTCCTTTCCAGTAATTCAAAGCAGATGGTCAGGCACCACTACACTGCAAGCATGCGTGTGAGCACACATATACACATGTATTTGTGTGGAGAGAGACCAAAGATATCTATAAATAAAAATGAATGCAAATCAAAGATATGGAAGACTATTCTATATTGGATTCTGATGAGGCAACAGTGCAGTATGAAGAAACAAGATGATTGTTTATAGCTATCCATGGACCCAAAGATTAAAAAAAAAAAAAAAGAACAAAAGCACTGGGGGCATAAGAGAGCGTTTTAGGGCTGCATCATCTGTACACAGCATAGGAACCTCTATTTTGATCATCACTATACTGGTATTCCCAAATGCACCCTCCATCTCCAAAAGTAAGTGATTAAACACAACAGCACCACTTTGGAGGTAGGAAGGAAGAGAAGAAGGAAAGGAAGGAGGGAGGAAGCGCTAGCATGAAGCCATCAGACCAATTCAGGATCACTACCAGTGTTCCATTTCTCCTAACATCTTTAGATGTTTCTCAACATCCCAGTATCCCTCTGGCTGGCAGCAGGCATGGATGGCTGTAAGGCAGCCATTCCCACAAATGAGGGCAGGGGCTCACCCCTCATCTGCTCTACCCACCTCCTGCCAGAAGCATAACAATGTCAAAGAGAGCAGCCCTTAAATGTGCCTCCTTCTCTCCATTAACTATACTTTGAGCAATCTGGTCTAGTGGAAGGTGTCCCTGCCCATGGCAAGCTGGGTAGAACAAGACGACCTTTAAGGTCCCTTCCAATCCAAACCATTCTGTGATTCTATGGTGATTCTATGGTGATAGAATCACCATGTTTTTATTGTGTTAAAAATTGTCACAGATGTTTCAAGTCAGATGAAACTAATTACCTCATGTGTCAGGGATCCCTCCCCCTCTAAAAGAGCACTTATTTGTACATTAGGAAAATCTGACCAAAGACCTCTGATGCCCTCAGATGAGCTGCTGTGCTGCAGAACTGCTTGTTTAGGGTATGGACTTTTCCCACCACACACTGTGTAGTGGCTGTTGCCTCAAAGCCATTTGCTTTCAACCTTTACCCAGGAACGGATAATGATGTGGCATCTCAGCTAACGCCTGTGAGGTTCTGGGCAGGCTTCTGCACCACTTCAGCAAGCGGCTTTCCAGACAACCAGCCCTTCCCCAGTCACCTGAATCATTTTGTGACCAGGTCAGATGTATGCAATTTGCTTTATTCTACAGATGTATAAAAAACTGTTATACTTCCATTCAAGTCCCTTCATTTGCCAAGCTCAAAAATACTTAATTAGCATCTCCAGTGGATGAGGGGAACAGGGATAGAAAATTAAAAACACTACGTGTAAACAGAGATTTTTATCATTTCTGATCAGCAGGAAAACAAAATTCTCCTGCTGTGACCTGATTCAAGGGATTTAATTCATTAGGATATATTCCACCTCCTGCACAGAGTAGCAGGAGCCCCAGTGACAGCTCCCTATAGCCGTTCAGATGTTATACCCACCCACTCCACTTTCTGCCAAAATCAAATCTCTTTCCGTAGGCAAGAAGATTTCTCATGAAGTGGTAAGTCAAACACCAGCTCTAGAGAGAAATTTGAAATGGAGGCACTAACAAAACTAAAAGGCAGAAACTTTGAAAATACATAAACCCAACAATACTCCTTAGGAGAGCCGAGGATTAACCAGGGGAATACACTGCCAAAGGACATCATTCAGTCAAACAAATTAGAGGGATTTAAAAGGTTTGAATATTTGTAAGAACTTGACTAATATTTTCATTTGAATTGTAGTAGGCTCCATCTAAAAGCATCAGCTTTTAAATAAATTAAATTTTACACACAATGGCTTTATTGAAAAGCAGAGCACACAGACAGGGGGAAGAGGGGAAAAGACTCACTTCATGGGATGTGGGATGCAGCTCTGCACCATCACCTGGCTATAGCATGGAGCTACTGGTAGTGAGAGCAGAATAGTACACGTGAGTGCCATTAGATATACCTACTCTGCTCCAGTACTGCAAACCATACAGAGTATTTCAGTTTCAGAGACTTAATTGCTTTTATGTGATTACATGTATGACTGCTGAGCTGCGTATACTTGCATATTCACCATCTTAATATAGGAACATGCAAAATTGAAATTTGGAGTAAAAGCTTCTTTTACCGTTTATTTCCCTATCTGTGTTGCAGTTCCAGTGACCTTCTATCCCATAACAGCACACAGATTTATCAGCATTTATAAATTGGTTTGAGAATTCACTTGCAAGAGAGGATGCCGAGAAGGCATTCAAGTCCTCAGGGCAAAACAAGAATAGGCAAGTTTAAATTCAGCAAAAATAACTCTCACAGAGAAACCCCAATAGCAGCAATACTGTGCAACTTGATTACCCCTCCAGAGAAACCAGAGCTACAGGCATGACACTGACCTAACTAGATCCTACTAATAACCATTCTGAACACGGCTTGGAAAACCTGTGCAAGGACAGCACTCACACAGCAGAGAACCAAACTGCAGTTCGGCTTCTGACAAGAGGCAAATGTTGGTTTGCTTGGGTTTTATTTTTCCTTTTAAAGATCCTGGATATTGATCATGGATTCTAGACAGTTTTATGGAAATAAAGAGATTTAGCTGAGCAAAAGCCCTTCTATTTAGCAGCTGTCCATGAAGCCACTGTGTCTAGCTTCCTGATCAAAATCTGAACCCTTCACTGAACGGCACAGCCAGGGAGACCTGAATTGCTGTTTAAGATCTCATACTCTGGTCAGCTACTTGGCAGACCCCATGCCAGAAATGCCAGTTCACACATGATCTTGAGCAAACAGACAGTACCCTTCAGTTCCACAGTGCTGAGTGCTGTGAAACTACTGAGCTTACTATGAAAGTGAGGGAAGTAGCACTACATCCACACAACTACATGTTGCTATTCATGTTATGCTGTAGCTCAGCAATCTCAGCATAGCTTCTCAGCAAATTTTGAGCATGCAGAATTTCTTGTAGCCATGCATGGAGGAAGACTGGGGAAGGAGGCACTTTCTGGATGGTTCACCTCCCATTGTTGCTTGGGGACTTTCTGGTTTAGAGTATACAGAACAGACACAGAACAAGGATTAGCACAAGCTGCCTGTGCACAAAGGTTTTATTTTATTTCCTTTATAATAAACAAACAGACAACAACCCCTAACAACAAAAAAATCCCCCAAATATTTCCTTTAATGTGGCCTTTTCTGGGCTTGAACGACTATGGAACTCTCACAGCGAAAGCAGCAGGAACAGGACAGACCGGCACAGTGTACTAGAAGTGAATTTTGACCCAGCAGCTCCCTTCCCACATGGAGAAACCCTATGTGCCAAGGAATGCCATTTCTGACGGGGGACCTTGTTGTAAAAATTCCATCTTAGCCATAGTCTGATTTAATTATTACAATTGATTAATATTGAGAGGCAATAAGCAAGCAGCGCTGGGTGCGTAGGGGAGTCTCTGCTCCACCAAAACGCATGCCGGGGTCTTTGGGGTGCAGTCTCTTATAATTCTTGGTTTTGGGTCTCAGCCAGTCCCTTCTTCATCTGTATCTGGATGCCGACGCAGCCCCCTTTTCATTGTTCTTTTCTTGTTGCTGAGGTCTGCTTTTTGGTGAAGAAACTTCTTGGAAGAGGTACTGAACCCCTTGGTAATTTATTAATAAAGAATCGTTTATCACAAGCTTAATCACAGCCCTAGTTCTATCCTTATATGGTTATTTAATCAAAGCATAGGTTTCACAAACCCCTTCCTTAAAGTACTCAAGCAGTAAAACAAAACCTTATTATTTTAACAGTCAAAAATGATTAAAGACTATTCTATTCCTTTGTTTCTTCTTCTCTCCCTTCATTATATTGACAGCAACATTTATTATAATCAAAGTCGTTTTTATACATCCCATACATGGTACACTGGTTACAGGTGCATTGGTAACAATGATTCCCAAGTTCGTGACACGAATCATTCTCGTATTCTTTACACCTGCAGCCACCCAGCTCCTAACTTTCCTTCTGAGCTCACATCCTCCAGGGCCAAACTTTTTCAGTTCCACTACATTAGGCAGGTATAGAAAGATATAAAAATGCACCTTTCTTGTTTCTTTATGGAAATCTGGCATAAGCAATGGAAGAAAGAAACCTAAATATAGAGATACAGATGAAACACTGACATAAGCAACTTAAAACAACCTAAACATTCTTTCTTGAATCCTTTTCAGTTTTCCTAATTAGCTTTAATAATATTGAAAAAAAAAAACAACAAAAAAACCCCAACAAACAAACCACCACCACAAAAAAAAAAAAAAAAAAAAAAACTAAAACAAAACCAACACACAAACTGGTGAAATTTTAAAATGGTAAAGTAATTCTACTATTATAATTGCTACCCCCTCCTTTTACTTTCTCTCCCCCTCCCCCTCTTCCATTGGTAAAACAAGACTCAGAGCCCCTCAGGTACAAACACTAGTCAAATCTGATTTTAATATTTTGCAATCCATTTATTCATCAAACTAAATGAGATTTGGGTTTTTTAATTAAAAAAACCCACAAAAAACCCCAAACCAAAACACCAAATAAAAACCAAAAAACATCCTTTTTTTGCTAGCTAGTTGGAATTCCTTCCTTTTTAAAAGTGTAATGTGAAAAAAATTAAAAGCAATGCTAGCTTAACATGGTAAATGTGAAACAAAAAGAGTTTATAGCAACTTTACTGTAGAAAAAACTTCCAAGGCAGAGCAGGAAAGCAAGCAGCGCTTGACCTATGTGAAAACCACCCGTCCAGCACAATGATTTGTTTGCTTGAGAAGGAAAATCCCATTCTCATCCTTTATCTTTCTTCAAGTCAGTCACAATAATTTGTGTAAAATTCATAAATGTCAAATATAAAGAAAATCTAAAATATTAGATCTCCGGCTCAGATCTCCCATAGAGTCAGCTTCCTTCCACAGGGTGAGAGGAAAGGTTGCATCAAAACACTGAAACACCTGTGGCAGAGGCTGACCAGCCCGCACTGGTCTTCTGACACAAGACAGGAGCAAATGTCTGAGTGAAAAGGCCAAGACAGGGTGTTTGTTGGTTGATGAGTAATTTAACATGAGCCAGCAGTGTGCGCTCGCAGCTCAGAAAGCCAACCGTATCCTGGGCTGCATCAAAAGAAGCGTGACCAGCAGGTCGAAAGAGGTGATCCTGCCCCTCTGCTCTTGTGAGATCTCACTTGGAGCATTGTGTGCAGTTCTGGTGTCCTCAACATAAAAAGGACATGGAACTGTTGGAACAAGTCCAGAGGAGGGCCACGAGAATGATCAGGGGACTGGAGCACCTCCCGTATGAAGACAGGCTGAGAAAGTTGGGGTTGTTGGAGCCTGGAGAAGAGAAGGCTGTGTGGAGACGTCATAGCAGCCTTCCAGTACCTGAAGGGGATTGGAACTAGATGATCTTAAGGTCCTTTCCAACCCTAACTATTCTATGATTCTATGATACCTGGCCAAAATACTCTCCTACTCTGAAAAAATTTGTCATTGAACTTGTTTTGATGTTTGATGGGACTAGAAATAGGATCAGGATTTAGAGACAATATGCCTTTAAATAACAGAATAATAATAAGAAAAAAAAACAAAACCCGCCCAAGAATAAATGGATTTTCTTAAAAATCCCTGTATTTCTTATATCAGAACAGCTAAGGGGCAGCATGGCTCATAAAACACCTAGTGTAAAACCCTCAAAAGAGAGAATAGCACGTGTGCTGCTTGGTTTAATGCAGGACCTATATATAGAAGGGAGTGGGAGTATTAACGTAGTAACACTAAGAGATATTACGTGCAAAGAATATCCTTCTTCCACCTCAAATAAAACAGCTGACTCAGTGTCAATTATAATTGTGACTGACCATTAACTGAGTTTTTACTAACGCGATGTTATAATAATATATTGCTAAGCAGTAGAAAGAGGAAAGACAGTGAAAATTTACAACTACTGGGATTAAAGAGCCCGGATAAAAACTATGCAGCTGACACTGGATTGTTGAGGAAAGACCCAGCAGCATTTCCTTACACAATGTACAGTGTGAAACCCTACATGGTAGACAGAATTTCCCTACCTTATCCTTAAGCAAGCACCTGTAAATGCTGATGTTACAAGTATTTCACTGAAAGCACTGCCCTGGGGCGGGCTATAAAGCACCCCTGATACAACATGATCCATAGCAAGAACCTCAAAGGAACCATGTGTTTTGAGTCCACCTACAGCTAAAACCTTTATCTACTATGGATAAAAATAAAGTGCTGCAGAACATCACGTCTCCTGCAGCAGAGGAGGGAATGGGAGGAAACCAACCCCAAACTACAACACAGAAAGAAGCAAACAGTAAGCAATATGAGGGTTGGACTAGATGACCTTTAAAGCTCCCTTCCAGCTCAAACTATCCTGTGACTATATTAATTCATTACACATGCCTGGAACTGCATCTCTGTAATGGATTATTGTGTCATGGTTACCTGTTAGATCCCAGCACTCTCTGCTTGGGTAGAAATAAGTTGCCTTGGAGATCCTAATAGCAATTTTCTGAAGATGAAGGTGAAATGTTTTACCTGAAGTACCTATATATACCCATACATTTGAAATACATGAAAATAGTACTGCTCAATCTTAATTCTTTAAATATTTCTATTTATAATGACACTATATTTTTCCACCACCCACTTAAAACAAGAGATACAAGAATAATAAGTTACCAGAACAGGTACTAAACATTATTCACTGCAAACCTGTATTTAAAAAATCAAATACAAAGAAATTAGCATGCAGTTGAGAGCTTCAGATCCCAGAAGGGCATAATTAATCCAGAAACACTCGTATTTTGTAGTAGCATCAATAGTACCAATGCTTTGAAGAGGAGCAAGATGCATCCTACTAGACACCACTGGCATGCTTATGTCTGTGATGTTTGCTTGGGCAGGCGGCAGAGTAGAAAACAAGGAATGAGAAGATTAGAGTGGTGGGATGAAATGCCTTTATTAACATTTCTAAATTGACCTGGATTCTATACTGCTTTGGGTTTACATGCATTATTCCTGCCTGCTTCTAAACACTTACAGCACCTTTCTAACACAGATTTTAAATAGAGAGCATGCTACTAAGATTGTAGAATGAACACAACAAACTGCCAGCAAACTCTACCTTTTCTCCTTCTGTCTGTCCAGCACAGCCTCCTACAGCCACCTATGTAAGGACAGGAGAGTCAACTGACTCAGAAACATTATGGTGTTGTTTCTATAGACCCCAAAAACTGATTACAAAAGGCATTTATCACAATATGCATTAAGATAGTAGATTGCTCTGGATGCTTATGAGAGCTTACCCACAGCAGATGCAGTGACCTAAACTGGAGCTAAGAAGGCAGAGAGATGCTCACTTTCTAAAACATGAGCTGCTCCCACCAGGTACGTTTAAGAGTAGGCACATAGCTCCATATAATCAAGGCAGAAACACTGAGGTGACTGATACAGCTTCAATTAACATAAAATCTTGAACGCATGAGAAATGTAATAAAGCAGATAGAAAAATCAAGTGAAAACTGCTGTAAAAATGTTACATTCAAAATAGACAGAAAAAAACTCTGGCAATGCTGAAGTGTTGGGGGAGGAATACTTGTAAGCCATAAATTATTAACTATCACTTCAGAATTATTCCCCCCCCAAAAAAAAAAAATAAAAATGTATTTGGCAACATCACAAAATGTGATCAGCCACTTGACAGCTTTTTAGAATTTTTACTGTAAACATTCTGTGTCTTCCAAAATACAGATAAATTTTGAAATAAAAACCCAAACCCAAAAAGAAATGAACAGTAAAAGCTGTTACCCATTTCACCAGCATTAATATTCCTCTAAAGAAGAATCTCAAGAGAACTAAAATAATCCCCAGGATTATTTTTCAAGAGACATGAACAGTGATCTTAGCTGTATTTCTTTATATTACAAGACATGAAGTGGCAGAAACAGAGTGCAACACCTGATCTCTGGGTGATGATCTTGCCAAATACCACTTCAGGTATTGCTATGATAAAATCAATGCAAGTAAATTAAATTTATTTCTATACTGCTTTCTTTCTTACACTTGGTAGTTTTGTTAGTAGCTTGCATGTACGAAAATGCATTTGTGATCAGAAACATTGAGTTCTTAATTTAATTCTACTCTACAATAATAGAGCACATAACTGTACACATTTACTGGGGTGAGAACAAAGTTAAGATGATCCTGGATTTTTAAAAAAAGACATATACATGGAATCATAGAATCATAGAATAGTTGGGGTTGGAAAGGACCTCAAGATCATCTAGTTCCAACCCCCCTGCCATGGGCAGGGACACCTCACACTAAACCATCCCACACAAGGCTTCATCCAACCTGGCCTTGAACACTGCCAGGGATGGAGCACTCACAACCCCCCCGGGCAACCGATTCCAGTGCCTCACCACCCTAACAGGAAAGAAGTTCCTCCTTATATCCAATCTAAACTTCCCTTGTTTAAGTTTTAACCCATTACCCCTTGTCCTGTCACTACAGTCCCTGATGAAGAGTCCCTCCCCAGCATCCCTATAGGCCCCCTTCAGATACTGGAAGGTTGCTATGAGGTCTCCATGCAGCCTTCTCTTCTCCAGGCATACTTTTTATAATTTTAAACATCATGATATCCTGATTCTTTTGCTGTTATAGCTTTTCTGTTTGCACATGAAAAGTATTTTTGTTATATAAAAATCTGCTTTGTTATTTTATCTACCAAAAGTGAACATCAATTATTCAGCCCATATAATTAACTCCCAACAGAGAAAATATTCTACATGCAGGAAGACTCTGCTTTAGGCAACTGATTTGAGTTACGTAGTTCCACTTTAGTGACTTACCAAGTAACTCAAATCAGGAGTGGGTACAGGAAGCATGCAAGACACCAAAGCCTTCCTTCATGGCACTCTACGCTGTCCTTCCTTTCCATGTGTCCTTTCATTCCTGCTCACCCCACATGCCATGGACACATACTCCTTCGTTCCTCCCCTTCCCTTCAGGCATGCTCCCATCCAAGCCCATAGTGTTTTGGCTCTTCCCCCCACCATACCCTTTGTCTATCCCACTTGAGACTGTGCAAGTGAGCAAATTCTGAGCAGGTTACCACAAATGCAAGTGATACATTAGAAAACTCTTTACAATAAAAAGCACACTACAAGATAAGAACGTTCAACAAAAGTTCATCAGGAATGATGCAGTTATAGTTGATCCTGCCTTGAATGCCAGGCCAGAGCAATTCTCATTTTCCTTCCAGCCCCATATTTGCAACTGTTATCTATGGTACATTTTATGTGGTTAGGTTCATGTACGCAGGCAAATTCTATTAGCATAAAGTGTATATATAATATACATGTGCATGTGTATGAACAAAGACAGAATATCACCTTGGTTTGTTTTTTTTTTTCCTGCAAATATTAGACTAATTCAATTCTTTACAAATATGATATAGATAAATATGATGAATTCCAAAAAAGTACACATGCACTTTGAAAGCTTCCTGAGCCTAGCAAGCTCCAAAAAACATATCATGCAAAGATGAGCAAGAAACAACAAAATTAAATAGTGAGACCGTCTGGCTCTGCTCTTCCCTCCACAGATTTTATTTAGAGCCTTTCTAATGAGGCACACTTTTAAACCCCCTTGAGTCAAGGCATGCTTTATTTTTCCTCATTTTAACATGCAGTCTTTCTTCTCAGGCCCTGAATTTGAGCAATAGAAACTGACTTTACAACAGTGAGAGCTGACACTGAATTTGAAAGTTTTCAGACCACCTTCAGCTGAGTTTCTTCCTAGATTCTGCAAAAAGTTGTGAAGCTTCAGCAGGTATTTGAGAAATATTATCCTCTAATCCGGAGATAAGCAAGCTAAAGTGCACAGTAGAAATTTAACTTTTCCAAAGTTATTATCTGTGCTAGTAAGACCCCAGCTGCATTTCCAAAATCTAATGCTTTTGCAGCATGTGTTACATTATCTTCAAGAGATGAAGGCAGCTTTGATATTATTCATACTTTTCAGAACTTCTCCATCCTTGATTTAAATCACTGCCTGAAAATGCTTTTGTCTACCATGACATTTACTTTTTCCACTCATCCTGTGAACATACTTTACATCTCTATTGCTAATGATACAAAGCACAAACAATAATTCTTGCAAAAAGCTGAAACACAGTAGAAAGGATTTTGAATACTGATGGCTGGAGAGAAAGGAGAGTATAGAATTGACACAATTCACACAATGGATCACATTCAAATTCAGCTGTCAGTCACTACTGGAGGGAAACATGAATAACGGTATCATGAGCTCAGTCTATATGTCACTAATATGAGAGAATCATTTTGGCAGTATGGATCATCTTCTAGTGAACTAAACCAGCATCTTATGTTAGAGTTCAGAAAGGAGACAAGATAGAGAATGGGAGCACAGGTTGTGTTAGCAGAGAGCTCACATGCACCAGGCAACAGAAGAATTTCTCACTTCTGGAGTGCCATGTCTACTCACAAGTTCTCAAGACATAAAAATCAGAAAAAAAAGAAAGAAAATCCATGAAATAAACTCTTAAAAATACCTTTAAGAGGGCATAACAGCAAAAATTCATGTTTTATCCCAACAGCATTCTAGTCAAAGATAAAGTGTTAATTATGGAAGAAAACAAACTTCATTCTTATAGAATCATAGAATAGTTAGAGTTGGAAAGGACCTTAAGATCATCTAGTTCCAACCCTCCTGCCATGGGCAGGGATACCTTGCACTAGGCCATGCTGCTCAAAGATCTGTCCAACCTGGCCTTGAGCACTGCATATTCAGTTTCTCATAGACCAACACCCTGCTGGCTGCTCTGAATCACTTCAATTCCCAGCCTGTAGCTGTGCCTGGGATTGCTCCAACCCAGGTGTAGGACTATGTATTTGGCTTTGTTGAACTTCATAAAGCTGGCATCTGCCCACCTCTCACATGTGTCAAGGTCCCCCTGGATGGCATTCCTTCCCTCCAGCGTAACAACCAAAACACACAGCTTGGTGTCTTCAGCAAACCTGCTGAGGGTGCACTCAATCCCACTGCCCATGTTACCGGCAACTCGTTTCTTTTCAGGCTTCCTGAACAGTCACTATTTCATATAATTGATCACTTTTACTGGGAGGGTGATGTGAAAAAATTTTTTCCTATGTCCTCATAATTTATGTCTTTTCCGGAAGATGTCTTGTACACATTTCTAGCCCCAGCATCTGAGTGAAGTCCTAGCTGAAACCAGGAAGTTGCTCTTTTATTTCTCTCTCACCATCATCATCATCATCTCCTTCTACTTGACCAGGGCCTTTCAAGTATTACTTTTCAGGAAGAATCTTCCAAGTGCCAGTTTTCACTTGGCTTTGTGTCTTTAATTAATCTTCTCTTCAAGAGCCTCACATTTGCTAACGACGCACCACGAGTCTGCAGAAACTGTGCCAAACTTTCTGCCCCTGACGGTCATTGCCACACACAGCCAAGACAGTGTATGCATAAACACCAAGAGATGCAGAAGGCCAAGGAGGCTTTTGAGACATAAAAAAAAAAAAGAGAAACATGCAATAACAGCAAGTTATGGGAAAAACTGCATGAAGAATATTATCTTTGCTGTTCAGGAAAGTCATGGAACACCTCCTAATTTCCTGCTGTCTTATCTCATTTCTCTTCTGTGGTTTATCTTCCATAAAAATCACAGAGCAGTTGTCAAACTGCTGGTGTAGTTCCCTTGCTTGTGTCAGCAACACATTCAATAAGCTTCATTTGAATGTAACGATTTCAATATCAATAGCAAGCAAGCATGACACTCCTCCGTACTCTCAGCTAGAGTAGCAGGGGCACGGAAAAGCTCTTTCTTTAACACCTGGATAAACAGAAAAATTGCCTTTGATGTTTTTCTTTGAAGTCAAGGCTGAATTAGGTTTTTAGTCGCATTAGGAGTGACTCATTCACTTTGGATGCCAACTAGGATACTCTGACATTTGTATTTTTTTAATCTTTGTGCTGTCAGTGAAGAGACAGCTCTCCTGCTAACTCCTCCAGGAGTAACGGTTAGTATCTTAAGGACTCTGCACCCATCTCAAACTTGCTGATCCTCCCTCAAGAGGGCCAAAAGAATCTCCCCATGCTTGTGCATTAAAATTCGCTGTAAGACAAGTAAAAACACAGATTGATTGGACTTATCCCAGTAGTTGGACCCCAGCAGTGCGAGAGGAGATCCCTGAACACAGCAGTGACAGTGTCTTCAAAAACTCCATACTCTAGTAGCCCACTTCTCAAATCCAAAGGAGTCATGTGCAAAGAAATTATCACCAGCAAAAGCCCATTATTTCAGAGACCAATTCATCCACATCCATGAGCCTTTCTGTTCTAACAGTGTGCAGAAACATGAATCACTGGTGAGGGAGTTCAGAGATCTGCCAACATTTCTTCAGGGGTGACCATCCGTGCAATGCGCAAGTGTTCAGTCAACATTTGCACACACCCGGTTGAAACACCACCAGTCATCAAGGCCAGTATTTCTGCAAAACCACCAGTCGCTGCAGAGGTAAAGGAACAATTTCTTCTGATTCTGACAGACTCACACTCCAACATATCCGCAGACCCACCGTCTTGTACAAATAGGGCCATTAATGATTCTGGTGCCAGCTTAATTAGTGGGTCATGGGAAATGGCTGTTCTTTGCAACAGATGGCAAGGGCTCCCATCCATTCTCAAACCAGCATCAGATCGTTACCATAGCTGCTGGGTTCTACTGTGCCTGAAAGATTCCTTTAGAGACTGGCATTTCTTCAGCTGCAGAAAGACCCAAAACCCCTGCTGCTCTTTTCCTTCCACAATAGCTGATAACAAACCAGATTAGAGTAAAGCAGTAATCCCAGGAAACACAAAATTTCTCACCCATGAAGGACAAGTATTGTGTCTTCTTTCATAAAGTACTTATGAGTCACTGTGTAAAGTCTCCTTAGAAAGTGAACAAAATAATTTTCTCTACAGTGAAGAAATACTATTACCCTTCACGCCTGAGAGATACTTCTTGCTCTATGGGATTAATTTCAGTGTATTTCAAATTAAAACTCCTGGCTTTAAACATAGCTGGCACATACAGAAAATGGAACATGTGGGAGAAAAAAATCCTTGGATTTTCCTAATTTAAAAAAATGCCCCAAATCACTGCTTTGTTCTTGATTTTTTAACTTCTAACATTTAGATTTGTTTGGGGGAGGAGGAAGGAGTACTCATGCACATTTTGTTTGGGTTTTCTACTTGAAAAGAAAGATCCAGTGCTACGTCTGATTGAAAGTAAGAACTTCTGGGGGAAGTGCTCACTGAGCCACTTTGAATCATTCATCAGCAGTCCTAGCTAACTGCGGAGGTCCCAGTGTAATGGAGGTTAGCAAATGTGATGCCCATCTAAAGAAAGGGCTAGAAGGAGGATTCAGGGAACCACAGGCCTGTCAGTCTGACCTCAGTGGCAGGGATATACTCAGACTAGGTCTATACAGAAGAAACTGATGATGATAGTAGGAAAGCTATCAAAGCCAAGACTGAAATCTAATTCAGGGCGAGAACAGAAAAGTCTGGGATTTGATTAACCAAGGGCTATAGGAAAAAAGAAATTATTTTATAATAATAAATCAAATCAAAGCTATGGCAAACTGTCAGAATTGGGGCAAATTAAAAAGAAATAAACAACTTCAGAATTAACTTAAAAGAAAGAAACATTATCAGAAATTTATCTCCAGATTCTGAAATAGGGCCAAAATTCTGAATCTAGATTATTCTCAGATTTTAATAAAACCTGAGGATGTCTCTAATTAGAGATGTTCCTCAAACAAGAAACACAGCTTCTGCTAATACAGAAAAGTATAAGCAGAGCTCTACAACATTTACATCTAAAATGAATGCAAAGAGTCATAGATTTGTTAAGCATCCCCTTCAGGTAAAAACATGAGAAAATAAACCATCTTAGGTAGACTTCTCCACAACACCTAAAAATAACCCACACAGAGAAAGCACATCCTTTCTGTGCTGAATGGCTATATTTAAACAACAGAAGAATTTTGGGTTTACCCCTAAAGATGAAAAATTAGTATCTTCACAAAATGACCATTTTCAGTAAATTTATTCTTGGCCAACCTGAAAATCAAATTGCCCCTGGCACAGGACTGATTTTTGCAGTACCTCTGCGGCAGACCCAGATTTCAGTGCCTCTTTGTCCTTTCATGCCCAAGGAACTGTTGCTGCTCTTACATTCTGTAGACAGGACCGTGAGAACAACTGGTTCTGAAGATGAAAGCCTGGTTTTCAGTTTCTGAGTCATGAAAGCTTTAAAGCCTGGAAGCAGTGCCTGACTAAGAAGCAGTCACTTCTATCACAACTACCACTGTATTATCACACTACTCTTTTTGGTAAGCCTAGTTTATGACTCTCACGGGTGGTATAAGAGCATCAGTGGACAGAGCACTAACTACAGACATCTTCCAGGAGACAAAGATACGTCCTGCCATCTTCCATACAGCTCTGAGCCAGCTGCAACCCATGCCTTTCAGTGTACAGTATCTGAAAGGTTCCCAAATGTCAAGAGGAACTAACAACTAGCATCTAACATCTAGGAAGCCCTGGAGTCTTTTCTTCTGGAATGAAGGAGCACACACATCCCATGCATACTTGGATGTACCCTAAGCCACAGGGTTACACAGACTTTCAGAAGAAAGAGCCTCACACCTATGCTAACCCAAAAGTCCACTACTTCCCTCCTTGCCCCTCTCACAGTAGTAGAAAATACATCTGCAAAATCCTATCAGGCTCCTAATTAGCAGATTATTCTGAAGTTAAAGTATTTTTACAGGTACAGGTTAATCTCAATTCAGTGCTCAGGAAGGTATTTCACTCCAGACCTCAAAATCTTCTGCAAAAACAAAAACGAATCAAACAAAAAAACATTCAAAAGCAACGTATCCTCATGAAAAATCTCATTTTCAGTGAGCCAGCATTTTGAACAAAACTTGTCCTCCTACCTCTAAGCTAAACCTTTGTAGAAACATTCACGTTTTCTTGCAGAACTCAGACCCTTTAATTCATAAGCTAAATTCAAAATGTGTCACTAAATCATCTGCTTAGACTGGTCAAATGTTTTCTGAATACACTGGAACAAGATCTTTGCAAACAGTGAAAGCTACTAATAGAGAGGGTGAAGCAGCATTTTATTGCAATCGTCTTCCTAGTCAAACTCAAATTATAAAATGAAACAAAGATTGCCCTTGGAAGTAAGCATTCAGAAGTTCAATATTTCATCCAATGATATGCTGTAGGGCTGCTCTGCTTCTACATATTTTATGTATACAGCAGAAAAATCTGGGCACACACAAGCAGTTGAATGATCAGTAGTACAATTAGCTAAACGCTCAGCAGCAAGAGAATGTTTTTCTTGTCTACAGCTAAATGCAGTTTTATTTTAATTACTGACTGCAAGTCACACAGGAGTGCCCAAGTAAAGATCGCATGTTCATCTGATAACACAGTATGTCTGACAAAACCATTCATCAACAATTTCTCTCATCTTATTCAAGAGTATATAGCTGATTTCAGCTAATTTCTCTCTCTACTTCCAGTGCAAAAATTCTAAAATTATAAATACTCAGACCAGAAGTTGTAGCTTTACAGCTGATTTATTGTGTTTCCTCTGAGTTTCTCCCCACAACAGCAAGGCAAGAATTACAATACATCAATTTTTATACTGAAGGATGCTAATCTGGTAAAGCACAAATTGCTGTGGGAAAAGTAGAAAACAGAGAGGATGTGATTAACTGAATACAGAATAAGTTGCACATGTTTCCAACACACAACCCTCTAAACCTGAACACAGGTTCTCAGCCAAATAAAAAGATTGATCAACAACCGCTATGTATTTTTAGGGACAGAAAACCAGAAGAAACCTCATGAGTCCATTCAGTCCTGTGCTCAAGATGAGGTCTGGATTGAGAACTATGTTCAAGTACAGCAATCTCGCCTTACATTTTCAGTCCCTATCTACAAGATTGTCTGATCATACATTCATCTGGTTCGTTATGTCATGTTGGTCCTTGGTCCTTCATGGCTCCTTTTACAATTGCTACACTCTCAACTTCTTCAGAGGATGCATTTGCTACAGATGAAGGAAGAAATTCAGGGTTTTGATTTAACATGCATAGGCTCGCAGCTTGGACCTGTAAATTCCATAGATGCCTTTTTTTATTATTATTCTTATTTTTTTACTGTTCTAATCCTTACGCTCACCAAGCTCTTTCTACAGCATCCTTCAGTCCTTTCCCATACTGACTAAAGCTGTTGGTATTGCACCATCTGAGCAATTTGCACTCAATTCATCAGAGAAAACACTTAACAAACTTGTTCTTTAGAAACTGTAGTCTTTTCTTGGGTAACTTCTTTTTCTTCATGTTTACTTGTTGCAAATACTGTTGTGTTTGGGCAGTAGTGTGCCCAAAGGAAAAAGAGTTCAGCTCTGCAGAAACAGCAGGGCAGGAATACTGGAACAGTAACGTCTGGAATTCTTCCACAGAAAAGACATGCAGAGAAGCAAAATACTGGCTAAGAAGAGGGAAAGGCTTGCTGGAATACATAGATTTAATCTTTAAGTTAAACAAACAAAAAACCCCACACAAAACCTGAAAGTGTAGATTAATTTTCACCAATCGATATTTATTATTTAGCCTTCGAACGGGAACCACAATAATTTAGATAAATATCGAGGTAGGTCATCTGGTTTCACTGCAATTTCTGGAAGCACATTTGGTAAGGTGCTCTGCAGTGTGTATCAGAATTTCACCTACTCTGAGAGGTCTTGAAATTAAACCTAACGTACAATTTATGTCCAGAATGTGTCTCTTCAATTTTTACTTCATTCGTATGAAGATAGGCTGAGAAGGTTGGGGCTTCTCAGCCTGGAGAAGAAAAGGCTGTGTGGAGACCTCATAGCAGCCTTCCAGTATCTGAAGGGGGCTCATAAGGATGCTGGGGAGGGACTCTTCATCAGGGACTGTAGTGACAGGACAAGGGGTAATGGGTTAAAACTTAAACAGGGGAAGTTTAGATTGGATATAAGGAAGAAATTCTTTCCTGTTAGGGTGGTGAGGCACTGGAATCGGTTGCCCAGGGAGGTTGTGAATGCTCCATCCCTGGCAGTGTTCAAGGCTAGGCTGGATGAAGCCTTGGGTGACATGGTTTAGTGTGAGGTGTCCCTGCCCATGGCAGGGGGGTTGGAACTTGATGATCTTAAGGTCCTTTCGAACCCTAACTATTCTATGATTCTAAAATGTACACAACATGACAGCCAAGTTCAAACTGAGGTAGCAAAACAGACCAAGACATTTCTTATTTAATCATACTTTTTATTAAATGTATTATTATCAATTATTAAACTAAGTTTTAAAAAATGCATTCAAGGTCTTATTTAATCAGGCAACAGAAACTCACTGGAGCCAGGAATGGAAATGAGGAGTTGTGAGTGTATGATAACAACAGCTAATACATTGCAGCCACCAAGTGAGCTTCTGCTACAGACAGTGCAGTTTTGGCAAAACAAATTTATTCCTGATTTGTCAGACCTGGAACATACCTGTCTGCAACAAAAGTTTCAAGACAGAGACTGACTGTGCAGCACTACCTATGTGTATTTTTCGCTGCTGGAAACATCCTTTTCAAGTCTGGACTAGGATATTTACTTTCATTAAGATATTATAAGGTGCTATTTTGTTTGGCTTGGTTTTTTTTAAGGTTTCTGCTGCAGTTGGATAATGATACAGTCTGAGAAAGGGGGAATAAAGTTTACGGGACACCCTGGGTATGCTGCTGGTGAACTGGTAACATTCAGCCTACTCTTACTCTACTATAAATTCAAGACTCAAATCAGAGTAAGCTACATCTTATCATGCAATAAATACAAGTCAAAAGAGGTAGGAATTGTGGTGCAATGAGCTGTGAACCTATGAAATAGCTGTCTTATTACTTGAAGGTATAGCCATACAAGAGACAATATCTCATGCCCAAAACATTGTTTAAAATAACTAATACTGTTTTAACTAACTGAAGACATAGTGTTGGACTGAGGCACACTCCATCTCACCAAGTCTAGTGCTCCATACAAACAGCACCGTATGAATGTTAATTGAGGCAATAAAAGTTTTCAAGGGCCAAACCAGCAATAAGGATTAGACATGACAAGCAGTTGTTTTACTGATTTAAAAGAAACAGAAAAACTACAAAAAAAAAAAAATTGCATTGCTCCTCTTTCCTTAACTACCTTGTTTCTACAGAGGAAATACACATGGAGCTAAATGAATCCTGCAGTATTCAAGTCATGAGATGCTTGCACTTGCACCCCAACAATTCAGCCTGCAAGGTCTGTTGGCAAAAGCTTCCATGCTCAGTTTCATACTCCTGTGACCACATGAACTCAGTGGCCCCCATGGCAGAAGCCCAACTTGGCCAGAGTTTTAAGGTGGAAATGCTTAAGACCTCTCTCACATGAACTTCCCACAGTAGTGCAGAACTTAGAGCTTAACAATCAGTAAATCTTGAATTTTTGGTGATGAAAAGCTCAAAACATAATTTTTAAATCAACTCAAGATAACCAGGGAAGCTGGAAAATAAGTTTAAAAGTTTGTGTAGAATGCTTCATTGAAGCCCTTGAAGGCAATTCCTTGCTTCTGTGCTCAGCTGCAATTAACTCAATGGCAGTTGACAAATTCTGTTCAAACTGTTTGTCCTTCCAAAAAAAAAAAAACCCAAACAAAAAAAGCCTTTTTCTTTATTTGCTCTTATTCTTAGCAATACACCCTGTTCTTACATACCCTTCAGACAGCACAAGCAGAATGTGACTTGAATATATGCTGGATTAGGATAGGAGAGATGTAGGGCTTCATTCTTTCCTAGTCTACTTTCTTACTGAAACTCTCACCACAGAAAATGATGCTTTCCCTACACCTCTACCTTGCTGCCTTTGCATAAACACATGCACTGCTCTCAGCTCTGATGACTCAGAGAACCATAGCCTGCGACTGAAGTATTTGTACATCACTTCAAACTGTTCCACAGCTTCAAAATACAAGCAGTGATTATAGCAGCAGAATAAAAAACAACCATCACTAAACAGCACAAAAATGTATTTCTCCAACTAGAAATAAACAAAAAGGTTAGAATAAAAGTCACAACAAAATCCATGACTGAGCACACAGCAGAGCTCAATCTGCCACCAAATCAGCTTTAAAATAAGAAAACACTGCAGAATTAGAAAGCCCTAAAAAAGATAAAAAGGCCACTGCCAGAAAGCAGTGCACGTCTGCAGAAAGTCTCAGTATAAGCAAAATAAAAAAAAAGGTAAAGAAAAAAGTCAGCAACTAACAGACCTGCAGCTCCCACAGCTCATAGACTGGTGTGATCATGATGAATAGCCGTACACAAGCTGCTAACCCATGCCTGACATCCTCCGCTGCACAACAACTGCGGTAGCTGCTGGGAGCTCATTACGTTCCTATAATAGTTAGCTCATACCCACAGTGGAATGAAATGAATTTTGAACTGAAAATTGAAGTGTTCCTGAGCAGACATGTCATTCCACAGCAGACGATTGCCTGCCCAAAGACACATTAATTTCACAGTGCAGCTAGGAAAAGATGTTCAGGCTGCCTGCAGGTACGGGCTGGACATGTGTGCAGAGCCCTTCAGGAATACACAGGACAGAGTGCATGGTCTTCAACACTGTGGCATAACAAATAGTGGATGTTTCTACCTACCCTTACTTCTGTGACAACTTTGTTAAATCTGAATAGTTTTAAGGTTTTAAGCACTTAAAAAATATAGAAGACACTCCTCATGGAGTTATTAAAAGTGCTAGAAAAGGCAAACACTAATTCCCTAGAGAAAGAAATGGTCAACTGTCATGTGTTTTAGAAGAATGTTCACATAGATATCCTTGAAGTTTCTAAATAATCCTAAACCCTTAACCCAATATGCAACCTTTCGTACATCTTAGGCACTGATACACTTGGTTTTGAAAGGCCAGAGCTACTCAAGGTTTATCTATGCTTACACTGCCTTATGAAGCATTCACACTGGTCTCAAATAAGCCTGCACTGTTCCAGGCTGTCCTGGGTTCAGCAGTAGCAGTCATTTTTCTCCTTCTCAGTAGCTGGTGCAGCACTGTGTTTTGACTTTTGGCCTGGGAACAGGGCTGATAACACAAATGTTTTAGTCTGACCAAGGACTTTCTGAGCCTCATGCTCTGCCAGGGAGGAGGGGAAGCTGGGAGGAAGTAGAGACAGGACACCTGACCCAAACTAGCCAAAGAGGTATTCCATACCACAGCACGTCATGCCCAGGATGTAACATATAGTTACCCGGAAGGGCTTGGACTGCAGGGTTGGATGAGGTATCGGTCGGTGCTTGGTTGGGTGGGGTGGGGCGAGTTGTTGGTCAGCTGGTGTTGTGGTGTTGTATTCTTTCCTCTTGTTATTTCCTTCATCATTATTATTATTGGTGGTAGCAGTAGTGATTTGTGTTATACCTTAGTTACTAAACTGTTCTTCTCTCAACCCGTGGGAGTTGCATTCTTTTCTATTCTCCTCTCCATCCCTCCTGGAGTAGAGGGAGGGAAAGAAGAGGGGGGAGTGAGTGAACGAGCTGTGTGGATCGGTTTAAACCACGACACAGGCTCAAAACTTTATTTAGTGTGTCCACCCTTGCCACTTCCATGTCTGAGGATTTTGGTTTGCTGTGTATTTGAGGACCCAGACATAAGGCACTGGAATTCCTCAACCAAACATACATTGCAAATGGTTCTTCCCTGTTGATCTAGTGAGTCATGCAGGTACTGCAAAATATTGCCATTTGAAAGGAATCCCATACAAGGCAAATGTGACACTGCCAACTGCTGCAACACCAGTAGTCCCTAACACAAACACACCCCTATGCTGGCAGTGGTTCAACGACACCCAGGGTGAGGCAGAACTACTCAGCTGTGAGAACTTTTACAGGGACTTTTCTTTGAGCACTGTCATTCGATGAGCTATCCCTTCCAGATGGCATGGGTGGGAAGTGTAGCAGATCCGGCTGTTAAGCTATGTCCCTAGACATTTTTTGGAGCACTCAGAAGGCACCGATGAGACCGCTCAGCGTCCATCTACATGTGAACTCCTCCAAAATATATCCTCTCTGGGTAATTTTGCCGTGGTTCCGTGGAAGGATTATATGAGCAACCCTGAGATAATAAATTCACAGTGTCAGCTTTAACTTAAATAAAAACCTTCCAAGATTTTACAAATAGCCTAATTAAAAGGTGGGAAGAGATGATTACCTGAGAAACGTTACCCACCAAACAGTATATGAAAAGGCTCATTTATTAACAGGCTTTACACAGCATCATTTCTCCCATCCTTTTCCTGTGTTTAATCTCCTGAGGATGGAGTGATTTATTCTAATGTAGAGATTAATGTAAGAAAGTAAGTTTATAAAACACATTTGCCTGTCACACACAGGTGGTCAGATCAGCTCACCCTATACCCCTTACTAGTCTTACAGTGTAATAAATTACCCATTTACTGAAATTTCCAAAATTTGGCATATTTTTGTGTTACAAGTCAGTAAATAACTTAGGTTGCCACTGTATTTAAAATGATAGTAGGTGGTAAACCAGAAGTCTCAAGGTAAAGTTATCCTCTGCTCAATACAATTACCTCTTTTGAAGATTTTTTTGCTTTTCAGAATCAGAAATAAAACATATAATCCATTGAAGGATGTACAATTTCAGTATGTAATTTTAACCAGTTCATCAGTATATATTTTAGAATAACCTTAATTTAAAAAGGGCAGTCAGTCTTAACCTGGGTTAGGGCAGAAGGCACAGGTGTACTTTTTTCCTGAACAGGAAAAGATCTCACTTTCCAGGTAGCTCTATGCTACTAATTATTTGCTTATACCTTGATATGCTATTACTCTAATTGGGCGGGTGGAGTAGAAATTGCTGTAAGTGAGCTCTACTAAAAGCTCACTGAGGGCCCCAAAGTAGGCACTAGTGTATGAAACTGCTAATGACATGGTAGAATATCTAGGAAGGAGAATGAAATGCTTGGGGAGAAGAATGACTGAAAGCTAAATGCAAAAGTTTCCAATAGATAAAACCAAAAATTTGAAATTTGGGTATGTGCTCAAAACAAAACGAACATTACCGCTACCCCCCATTTTTATGCTCTACCCTTTTCCATTTTGGGATAGGAAGAAAACCTAACAAGTTTTTACTACTAATCCATTTTATAGGCATCATCTGCATACTTTAACAATGAGAATGGTTTTCACCTACCCTCCATAAATTAGATTCAATCAGTGATCACTTCTAATCCCTTAATGCTCCCTATTCCATGAGGTATTTCTATAGCTGAGAGAATACATCCTACAGCAGAGCTTTGGACAGTACTTAAGGACGTGAAAGAATAAAAATACCTGAAGATCAAGGCCCATTGTGCTATTGGCATCACTGCCCCTGTTAAAAATACTCTCCAAAATGAGGATTACTTTACTATTCTGTGTCATCACTGTTCCTGTGACCAAAAAAAAAAAATGGGTTAGACAGACGGATGCAATTCCCACTTACTATATTTCACTTCAGCAAACAAAGTAGTAAGGGCACTCTCCACTAGTTTTAATGAATTAGACCTGAAACTGCATCCAGGTATGATAAGCTGTTCATACCTGGTTGATGCAGGATAAAAGCATCACAATGACACTGAACATGAAATATGATCTGTAGCAGATGCATAATGATTGCAGATTATCCTTAAAAATGGGTAGCACTCCTCCTCTCAATTTGTACTGGACCATTGCACAGTGACAAGAAGTCACGAGAAGGTCCATCAGGTACATTGAAAGTCAGAGCTTACTCGCTAACAGAAACCTTCCCCAACTCCCCAGATCAAAGCATCAGAGTGCTTAAAGTTAGAAAGAGCAGTGAGAAATAAAAGTATTTCTCCCCATCATATCCACCCCAGCAGCCAGAGGAGAGCAGAAGAGGCT
Organism: Lathamus discolor; assembly: GCF_037157495.1. Lineage (NCBI taxonomy): Eukaryota > Metazoa > Chordata > Aves > Psittaciformes > Psittacidae > Lathamus > Lathamus discolor. The sequence continues at coordinate 18,025,164 of NC_088889.1, read as the reverse complement.
CAAATTTAGCAAAACAGTAGTTAGGTTGATATGAACTATGGTACCACCTAAACAGGAAATTACACCTTTCTTTTCTTCTTTCTCCTCCCCACAGAAAGTGGAGGTCGCAGGACTTAAATTGATGTGTCTCTGGAGAGTGAAGACTTCTCATCCTGTCCCCTGCACCAGTCCTCCTCAAACGGTTCTACAGTGCTTGGAGCTGCCATTGGATTGTTTGTCAAACCAGGAAAATGTTAAATAGTGATGTACATATCTGGACTTCAGAAAGGGGTGGGCATCCCAAAAAGTCCACCTTTCCCCAAGTCAGCTGAATTGCAGCTTTCATTTTAAAAATAGAAGGTATTGTTTCTTACAGTATAATGTCTTGCTGTTTCTACAAGTGAAAAAGCTTTTTAAAAAAATAAAATCAATGGTTATGAGAGCATTAAGGCTACTCCAGCAATCCCATTACTAAACATCTTAAACTGAAGCTGTGCACCACATTCCCCTTCTAAGGATCATACTCTGCCCAACCATGTGGTCACATCCTGCATCTGAAATACCACCATACATCCACTCCATTTTGCCAGCTATCTTTGTGTCCTGGGTTGAGCAGCAGCAGTCATTTTTCTCCTTCTTAGGAGCTAGTACAGTGCTGTGTTTTGATCTTTTGGCCTTGGAACAGTGGTGATAGCGCCGATGTTTTCAGTTGCTGCTCAAATGTTTGGTCTGGCCAAGGACTTTCTGAGCCTCATGCTCAGCCAGGGAGGAGGGGAGGCCGGGAGGAAGCAGAGACAGGACACCTGACCCAAGTTAGCCAAAGAGGTATTCCATACCACAGCACGTCATGCCCAGGATGTAACTTGGAGTGACCCGGAAGGGGGTAGAGGGACTGCAGGGTTGGAGGAGGTATCGGTCGGTGCTTGGCTGGGGGGAGTGGGGTGAGTTATTGGTCGGCTGGTGTTGAGGTGTTGTATTCTTTCCTCTTGTTATTTCCTTTAGCACTATTATTATTGGTGGTAGCAGTAGTGATTTGTGTTATACCTTAGTTACTAAACTGTTCTTCTCTCAACCCGTGGGAGTTGCATTCTTTTCGATTCTCCTCTCCGTCCCTCCAGGAGCAGGGGGAGGGCAAGAAGTGGGGGAGTGAGTAAAAGAGGTTTGTGGTTGGGTTTAAACCACGACACTTTGGCAGGTACTTCAGGTTTTAGTATGGTGAATATGGAACTGTGTAAAAAGGATGCAGATTTTTTTGAAAACTGAGAAATTTATCATTTTCCTACTAAAAGTGTAAATTTTATGTACTATAACTTTCTGAATATTAATACTAGACACTTTTTCCACAGATTAAGAAGAATCAGTTTCATAGTCAGGCAAGGACCAGACTCTGAAAGATTCACCCTGTAAGGAAAGTTTTTGAACTTTTAAATATGTACTTTGTTAATAAACCCACCTGTCCTTACAGTGGTACCCAAGAAAAAGGCAAAAAAAAAAAAAAAGTAATACAAGCACTAGATAAAGGCATAAAAATTGTTGCAGTTTACTTTTTTCTTTCCTCTTTTTATATAAATTAATAATGTTTGCAGAGCTGGAATATAATCACAACTAACAGGTTTTGTCATTATCTAGTGTCTTAGCGTCACTCTGCATTTAATCACCTGCAAACACCATTCACTGCCTCACATACTACTCCACTGTGAACATTATAATTAAGCACGATGAAAGGAAATAATGCCATAAGAACATGAATCTTATTTTATGCAGTGTAGTCTTGCAAAGAAAAATTACCAAAGAATGCAAAATGTGCCATCCCACAGACTGCAAGCTGGATTATAGACTTTTTAAAAAATAAACATATAAATAATCTATGTCTGCTGTAGGTACGGTTTTGGGTCTCTCCATGATTAACTGATGCAGTATCTTCTCCCTGTAATTGCTTGGGTTAACGATACAGAAATGCAAGTCCTCAGTCTTGGTTCATTTCGAATTCTGAGTATGCCATTACTTATTAATCCTTCTATATTTCTTTTATGAAGTGCTTTTGTTAATGATCCTGTGCTATATTGGGAATGATAGTGCATAAGGAAAATTAAGAGATAAAAGCATACTGAAAAATAGCTCAAAACTTTATAGAATTGCATATCCACATATTTACTGAGATGAGTTACCTTCATAAAGAAAGGCAATTGCATAAAGCTATAAGGACACCCAGCAGCTCTCAACATATATATGTACATTTTTGATCTGAGGTTTCATTACTTGAAATGGTAGACTGACTTGGACTACATCACTCTAGACTTCTGTGCATTTAGTAATTCCAATATCTGGCTAGCAGTTCTTGATATATCTGTTAAGAGCAGCCCATCTAAATTACACAAGAAACCACTAGGCATCTGACTGGCCATAAAGAGGATTTCTAGTTAACCTTACGATAGCGAGCCGTGTTGATCACCGCCATATTTTTGGCACAGAGGAATTGATAACCACAACTTTGTTCCAAAAACCGGGCAGTTGTTTCTGCACCTTTCACCCAAGCCATCAAGTTGAGAGGATAACATACCTGCTCAATATGAAAAGAAAACCGTGCTGTATGCCAGCCTGACATGATCTTCTGGTACACCAAAGACAAGCTGCCATGCAAGACTTTGCTGAGGCCCATCTGAAATACTTTTTAATCAGGTCACTTGTGTTCATAAAAAAAGTATCTGAACTGGAAAAGCTGCGAAGAAAGGATCTGAAGATAATCAAAGAAGTGAAGTGCACATTTTTTCCCAGAGATTAGAAACTTGACTTGTTTAGTCCTGCAGACTGAAAGACAAGAAATTTCTCTCTCAGCATAACCAGTGGAAGGAATCGTAACCAGAGGAGGAAGCATGATTAAGTCAAAGGACAATGACAGCAGTGAAGTAAATGGGTGCAAACTTGCCCATTAAGAAGCTTAGACTGGAAACATGAAGAGGATTTCTAAACAGGCTTAAACCTGAGATTGATTACTTTATGAAAGACATTATACGAGATGTAAAAGCAGGGACTGGAGTCAGAAACCCTTACATTCTTACATTTTGCTGACTTTAAGCAGTTCATTAGGGCTTCCTTCTCTCTTCCTACTGGGATGAGAAAGGGGCAGATGGCATTCTCAGAGCTCATGCCTTCCCTAGGCACACTCAGCTCACCCCACAGTGCAGGCTGCTGAAGGACCCCAGCCACAACCTGAACCCTAGCTCCTGACTGAACCTTCTGTCCAGCTCCTGAGGAATCATGAGGGCAGCCTGTGCTGCCATCTAAACTAAGGGGCTGTCCAGGCCCCAGCAAAAATTCTTCAATTCCAAATAGCCTGGAAAACCATTCAATATCAGCATAGCACACTACTAAGTCTGTAATGCCACCAGGAAAGATTACACCTTCACACTTTGCTTCAGACTTCTTGCAGACTGAATGCTCAGAGGCATGATCCAGATTGCACACATTTTCAAGTGCTTTTTCCAAGAGCATAAGGAACAAATAAGAAAAACAAAAGAATCTAAAGATTAAGAGCACCGTTCTGCAACACAGGATCATCTCTGTATTGCAAGGTCAGTCCAGAAACACAGGATGACCTGGATCCTGCTTCTTTCTCATGTAAAATGACACAGCTTGGATAATGCAACTTTATTAACTGAGTAGCTATATGAAATCAGGGAATACTTGTCATCCTCCTGTACCCAAGAGCAAGCATGTAGCACCAGGTGCCGCAATCAGAATGTTATTTCACTGCGATTATTTTTTATCCTCCAATACCGACCAAAAGCTGATCTCATTACAAGGCAAACAGGACTTGATGGCTGCTTGAGTTAAAGGAAGAAACAAGATTAAAGAAGGCAGAGACCATGAGTGTTTCTGGCAAAGTACCACTGGTCTTCACAGTCAGTGCTTGGGTACTGAAAACTGCTTAAACAAGCTGGCGTTAACGTATAACACCTTAATGTCCTCACTGGCGTGCTCAGACCCAGGGCAGCTGTGATTGCTGAGTAACAGAGCTAAATTATTCTTGCTGCTTATTAGCAAGCAGCCTAATAAGCCGCAAAAGGAGAAACAGTTTCCAGCCATCAGGAGGATCTGCACAGGTGGTGTGCAAGAGTTAGTTGTGACAGCAGCAACGTTAGTAAAACAAGGGGAAGAGTCTTTTGTCTGCATGTGAAACTGCCATAGGTAAAATACAAAACTGTGGACTACCACACCTCATAAAGGCAGGGACAGCAGCACAAGAAAGGTGGAGAGCAGTAAGAGTTTTGCCCAGCGCTTTTATACATCCTGAGGCTATACAAATCCTGAAATACAGCCACTCCAGGAGCTGCAGCTTCCCTATCCAGTGCACTGGAACAATACTTGGTTGCGAGACACTAAAGAAGTAGTGTTAGTTATGACTAAAAAAGCTCACTGGCCAGATTTTGCACCTTAAAGCTCTATTGTTACACTCAAATTTCTGAGCAGAAAAGCATATCAATTACTATTTTATAAAAAAAAAACCTTCCTCAGCCATTTACCCAAGCCCCAAAATAATGAACCACACTGGCCTATTCTGCAGGAGCTGACCCACTACCTCTGGTTCCCAGAGAGGAATCCAGGAACATGCCTCAAAGTAAGGGATCCAAGTGGCTGAAGAGCCATACTGTGGGTGCTCTGTAATGAGAGCAGTGTGTCACTGTGTGACAGGAAGAGAACAGCTGTGACTCATTTCCTAGTCTACTGAACATGAAAAGAGTTTGTTTCCATTTGTGATAAACTGTGCTACCACTTGTGATACCTATTAGACATTGCTGCTATCATGTCTAATTCCATAGTGAAAATTAAAGACTAAGCAGCACTGGGTTCTCCAGTTTCTGCTGCATGAGACACTGACACAGTTCTGGCACCACTGGTTTCACTTTTGGACTTAATCAGTCCTGCGAAAATAACAGAGGGCCAAGTGTTGGTCCATTGTTTGTCAAAATGCACCATTCACACTGACACCAAAGGCTTGTTCAACTGTTCAGTGCAAACCCCTAGCTAGGACAAAGAGAGAGATCCACATTTCCAATGATTAGGAAAAAAAGATATTTTAATAGCTACTCATGACATGAATTATTTTTCTAGCAACAGATCATGAGACTTAGTAGCCTGGCATTACCCAATCCTTCTTTCCAAGGGACTGTAGTAGATCTTGCAGTCCCAGCAGATGAAATACATGAACCCCAAGAGTATTTCAAGGTCAAACATTGCTCCCTTGTTATGCTCCTTCAATCATTCCTATGCAGGCTAAAACTGATCTATCCTCACTAGTTCCTTTAGCCATCTTTCTATGGCAGGGACCTAGCACAGCACAAGGCCCCACAGTGAAAGCTGCCTGCGCAAGCATTAGTGTTAGCTAGACAGTGACAAAAGAGACACCCTCATACGTATATTAGGTTAGAAGTCTCAATGTGACTGATCTGCTGTTTGAGAGTGAAAATGGGGTGCCGTGTAAAAGTCTAATACATGGATTTCAGCAAATATTTAATGAAGTGGTATCCAAATTAATCATGAAATATCGTGAAACTAAATATTTTGACAGTCAAACAGTTTGCTTCATTATTACTGTCACTCTTCTTGTGACATACACAATTATGTCACTTCATGTCGTGACAGTCAAAATAAGTTTGTGTATTAGGACACAAACAGATGACAGGCTGCTTTTCTTTCCAATTCTGAATGGAAAAACCTGAAATATTGTGATTTCCACTACAATGCAAATTTCAGTTAATGGCTAACTCAAACTGTCAAATCTTGGCAAAACAGTACATTGTCTTCTCCTCCGGAAGTATTCTGTTAGCAGAAAATAAAGGTGCTCTTAAATGAAGAAATAAAGCTTTAGCAGAAATACTCAGCAAGGTTTCAGAGTTGTGTGCCAGTAGTATACTTGTTTTATTCACATTGCAACAGAAAAATAGGAAAACTAAAGAATGAAAAAATTCATTTTTTCTCCAGACCAGTACATTTAATGGGCCTCAGAAACACATTTTCCCCATTGGTCTCAGATCAGACCATAGAATCAGCTAGGGTGGAAAAGACCTTTAAGGACATCAAGTCCAACCATTACCCCAGCACTGCCAAGTCCACCGCAAACGCCAAAGATGTGACAGATGCAGTATAGCTGTAGGAGGCTCCCAAACTGTGATACAGTTGTACCACAGTCTACCTCAAAGTGGTACCCAAACACTGCCTCAAGAGCCTCACATCTCTTCCTGAGCACAAGCGTGGCTAGGCACAGAGCCAGGAGCTGCTGCTGCTGACAGCAGTAGCATCTTTGTAAATTTAATTCAGGAAAGCAAATTTTTTTGTGTAGGACTGGAAGTCACAGGCTTCTGAAGTTTAACTGCAGTGCAAAAATGATTCCCTGAGCATCCTCAGATACATCACTGTCTTTCATCTGTCTCATACACACCCTTACTTTACCTCACAATTTCATCTTGGTGCCTTTTACAGCTAGCCAGAAGTGAGTTTTCATATAACCAAATCCAAACACTTTGATAAGAAGAAGCATTGTGCTTTACAAATCTTGTTAAACAGGTGATTAGACTAGACCAAGTGTGCATTCTGCTTTTGTATCACACGGCACTGGATTCTCAGGAATCAGAAGGGCAGAATTTCACAGTGTTGCTAAAAGTAACTTTAAAAAGTGAAGTGCAAGGGTCAAATATTGTGGAAGTTTTTAGACATTTAAGAAAACCTTTGCTCTTGGGGCAGAAGAAAAAACCAAAGCAAAACAACAAACAAAATCAAACCCCAAAATCAAATAATGTGCAGCCCAAGCACCAAAATGGGTCTCCCCAACAGCAATACACCTCAAGCCAGGTGCAGTTTCCTGCCAAATGACCAAGACATTGCAACGCCTGTAGGGAGGAGGAACAAAAACCCAGGAAAAACAATTCTTTGTTTCTCCATTTAAGGCTAGAAGACAGTGGCAGAGTGATGAATACCTTTAATTTGGGGGCATCTCACTAGGAACACTTCTACTCCGAAGCTTTTTAGATACACAAGCAAAATAAAAGCATTCAAGCTTGGATAATTGGTAGTAGGATGAAGCCCTGTGGTTGGGAGGGAGCACCTTCCCTCGGGCACATCCTACCACAACTTTGCCTATTTCAGAGGCCAAAAAATTTCTCTGGAGAAATTATTTTTATGAGCCACTGATGATTCATTCTTGGCAGAGTGATTTAACTTTAGTCAGCAAAGCTGAACTCCAGCAAGAGGAGGAAAATCATCCTGATCTTTCTTGTCATTTTGATGACAGAACTGAATAGCTTCTTGTTAGCAAGTCCCCTCCAGAGCATACTTGGATGCAAGGAATGCTACAAATGCAATTTACGAAAGACACACTAATGTTGACAGTAAGAAGCTCATTAAAGGGAGTATCTATCGTCATCATACAGGTAATCCCACCTCCAGGATTTTCTGATGCACAAAGCTCCTACTACCCAGCTCATCTCTAAGGGTATAATTGCCTTCTGGAAGTGAAATGTGGTTGTATGGGGGAAACTTTGTGAAAGATTCAAGTTTCACACAAATCAGTTAAATGCTGAAGGCTTTACATGTGCTAAAAGGCTTTAAAAGACCATGTCATTTTGTCAGTGGGCTTTTTAGCAGCAAATGTTTGCTATATAAAAATCATTATCTGATTTAGGCTTTTATTAGCTTTGTCACCACTCCAAAGAAATGAGATGAACTAACACCATCGCAGTTGCTGTTTTAAACATGCACAATATATGCTCAAACTTAGCTAACACCTCATTTGTAAGACCGGGTCTATTCTAAGTTTGGCAAAAATCATTAGAAGAGATCTGAGGGCATGGTAATCATCTCATTTTTCTTCAGCTAAAATTACTTAAATAGAGAAAAGATCCTTTACCAAGAAGGACTAGCAGCACTGAAGACAGCATGTCAAAGATAATGACTTGCGCAGCTAATCCAGTGTATCACACTGCATATTTACCCCTTAATATAATTTGTGTTTCTCTAAATAAGAATTCATCAACACTAATACCACTGGCTGAAAGCGGAGAGAGAATATAAATTTTATAAAAACATCTTTGGTGGGTGCACAATTAGCATCTGTCTACAGAGATGCTGATCTACAGCTTCCAGACGCAAGCTGGCTCAGTGGCAGCTCATAAGCAGCAAGCATTCAGGTCAGCACACACCAGCACATACCTCCCTCTCCGGACAAAGCTCTCTCCAAAACTTTATGCTTCCCAGCACATTCCCCTGGTATATTCCTGTTGCAGGAGGCCTTATATTTTCACGTCCAATTGAGGGATCAATCTCAAGTGTTTGGTGGTGAAATCAGGACCTACACCTTCCTTCCTCCTTCCCAGTCATGCTTGGTTGGGCTTGCAAAGTCCTCTCTTCACTGGAGAAGGGGGAGAAGAGGATGACAACCCTCCACAAGCTCTCCTAGCACAATGGCATCCACATTTTCTGTCCCCGAGGGACAAGAACAGGTCTGCATGGTTGCCACAGTGAGTCTGATGCAGCCCAAAAATATTAGCGTACCCACACATCCCACAGCAACTTGCACAGTATCCATGGTGAATGCCATGCAGTAACCACAGAGAACAGAAAAGGAGCAAGGGCATTTAGGTGGCCAAGGGCAGGTTTCTGTCAGAGGGTCCCCATTCTTGCACTACAGCTTCACCTAACAGCACCATACTTCAATGCACCGCATGAACTTTAATCCATTTATCCTTCTTCCTAATGGAAATTACAGACCTCTTAGAATGACATCAATTATGGGAAAGAAACCGTTTGCTGAGGTTAAGGAGATGGGCCGGAAAACAGCTGAGCAAAGTTTGCTAACATTAATATTTCAGACATTGTAGTACAGAGCCCATTGCTTAGAGTAACTTGAAATAAACTAGAAGTTTTCAAATATAACACCAATGTGAGACTATCATCAGAGCAGCAGAGATCTTGGAATTTGTGACTCAAACTATTAAACAAACCTGTCCTACAGTCTCCTTTAATCTGGTTGTTTATTTCCTTAAATTCAGATGAATACAGAATGGTCAAATTTTGTATGCATTTTGGAAATCAGGAAGGGTAGGTCTTGAAACAGCGAAAGAATCCAAACCCACATGATTTGTAGATATATTTGCTATGATTAATTATGATTTTCTTTAACCTGACTGTAATTCCATTGTTTAAGTACTTTTAGGTAAGGACTGCCAATCTTCTGAAAAGACACCAAATAGGTCTTCTTTAAATAATAACTTCTTAACTTCAGAGGAAAGGTGGAGGGTTTCAACCCCCAGTATCTTCCACAGAAATTATATTACCAATTTAAAGACATCTACTCTTAAGATAAATGCCTCCTCATTTCAGGAGCCAACAAATGGAAATTACTCCAAATGTTCTATGATCACCTAAGTTCAACTACCAATCAACTCTGGAACTGCTCTGCCAACTCAAAGCCCCAAAAATCGGGTCCCAAATGCCTCACTGCATTGTAAGGAGTGAAAACATACTGAAGTCATGTTTTCTGCTTCATAATATAAAAACATTTAATAGCTTATACTACTTTAAACTTCACAGTTCATGCAGTCATCCAAGCTCCCCATTCCCCAGCTAGGAAGGGAAGGGAGAGAATGATGTTTTCCTTGCTTAAATTATCACAGAACTGGTATATCCTGGAAAAGCAGCTTCCAGCATAAGCTGATTTTAAACTACTGCACTTTCAGAAGTAGACTACTCTGTATAATACCCAAAAGCCAATATAAATATTAGAAGAAAACAACAACAAAAGAACACCCAAAGGACCCGCCACCAAACAAACAAAAAAACCCAAACCCAACCAACCAACCAAAAAAACCCCACCCCAACCTTACAAGATAGTTGAAGCTTACATTTAAAACTAAGTATTTTTCTCTTTTCCCTTCAACCTTTGCTTTTTCTTTGAAGTGTTTTATTTCTATTTTTGAGGGGCCACAGCAGAAAGAACATTTAAATATGAGCTAGAAATGGAATTTTATTATGTTTTATTTTTTGCTGAGGTTAGAATTACTTCTTCCACTAGTTCCATATGAGTTACTGACAGTCCATTCTCAGCATCCTAACTTATTGCTAATGATGACACAGCGGATAAGACCATTCATAGACGCTGCGTAAATAATCAACAGAACAACTTCATTCAAAACATCAACTCCTTGTCCCTGTAAACTTTTTTAAAAAAGCAACACATCGTTGGTTTAAACAAGAAAAAATTACATTAAAAAAATCAAACTCGCTCCCACCTCAGGTTTCCTCCCACCCTTGCTGCATTTAGCACAGCAAGCAACGGCACATCAAAGCCTTTGTGAAATTGCCCTTCAAGACAGCAACATGCAAAGCAATGTAAATTCTAAATATAGCCTTCTTGATATAAAAAATTAAACAGTTATATAGAATTATTTTTAGTATGCATATTCTTTCAAATCAATACTTACTTTGAACTAGAAAAATAGCTGTAAAACTATATAGTTAATGAGAGAGTTTCTGGTAAGTGGGTATTTTAATCCACACCAGGGCAGCTGGAGGAAGTACTTTTTGAAAGGTTAGAAAATTCAAAGTAATGAAACAGAGATGACCCACATCGCACTTAGTAGGCATTGCTGAGAATAAACAGTTGCCATTTATTAGCCCACACTTAACCACACATCTCTTGGCTAAATAGATACCACATTATTATGCAGTAGCTATTTTTTAGATCCCACACTTCAAATTAGTTTAAAATGTAGTCATAAAGGTTCAAGACTATGCGAATACTACAGTGCAAATACAGCCATTAGTTGATGTGGATTTCTTCATTATCATTTCCGGCATGTAAGGGGTGCTCCTATGAAGAGACAGCAAAGGGTCCACCAGAGGATGGATTCAAGCTGAATGGTGAGGTGATGATCTTTACAGAGTAAAAGAATGGTTTACGAGCAGAACCATTATCAACTGATCAATTCCCCCTATCAACTGATGTGGGATTTTTCCATAGCAGTTTCACTACTGACATGGCATTCATGCGCCTCAGTTTCAGGAAAAGAATAATTAAAATGTATATGGGAGAACTGAAAGCTTTTAGTCTGGTGCTGGTTGACAGAAGATGCTCACACATAAAACTGTAGCAATAACAACTTGCCTGTTCCATCCCATGCACAGGAATGAGGGGCAAGTGAAGATGGGGAGAGCATGTCCTCACACCAGCTGAGCTTTACATTGGGTTACAGTGCAATGACTCTGTGAACCAGCAACACAGACGCAGCCCTGGCCTTCCGGAGTCCCAAGAGATACCAATCTTCTGTATCTGGAAAGGTTGCACAGCTGTTCACCATCTTGTAAGCACTAAATGGTAACATCCATTCTTCCCCATGAAGCATGGTAGAGAAGAAAACAAACCTGTATCCTGAATCTACCCATGGCAGCATGGCAACAGCATCACACACCTACAGAGCACGTCTGAAACTTTGGAACTGGAAAGCTTTGAAGCCCCTGCTCTCAGTGCTGCTCAGCAGAGAGATCTGGCTGCCTGGGACCAGCATTCACCCTCCAGTGCAGTGACAGCAGGCTCAAGGCAGACAAAAAACAGCTGCCAAAAGAATGCTTCTAAATGAGTCTGCACCAAAACCTTTCAAGAAGCTTCTTTTATGAAGGGTTTAAAAATCAATACAGCAGGACTCTTGCTGTAAGTAATCACTGATAGTCCAGGAAAGAAGTAGAGGCTGCAATGGGAAGACAGGCAGAAGGCCAAATTTACTCCTCATGTAAGCAAAGAGGTTGTTCAGAAGATGGCAAAAACCATAAGCTCTCCTTTCATGTCTGAATGTGATCCACAGTGCTCAAAGATCACTGCTGCTTATCACTCAGATGAGACCATGGTGAGATTCAGGCACCTGAATTTATGAATAAAGACAGAAAACCTGGAATGAATCATTTATTCCCTTTGTGGCTTAATTATTCTTTCAAAGAATAGTTGCAGCCTTAATGGGATATTTTCAATTAATTCAAATGGTTTCTGAAGTTCTTGCCTATGCTCCATTTTTCTGATATAATTCATTTACAGACGAGGGAAGCCTCCACTTACAAGGCTACAGCTCTAGTCTTTGTCAGAGTTAATAGCAGTTCCTTCCACGAGTATTCAAGTTGTCAGTCAGACAGACATTTGCTATAAACATCTTCATTTCCTTTTATTTCTGCAGACACCTTTAAACAGCACCACCTCTCAATTCATAAGCTATATTAGTGCTGTTACTGTAGTGCAATATCTCTCTAGACAGTCTCGCATAAAATTAAATGTCCATTTAGCAGCTTACCCACCTTATAGCAGTTGGTTTATTTTCCCTCTTTATTGTAACAGGGCAAGCAGGAACAGCAGACTATTATGGTATCATGTAACATAGCTTCTTTATGAACTCAGGGGCATAAAATTAAATGACTATCTGAAAGATGAAGTAAAACATTTATATCTTACAGTTTTGTGAGGCCACTAGGCAAATAACCACAGCAGACAGATTTCTAAAATCAGGACAGCTCAACTTGCCAAGGCTTAACCTGTTCACACACCAGAGCCTAAGCCTTCCTCTTGCTGAAGGACTGTTTAATTATGTATACGAAGTGCAATAGCTCCAGCAGGAAAGATTAAAACAGACTCTCACAGCCTAATGCCAGGACATTCAACCAGAACACTGAGAGGCTACAGACTAATGTCTCCCATGTTCATGTGGGTATCAAAAATCAGGCTAGGAATTTCATTCCCTAAGAAAATAAATTTAAAAAAAACAAATGTGAAGGGTCTCAGTTACACACTAAAGCCAGGTTTGAAAAAGGCTTTCATAAGGAACAGGATTATCTGTTCCTGAATGTCTCATGAAGTGCTTAAAAAGTGCTTGGATGCTTTTGAAGTGCCAAAGAGAGTATGCAGCATGTACACCGAGTGGTATTTTTCACTTGGATGGATATAGTAATATCCTTTAACTTAAAACTGATTTTCATGGGGAACAAAAGCCCTCAGAGCCAACCATTTAGGATGCTTCATGGCACTCCTCATCATTTATTCCACCAGCAGTTTGACCTTAATACATAATGATGAAGAATGTTTTGAAACACTCTCAACAGAACCCACAAATGGTAGAGTACATCCTTACGTTGCCCATTTTTATTTCTGCAATATAATCTGCATTTAGCACACTCCTCTGGCCAAGCCACCTGAATCCTGTCCACTTTGTCCAGCTCAATCAAGACTATTTTAACAATCAAAATTTTTGAGCAGTTCAATAGATATTTATGGAATAAAACTAGTGTTTACAGAAAAACATCCACACAACAACCAAGCCCAAGCACATCATCTTTAGTTAAAAAAAAAAAACCAAAAAACCAAAAGAATATAAATAATAAAAAAAAAACCCAGCAAGCTAGACAACACACAACCCATCCCCGGCAGAAAGCCCAAACCAGCTCATTCCTCCTAGCAAATATACAAATACGCCATGGCAGTGGCAGGCTTGAAGACAGTCTGAAGAAGGAACCTGCTGTCTTCTCCATCCCTGGAGAGGACCAGGGCCTCATGAAGCCTCAAAAGAGCAGGAGAGATTTACACTGAACTCAGTGTATGGGGCTACCATGATCTGGCTGATGCTGCAGGCCTTGAATGACACTGAGAAACCAGCAATGACGTGGCCCAGCTTTTCTCAGTAAAGAAAGCTGCTCTTTCTTTATCTGACTACTGTAGCATTTTCTTTCACAAGTGCTGTAGCAACACATTTGCACCAGGCTGAAACAATCATGCATATGAATATGCAGTTTTCTGCAGAAGATACTAAAATTATTTCTGGACTGTTTTCCTCTTCCAGACAAAATTTGGTTAAAAAATGAAGTTTTTGACAAATTAACGGAAAGCAAGAAGAATTTATATGGTGATCCCATTGGATGGAGAAAAAAATCCAACCCCAAACCCAAATATTGCAACAAAAGCAAAACAAATACATAGTCATTCTTCCTGCATCCCTTTTACCACCTCCCAGCAGAAAAGCCCCAACAGCTCTCAGTAAAGACCTTTTTTTTTTTTTTCCCACCCTTTCTACTCAGCACATTAAATTTCAGAGAGAGAAGCATCATCTACAATTTTATTTTACAAGCCCCCTGGAAAAATAAGAGATGTCTCAAGCAACAGGAACTTTTCAAGCCTCTTTCATTTCTTTCATATCTTTTCTCTCGCAAATAGATGCCTTTAGGGAGCTCCCCCACCCTGCTTTTAAGCCCAAGTACTGATTTAAAAACCAGGAACTCTGCGCTGACAAGCAGCAGATTCCCAGAAGCCTGAGGTATATTAACAAGAAGCTCTTGAACAAGGTCTCAGAACTTTCCAGCCCAGTTTATTTTCTGTAATTTAAGGTGAAACTGTTAGAACGAGAAGATTAAATGCACTAAACGGACTATGCACTGGAGGCCCAGAGCAACATCCTCTAGACTCTCCACACTAAGAAGTGTATTTTCCAAATCTTGTTCACTGCAGGGATTCTTATTAAAAATTAAACCAGAAAAAATACAAAAAGCTGCACAGAGCCAGTGTAAAAATTATGGTAATAGAGTACATGTGCTCATTTATAGAATCATAGAATGTTTGGGTTGGACTTAAAGGGCCATTTAGGTCCACACACCTGACATTGGCAGGGACACCTTCCACTAGACCAGGTTGCTCAAGGCCCCATCCAACCTGGCCTTGAACACTGCCAGTGTAACGTTAATAAACATTAAACAAATTCTAAAAAGCAAACTACCAGCAAAGCAGCAAAATACTTGCATGGACGCTCTCAGTACCATGCTGCAGTTTACTGCCCTCCAGTCTATTCCATTTTGAGACACATTTTAAGCATTCAACAGCAACATAGACCTCACCAAGCACCTCAGCTTCCTGAGCACATTCATTTCAACTGCAGTTTCCTTTTTCTGAACATCCAAGCAGTGTAGGTTGCTGGCATTTACATTCACACAAAGAAAAATCAGAGCTGTATACATCAAAAGTTATTGAATCTACAGCTGGGCTTCCCTTGTGGCTCATCATAGACTGGAAATGATGCTACTGGACAGCACCAGCCTCTCACAGCTGGCTGCTCAACCTCACATCTGCCTGCACACAGCAAGCCCCTATGGTAGAGTAGGTTCCCAACAGTGAACACGTTATCACCATGAGCTGCTCACTGATCCCTAGCTAGCAAGTATTTAGAGAGCTCTGGGCAACCCAGTTTTCTGCCAAGGAGAAAACCTGCCAAGCTTAGGCAGCACTGTGTGCTCTGTCATTAGGGACATAGCTCGAGATTTAGAAGTGCTAACTGCTGCAGTCCAAAGAATAACAGTGCCATTTATTCAGAGTAAAGCATGCTTCTGAGCACATTATTAAATGCCAGCAAGTTTAAGTTATATTTGATACAGAAATATCTAGCTGAGCTGTCAAAAATGCAGGTTTGCCCGGCTTTCTAAGAACATAACTATGTTACTTGAAATATAAATTCACTTCTATACTTGCTTTATCTTTTTGTGCTCAGATCTGTGTCTGAATTCAATAGGTCATCTCTGGAAAGTAATGATAAGACACTGTTCATGCTTATTCCTGTTCAAACCATAGCATGCTTGAGCATTCCCTTCTAAGAATGTGGCTCTTGCAAAGATGAATGTTGCAGCAATTCAGTAAAAGACCAAATGGTAAGATGAATAATACATAATAGCAGCTCCCAATAGCGAATATCTCACAACATTTTACTCTTACTCTATAGACTAAGAAAACAGAAAGAAAACAGGTGAAATCACCTCCTGACAATGTTTCAGCTCAGTGGAAGAGCCAGCAACAAAAAAACTTAAGCCTGCTAACTCTTCTTCCAGCATTCAAACAACAATGTTTGTGCATAATGAGCACTATGGTGATCTCTCTCTTCTTTATCCCCTTTTTCACAGCCAACATAAACCAAACCAAGCTCATGTTAAAGGACAACAGTAACTCAAGAATAAAGTACATTTGTACAGCAGACCAATTCTTTTTTTCCAATACAGAAGAGCACTTGACTGCATCAGCCCATAAAATATGTCTCCAGGGATGAGATACATCATAACTTCCGGAATAGATGTGAACAAGAAGGAAAACACATGGAAAACTGAAATGTTTTGACTAAGGTCTTGGGCTGTGGTTTTGGTGGGTGATTGTTCTTTTTTTTAAGAGAGAAAAAGAACAAAGAGCCCTTGAATGCATGAAAGTCCAAACAATCTCATGTCTTTTCATTAGTTTACAGGATAAAACAAAAACTGAAAAAAGTGATTTTGTAAGCTTCAGCTGTGTGAGAGAGTGATCTGAAATGGGACTCCGCTGTCCATTGTCTCAAAGATTGGTATGAGAAGCTGAGATGGAATTCCACAACTCTGTTGTCTCAAAGATAGGTGGGAGGAGTTGAGATAAGATTCTTCCATCCATTATCTCGAGGATTGGTGTGAGGAATTGCTGCCCATTATCCCAAGAATTGCTGCAGAGATGTACAGTTGAAGAGCCGGCTACGAGACCAGAGAAACTGGTCCACCATGAACATGTAATACTTTAAGAGAGGTACTCCCCTAGCTTCATTATAAAAGGGGGGAAAGGTTAATTGCCAAGGAGGACATCTCCCTGAGGATACTCTCCACCGATGAGTACTAAGGACCCCGAGGGACACACTCCATGAGACATAGCCATGAGAGCAAGTCTATCAGGACACCCCCCAAGGGTAACTTCAAGGGGACAGCTCCAAAAGGAAAGCTCCAAAAGGACACCTCCACAAGGACACCCACCTCCAAAGACAACTACAGAATCTCAGCCCATCTCAGTGATCTCGCTTCCAACACAGATGACCTGCTGCAGTTTCCTGACTTAGCTCTCCTGCCAATAAGCAACAACCAAGTTAAAAGGATCCCCATAAAACTTCAGAGTTTCTAGAGAAGCACAAAGCAGAGAGAAGACAAATTAGATGCAGATTACTAGGTCTTGCGGCATCATAGACACCTTCAACATTTCGCTACCAAAGTGTGACTACCGGGCTGTTTAAATGCAAAGAAGCATGTCTAATGACTTGCCTTAGAATCTGGAATTAATACATCCTTATCAGAACACAAATACTTGTAAAACAGTACAAGGAAGGCTCAAGCCCTGAATAAATATTTTGTGGTTCAGGTAATGTGTTGTTACCACTGCAAAAGCACTCAATTTCCTGAACAAGAACAGGAAAATCTGGAAAATTTTATCTAAAAGTTCAGAATTCATATTAAACTAAAGCTGGTGAACAGGACAAAATGCTTACATGCATTTTTTTCTAGCCATTTGTGGTATCCAAAAAGCTGTTTTGTTTAGTCAGTTACAATATTTGGTAAGCAGTCTTATGCCTGTCGTTTCAATACTTCCATCATTATCAGAGGGACTACTCTGCATACTATCTGTTTAGATCTTGATCAGAAACCAGTTGGCAGTCCTTTTAGCCTCTCCTATGTAGCATCATAATCATCTTAGTGTGGAATTTTCCCCAGCATTGCAGAGAAGCAATTTGCCATTGTCACCATTATATTTCTTTTAAGAAAGCTCTTCATTCCTCTCCCAAGTTTGAGAAGTAATAACAACAGATGGAATCTGAACTTTATGTTGACACTGTGATAAAATCTTAGCCCTCTCAACTGCCCATTCACCCCAGGTTTCTACTTCTGAGAGCTACTTCCACGTGGATGTACCACAAGTTGAATGAAGATCCTGTTATGTTTGCAGTTGCATTTATGAACCCAAGAGCACTGCCCCAGAAAAAGAGGAAAGGGTGTTGCCTTCTCTCGTGGTTTAAGCTCAGTTGTAAATCAAATCCACCATGCAGTCCTCGATCACTCCCCCCACCCCAGCTTTCCTGACCCCTCTCCCACCGGAGGGATGGGGAAGAGAATCAAAAGAATGTAACTTGCACGGGTTGAGATAAGAGCAGTCCAGTAACTAAGGTATGACACAAACCACTACTGCTAACACCAATAATAATAATGATAAGGGAAATAACAAGGGAAGAGAATACAACCGCTCACCATCCGCCGACCAATACCCAGCCCGACCGAGCAGTGATCTGGCCCTTCTGGGTAACTCCCAGTTTACATCCTGGGCACGACGTGCTGCGGTATGGAATAACTCTTTGGCTAGTTTGGGTCAGGTGTCCTGTCTCTGCTTCCTCCGGGTTTCCCCTTCTCCCTGACACAGCATGAGACTCACAAAGTCCTTGGTCAGAGTAAACATTTGAGCAGTAACTAAAAACATCGGTGTTGGTAGCGCTGTTCCCAGGCTGAGAGTCAAAACACACAGTGCTACACCAGCTACTAAGCAGGAGAAAAAATGACTGCTACTGCTGAACCCAGGACACCTTCTTACAACATTAAAATAACAATCTACTTACTTTTTTATTTTAATATATATATATAGTCAAATCATAGACACTGGCTGGAAGGGATAAGGGCATAAAAGTAGTTATGCTCATATGCAGCACTGCTTTTGTAGTGGGACTGAGCTACCGTATATAAAGTTGAATTTTGAAACGTTTTTTTTCTTCATGCATTGCTATGAATATGACTTAGAAGACAGAAAATATGCTTGAAATACCACAGCAGCGTCATGCTTAGTAGCAATCCAAAGCCAAGTCTACGATAACTGTGAATGATGCAGTCTATCCTGACAAAGAACTGAAACCTACAGACAATTTACATGTTCCCAGTACTTCACCACTACTTTGGGAAACATATAACAAGGCACACTGGGCAACACTGACACCTGGACATCTTCTCAGACCAAGTGGCTCCTAGATGTATTCCCAAGGACAGAAGCAACAGTGTCCTTGAACATCCACCAGAAAAATCCAGTTTTCCTTTGAGGCAGACATAAATTGTAAACACAAGAAATTGCAGCTGAACAAGAAATAAGAGCATGCAAAGAGCACAGTTGGATAGAATTCTGCACTTAGCAGCACAGGCGGGTTTCTCCTGCCTAATCATTTTGATGCTCCTTTCATCACAGATTTCCAACATGTCTGCAATAGGGTATCTGAACTGCCGGACCTGAGTACTGCTGCATCCAGCTCCTGTTTAATGCATAATAAAAAGGGCTCTGTTTGCTGTAAAGAATAAACCCACCAAAATTTAGATACCATAATCCTACAAATGACCATTTGAACCATTCAGCATAGATCGATTACTAATTAAAATGCACCACAGTTAATTTTATTTTAAATTTCTGAACAAAATTTTGGTATAAATTTACATTATATCAACATTTGTGTTGTATCAACTCTGGCACCAATTCTCACTGCAGTTAAAAAAAAAAAAAAAAAGCAAAATAACTATTGAGCCTTATCAATGAAGTATTCTAGTATTGTCAAAAGAAAATATTATAGACTCATAGAATCAGCTAGGTTGGAAAAGACCTTTAAGATCATCAAGTCGAACCTTTGCCCCAGGACTGGCAAGTCCACCACTAAACCATATCACTGGAGAATCAATGTGAAAGAAAAATTCCCAAACCTCTTTTTTTTTTTTTTAATGTGAAGTAGAATTGTCAGTTCTCCAGCCTTCATGGGATGGTTGGCCACCTTCAGGTCTCTCCATAGGGAAAAAATGGAAAGGCATGTGCCATCCAGGAAAGCAGAAAATAAAGCTGCTCTTAATCATTTCAATATGACGTTCAGTAAATAAAGATAACCATAGACACCTTACTAAGTAGTCCAAGTCTGTAGGCCGCAAGATCTCTACTGTTCAAAATAATGGAAATCCCTGAAAGCCTGATGCACATAAGTGGTATGGGGAGTTTTCAGGAACAGTATTTCAGACAAAACATTCCCGGCTACCTGCAGGTCTATGTGTGTGGTTTTATCTTGAGTCAGTTAAACATGGCATGAAAGCTAATGAAAACAAGGAGTGAGTTGGACTGAAAGGCTCAAAGGTGGTTGAGTCAATTTGCAGTTGCTGATTTTTCTTTTAAAAAGAAAGATCCACAGGCGTAAGGAACTGCACTTACTGGCAAATTAGGATTCATCAAAGTATTTGAGCACCCAGTTAACATCAACCATTTCATTAACGTTTGAATAGCATGATTTCTGCAAACAGAGCACTTCACTGATCAGAAATATGCTGCACATTTCTGTAGACAGTTCTGAAATAGCTTTCTCTCCCAAAAAATATGGGACAAAAAGATAAAGGGGGGGTCCAATTAATTCAAATAGGTAAGTGGCTTAGGTAAAGGCAGGTCTGGTTCCAGTGTCAGAAGATCAAGTATATAACAGAAGTCTGAGAGTTTTTAGATCACACTGAGGAGAGTGGGGTGGACTACGGATAAGCCAGGCAATAGCTGCTGGCTAACCTCTGCCCGTGGGAAAGCACTGCACTCCATGCTGCTTTAGAGAGCTACCCTCTGATCAACAGAAATAAAACATGTTAGAAAAATATTAAGCTGGATACAATTGCTACAGTCCAGAAATAGCCCCTCTTACTTCCATCCCATCTAACCCAGCTCCAGAGGCAGCAGAGGTACAACAACATATAAACATGATACTCCATAGATATTAAATTTCAGGCATTTTGGTGGTCTTGACTGTAAGGGTGAAGGAGCAAATTAACAACAATATCTTCATCCTTTTCAAGGTATAAAAAAACCTCACAAAAGTTCTTCCGAGTGATCTCAACATATCTCCAATACTAACAGTATTAACTAACAGTACTAACTCCAATACAAACAGTAAGCAACAAAATAAAAGGAGGAAAAGAAAAAAAACAAACAAGAGAGATGATAATGATGTGACAAGTCCAACTCCTTTAAGTCTTGGTAAGAACCAGCACACTTTAGCTGTGCTAGACCTCTCTTACCCTTTTTCCTATCAGTCCAAGGAGTGAAAGGATTATTATCCACCCTACAAACCTACAAATAAGGAAGTGCGGCCATGCCAAAGACGAACAACAGGTACAAACATCTTTTCAAGAAACCATAGGTATCCCATGGTGTAGTCAATAAACACAAATATACATAGAAATGTCTTTTTTGCATATATATGCATAAACCTGGTTGTACTTGGGGATATATACATGTCAGAGTACTTAATGAGATCAAGAAAAAAGGAAAGGACTTAAGGGTGGTGGTCGATGAGAAACATAACATGAGCCAGCTTCAGTGTGTGCTTACAGCCCAGAAAGCCAACCATATCCTGGGCTGCATCAAAAGGAGCGTGACCAGCAGGTGGAAGGAGGGGATCCTGCCCCTCTACTCTGCTCTTGTGAGACCTCACCTGGAGTATTGTGTGCAGTTCTGGTGTCCTCAATAGAAAAAGGACATGGAACTGTTGGAACAAGTCCAGAGAAGGGCCACGAGGATGATCAGGGACTGGAGCACCTCCCATATGAAGAGAGGCTGAGAAAGTTGGGGTTTCTCAGCCTGGAGAAGAGAAGGCTGCGTGGAGACCTCATAGCAGCCTTCCAGTATCTGAAGGGGTCCTATAAGGATGCTGGGGAGGGACTGTTCATTAGGGACTGTAGTGATAGGACAAGGGGTAACAGGTTCAAACTTAAACAGGGGAAGTTTAGATTGGATATAAGGAGGAAATTCTTTACTGTGGGGGTGGTGAGGCACTGGAATGGGTTGCCCAGGGAAGTTGTGAGTGCTCCATCCCTGGCGGTGTTCAAGGCCAGGTTGGACAGAGCCTTGGGTGACATGGTTTAGTGTGAGGTTGTCCTTGCCCATGGCAGGTAGGTTGGAACATGATGATCTTAAGGTCCTTTCCAACTCTAACTATTCTATGATTCTATGAAATGTAACATAAGATAGTTAGGTTTTGTCATTACCTGTATTGCCAAACATATCCTTGAGAAATCTACTAACACCCAAACATAAAGACATTTCTGAATAAACTTAAGTAGTATTAACTTTGTGGTAGTTAAAAGCATCTAAACCCAAATCTTGCTTACACAGATTTTTTAGGGAAAGTAGCCCACATTTGAAGCATAAATAATCAGTAAATCATACAACTTACTATCATGACTACCCCATGCTCAGCCTGTTACGCAGACTAGAGCAGACACTGGCAGTGCATCTTTGATGTTACAAGAAAATCATCAGTTATTTCTCTCCGAATAGATGACAGCTTCACAACAGACAACAGTCACTAAAGAAATCACCCATAATGTTTGACTGGCAGAGCCCTGCACTTGACATAGTGCCAATGAACACGACTGCTACATCTGATAGAGAACATCAAGTTTCTAGTCAATCTACTCATAGCCTTTGGGGGAGCAACCCAGCTGTCCTATTGAGAAATGTGTGCTTCTGTTACTGGCCTTTTCCTACTGATACTCTTATTCCAACTAGCTTCTTTGGTTAAGATGAGTTTACCAATTTGCAATTGGGTTACATGAAATTACAGAAAGGGAGCATAATATCTAGGTTGGGAATGATCATAAAATAGCTACCACAATTTTCATCCTCAACACTCAGATTTCTTAATACCTTTGCTACACCTTTATTGTGAAGACAAGGTCCCCTGGTTTTAGCATTCTTAATATTGTGGAAAATTAAAATATTTTCTTTGGAATCAGTTTTCAGAGTTGAGAGAAAACTGGTGCAAGCAATTTTGCTGAAGAGATTAGGCTGCAAAATCTTCCACAGGACTGTACCCGTGGAGTGACAGACCTCTACTTACACATGCACTCACACCAGATGAAAGCAAACAAGAACGGGGATATTTCTGATTTTGGTCAAACTGAATGTTACGGAAGTTAGGGACATCCAGAAGGTGTCCTCTCGAAGTAGTATGCATGCTTTATGCAGCTTTACTGTCCTGAAGACCACAATAAGTATGATCCCCACCTTCATGCTGTTTAAAACCCATGACCAGTGAAGCTACTAGAGTCCTTATGAAAGGTACCTGCATTTCAGGTAATCACTCACACAATAGCACCATGCTCATGCAACCCAACGCATTGAAAAAAATCATTCAGGTGCCAGAATACATACTGACTTATGGTGCCACCCACTAAGGGTCAAACAACAAGGGAGCTATAAAGAGGATGTTTACAGATGAGCAAATAGCATAGGTTAACATGAACATTAGATGTACCAAGCCACAATCCTGAAACTTCATCAGACTCTTCATGTTCATACTGTATTTCCACTATAAAAGCTTTAATTATCATAAGTTAATCACATCCCTGAGGCATTACAAGGCAGCAGGCAGTGGTGGATGCCTCTAACCCCTCTGGAGCATAATTATTTCATAACCACTACACTTCAGGGTTACCTGACTGCCGTTACAGAAAATTTATTCTCTTTATCAAGCCAAGCCTTTTAAATTAAACACATCTCTGACCTATTTTATGCAATCCCCATTCTTTCCCTTTATACACAGTGTAGGACTTTGCTCTTTTCTTTAGACAGTAGAGGAAGGCTAATCTCTTCCTGCCCTTCCTCTCCCCAGCTAATTCATGGCATATCCAGCACAGCATAAACTACTTGGAGACAGTATTTTCAAAGGTGACAGACTGGATTTGAACAGATTTATTCATTGCTTTATTTAGGAAGGATTAAGATCCTCAGCTTCACAATGAAAAGTTTATGAATGACTTCTTGTTGTGAGAAACTGGAGTCAAATACCTGCAGACATGTTTTCAGCTACAGTTTACAACTTTTCCAGTGGAAGGGATTTTTGACATGACGGCTTGTTCATCTCAAGTTGCTTCCATATAAAATGATAAAAAGGATGTGGATCAATATGAACAACTTTTTTTTTTCTTCTTAAATTATGAAGCCTTCTTTGCTTTATCCATATTCAATCGCAAAATCCTGCAGGATGAGAACTTCACCAAAAGAAACATAAGCAAAAGAGATCTTGCTTAAGGAACAGACTTTTCCATTTTTAGAGACTTCCAATGGCAGATGAAAATACCATTTTCCTCACCAAGGCAGACCAGGTTGGAAGCATAAGGAATTTTAGAGAATACAAGAGAAACGATTTCTCCTTTCTTCATCCAACCCCTGGCAGAGTACCTCAACAACTTCCCATATTACACTCAGGCCTCTGAACAGGAACAACCAGGCCCAAGTAAAGACTTTGAGACCAGGGCAGTGCCATTTCCAGGTCTTTTCAGTATCCGCCTATGCAGCTCTGGCAAAACCCGCAACACAGTTCCCACACTGACACGTGACTACAGCAATAACTGGCAGAGCTCTCATGGCCTTGGTGGGTTTGACATCAGACTGCATTCAGACACTAGCAGGGAAGAGTGAACTAGACTGTGTTTGATATGATGATGATGGACTGGAATATGCTGAAAGTATCATTCTCCCTCTTAAATTTTAAAGATCTCAAAATCTAGTAATACTTCAAGCTTTCCTTTTCATGTTTATCAGGTTTGAGGTCCTTATGCTTTTGTTTTGTTGAGCTCCCACAGGAGATAAGAGCAAAGAATTAGTAACAAAAGCAAAGGGGTGAAATGAAAGGGGGAAAAGGACATTTCAAACTGAGTTTGCTTGCTCAGCAAGAATCCAGGCAGGAGCACTGTCACTCTCTGGCAGAAACAATAAAATAATCACTATAACTGTAAGATGTCATTAGATGTCATGCATCTTAGCCAAATCCTGCGGCATACACCATCAGATCTCGCATCCTTTGCATCCTGACATTTCTCTTTCTCTCTAAAATATGCTTTACAGTGGGACTCTGAACAAATGCTTTCCCTTACACTATTCAGCAATAATGCATTGATATTTTAAACTATACAGGAGTCCAAATAGCTGACAACAGCCATGTCTTGCTAGCACTGTAGCTATTTGGCATGGTAGCAAACGGATTTATCCAGCATATTATATTTGCGTGATGTGCCAATTGGATGGATACAAATACTGTTTTTGCTTGAATTTGCTAATTTTAAAGCATTTATTTAGACTCTGAGGAAATCTTAAGTATTTAGGACCTTAAGAGTTCTGATTTTTGAAAATGACACTCAAGAGTTTCCTTTCTAAACTCTTTGAGGGCTCCAATGTATCACATCTTTACAATACCCGGATATTAAAGTAAAAACTTAGGGAGTGTTTTTCAGAGTGGTGTTTTAAAATGCAGGCTACAGGATAAAGCTTCATTTCTTCTGCTCTGCTGCTGGTTTAAGATGCCACCCGAAGTGTTTACAGTAAGCTCTGCAGTTCAGGTGCCAAGCTCTCTTCTCTAAGAATAACTGAAGCAAGATGGAAGGGAAACTGTTGCTGAGAAGGTCATTCATTTGCCTGCACCATTTCTCTTGAGATAAACAGACTCATTCGATAAAAACAAAAGGAAAAAAATTGTTTGCAATTCACTGTTGTCTTTAAGATATTGTTAAGAGATCTCTTATAGATTTATTAACAATAAATCTATACAGTAAGATTTCAGATAAATTAGGACAGTAGAGGCAGAGACATCTTTATTTCAAAAATAATAACCTAGCCTATGTAATGTGGACTGTGAAGTGGGAATTTTAGTAAACTGTGTTAAAGTTTGAAAAGCGATCTATCAATGACTTTCAAAAGTCCTTCCACGTTCTCTTCTCCAGAGATTTCTTAATGTATTTCTATAAATATTAAAACAAAATACTGATCTCCTTCACAGTGGAAACATTTTCTTTTAAGATTAGTGACCAAAACACAGGAAAGTGCTTGAGTTCAATGACTTGCAAGTCCATACCACAGTAAGCTGTTTCATTAATCGGCCAAAACATGGTGTGAATGGCCCAGTTTTAGCTACTTAAATATATTTATCACCTCACTATTCCAGGAAAACAGCAGCACTGATAGTTCTCCAAACCATGAAAACTGAAGGTCTTATCTTTCAAATGGCTCCAGCTCCCACAGAAATACGAACAACACTCTAGAATTTTGAAAATAGCACTTTATCAGGCTGTGTTTTCCTTCTCCAATAAGTTATTTGACACTGATTCTTTCTCCTCAAATGGAAGCAGAAATGAAGACAGCTATTCTGGACACAAAGACATCAACACAATGGTAAAAATCACAGACTCATAGAATCAACTAGGTTGGAAGTCCAACAATTACACCAGGACTGCCAAGGCCACATCTAAACCATGTCACTAAGGGCCTCATCTACACGGTTTTTGAACGCTTCCAGGGATGGTGACTCTACCACTCCCCTTTGCAGCCTGTTCCAATGCCTGGTCACCCTTTTGGTGAAGAAATTGTTCCTAATATCCAGCCTAAATCTCCCTTGGCACAGCTTGAGGCCATTACCTCTTGTCCTATTGTTACTCAGGAAAAGAGACCAGCTACCTCCTCTCTCCATTGTCCTTTTAGGTAGCTGTAGGGAATAGTAAGTTCCCCACCAAGCCTTCTCTTCACCAGACTAAACAACCCCAGTTCCCAGTTCAACACCTTTATGTATACAACCTTCTACCACCTCCACATAATTGCTTTGAATCTGGTACTAAGAGGGGTAAACAAGAAAAAAAGCTATTTCACTTTCATCAAGCAGGTGCTAATCTGAATCGCCTGGCTCTGTGGGGTTGCCATTGTGTAATCGAGAGCCAGTTGTAACACCAAAACTGTAACACCTAACTTAACATCAGAATTGCTCTCTTTGGCAGTCTGGGGCAAAGTGATGGACTGGGGTAAAAAGAGAATAATTGAGATTTTAACCACCCATTGTAAAGTACACGCAAACATGTAGGGGAACCTCAACAGAAGGATGGCTCACAGAAGTTTGACCAGAGACAACAAGTTTGATTCAGCAGCTGAAAACACTTAAGCTCTGGTGTGGTACATAAACCTTCTGGCTGCTAAGCACTAAGGAGTATGATGAAGAAGAGATATCTCATACACATCAGCTCCAGAAGCCAAAATGCTGGTTCAGAAATACAGAAAATCAATCTGAGTCAACTGCAACCATTTGCTCCACTTGCAGTTCCACAAACCTTAGTTATTCAAACCACAAAGTCACTTCAATCTTCAGATTTCTGTCACCATTAGACAGGAGACAGACAGACAAATTATCTGTTTTCAATTTGTGTAGCAGAATTCTTCCTAAGCTCTTTTGTTAATCAGGATTTCAGTTACTCTTTCAGTTGATTTCTAGTTCTGAAGAAATGTAACACCTTGTTTGGCTTTAAAAAAAACACATCTTTGTGATAAACCCTATGTGCGTCTCAAGAAATCAAAATCATTATGACCCATCAGGAGGTGAACACTACTCTCATTTTACAAGACAGCTGTAATAAAAATATATGCATCTCCCCTTGGGATGGGGCTCCTTTTCTGGCCAAATCAGAACCAGGACTGAGTTTAAGTCACGGGTCATTAGGCTAAGTGCTGCATAGGCACAAGGAGAAAGGATGTTCCTCTTCTGAAGAATAGGTAGAAAATACACACAGGATGCTAGAGGGGATGTAATAATGCTAAAAGATTTCTGCAGCTTTTTTTTTTCTTAATGCTTTAGAAGTTAAGGCTTTTAACCTAAGTAACTTAGGGCAAAACAAAATACCAGATGAAAGAGAATGAAGGAAAGTGGTCACAGATGAGAGGCTGTAGAAGGAAAATATATTCACATGCACAGTAGGAACTGACTAGTTTAGGTAATGACAGAGCAAAACAATAGATTAAAAGCTGGACTTAGCCTGCCTAGATACAGAGAGATACAAATATAATGACTGATGTCTTCAATTTATTAATCCAAATGTATACTGGTGATTGTCCTGGGTTCAGCAATAGCAGTCATTTTTTCTCCTTCTTAGTAGCTGCTGCAGTGCTGTGGTTTTGACTTTCAGCCTGGGATCAACGCTGATAACACCGATGGTTTTAGTTACTGCTTAAATGTTTACTCTGACCAAGGAATTTGTGAGCCTCATGATCTGCCAGGGAGGAGGGGAAGCCAGGAGGAAGCAGAGACAGGGCACCTGACCCAAACTGACCAAAGAGGTATTCCATACCACAGCACGTCATGCCCAGGATGTAACAGAGAGTTACCCAGAAGGGCTTGGACTGCAGGGTTGGATGAGGTATCGGTCGGTGCTCGGTCGGGCCAGGGCTGAGGGGTGAGTTATCGGTCGGTGGGTGGTGAGGTATTCTCTTCCCTTGTTATTTCCTTTATCGTTATTATTATTGGTGGTAGCAGTAGTGATTTGTGTTATACTTTAGTTACTGGACTGTTCTTATCTCAACCCCTGGGAGTTGCATTCTTTTGATTCTCCTCCCCATCCCTCCGGGAACGGGGGGAGGGCAAAAAGGGGGGGAATGAGAGAGTGACTACCTGATTTATGGCTGACTTTGTTTCAACCAAGACAGTGATTAAAGAACAAAGAGGGGGTGTTGAAGGGGCAGAGCTCCTCCCGCAGTGCTGACCTGGGGCTCATGCTGGGCTGCCTGACTGCAAGGCCAATGGAAACCATGCCTGGGGCAAGCTTTAGTCTTCCCTAAATTAACTGATACTGCAAAACTTACAGGAACTTTATTATTACCTTAAGTTCATAATATTGCCCTAAAGTGCTTTCACGGAACACGATTATGACTTTAATTCTGGGATAGGGACTCTAGAGGAACAGCTTCATTTCATTTTTTGATATATTTATAGTGTCTTGTTTTTCCTTGGCATCAGAACAGAAAGAAATGCCAAAGCCTTCTCAAAAACAAAACATGAGTTTGTCTTCTGGCAAAGTGTACTAGCAAGAAGGCATCACAGAGAGGAAGGGAATGATATAGGAAAAGCAGTGCTTTTGATATTTTTCATTGAACCGACTAAGGCAGAGTGAATCCAGCTGAATTAAAGCAAGAAAGAAAACCCACATCTGTGAAATTTCTCTCCACTACCTATATCACACGATATTTCTCTTTCTCTTTTCAAACACAATATACCTTACACATGGACACATACATCCATATATATCGTACCTGTGCAAATACCAGACATACACATGCATATGTATGCACACACTGTTGTTATACATTGAGAATTATTATTTTAGATATATATGTAGCCTTTAATAACCTAAAACATTTGCTATTTTTCTAATTTTCAAACATTTTCTGTATTGCATATATCTAACATCTACCTTAAATTTCCTCCTCCTGCTTAATTTCCTATCATATTAACATTCAGAAATTAAGTACAGTGGATTTCAGTGCAAAGCATTTAAAAAAAAACCCAAATTTGCCCAGTCTTCTGCTGCAAAATTATGGAAAGAATTTATACTGCTGTGGGCACATTGAGAAAGATTCAATAATCAAATGTAAAATAACTTTATTGCATAAAGCAAATTAGAATAATGGCATAGAGTGATACCAGCGCTGCTAGCCCCTTCCCATAAGATCAGACAGAATATGAGACAGGTAGTAGAAGGGGTCAGAGCCTTTATTTTCACAAGTCCTTTTTGTCCATTTTCAGAAGTGCACCTAAAGAACCAGGTTGGTCAGGAGGAAACACAGGTGGATCTTTCTGCCACAGTCCCTTCCAGAACAGGCTGCCACGCTCAGACAACCTCCTCAGACACCAGGTTCTGCCCTTCTGGTAACACACTCAAGTCCAGTACTGCCCTCCTAGCGAATTCTTTTCTCCCTAGCATTCAGCTTCCCAAGTGGCCCATCACCTTTGTTATATCATCCGGCATTACCAAGAAGTGCTTGGCTCCATCAGCTTTGCAATTACTCTTCAATCCTCTGCAGGTTGCTATTAGATTTCCTCTTTGCCAGGCTCAACAAGGCCAGCTCCCACAGCCTGCCCTCACGAGACACGTGCTCTAGACTCCCTGATCATCATCTTGATAGCCCATGCTATTTGGACTTGAAGTTCTCCACTGAGCAAGCTCTACCTTCCTTGCAATCTGTTGAAGAGGTGGCAGTTTTAACAATCATATTGCCCTAACTTTAAAAACCACACAAGAATACATTGGTTCTTAACATAGCTGAGCTGGCCTCTCAGGAAAAACACTTTTTCATTTATCTGAATTCTTTTTCATTTATAACTGACAATCAAGCATAAACATGGCTCAGCAAATATTAAAATATACATATATACACATACACATCTCTTCATTTACAAGAAAATTATTTAGGGCAAAATCCAGCAACCCTTTTCATTTGTATAAGCACAAGTCCTGATCAAAAGCTTGCTGAAGGCAAAGGGAGCATATCCAATGACTTTCATTAGTTTTGTATGAAGCCATTAACAACCGTAAAGACAGCCAAATCTGAATTAGCATTTCTGCAAGAAAAAGTCCAATTAGTAAGTGGGAGAACTCCAAAGCAGATGTGGAATGCTTCAAAAGCTGTGCTGGTAATACACTACATAAGATCAAATCCCTTGCCCAGTACGGTATATAAGGCAGATCTCAGGCTTTAATATCAGCTACTGACTAAATACTTATTTTTGTTAATGATAGTAAAGGTATCAGTCCCAGTATCTGGGACAAATTTCAATTTTGAGTTACTACATTTTTATCCAGCTGAATCTCACTACAGCATCTTCACATGCAGAATCTTTTTCAGCGCTCAATATTAAGCAACTCTTGGCTGTGAACTCTACACTTATTCAACTGAGAGTGGCTACATTTCAGTAGTCTATGAAATTATTATGCACAGTAAAATCTCAAGAAATATTATGGGTATTTATTCCATTTTAATTTGAACACACTAGTTAAAAAGAAGCCCTATTCTACAGAGGCACATCCAATTCAGCAAATTTAGCTTTGATTTTTTAACATCGTATCGCTAAATTACTTTCCTCTGGAATTATAGTAGGCTTAAGCAAGATATTAATTTTGTGCAAGACTAAGCTACATACTGAAAGATACTGGCCACTTTAATTAGTTCAGCACTCCCAAAATCATTTAAATAAAAAAAGTAGAAGAAACTAAGAATAAGCTGCATGTTGCACATTTAATTTCCCTGTAGCTTCATATTGCAAATTTGATTTCAAAGATGTTAGGTCAATCAGCAAAAAGGAATCCAAACATGTGGCTTTTGCACAAATAGGCAATCCAAAATCATGAATAAAGACTCAGTAACTTACAAGGCAGGTGACGGAACAGAAACAGCAGTGTAACCTAATGGGAGAAAAAGTGCGGATGACATGGAAGGCAGCAGGACAGTTTATTTACAGTGTACAGCTTATAGTTGGCTTTGAGGGACCTATTGCCCTGTGCCATTATTCAGTCTCCTTGCTTCCCCACAGAGCAAGACATAATCCTCACGTTTCCATAAACTGTCACAGTGAGGTATTTCATGAGAGGTTTCATTTTAGATCTGCACATACAATGCTTCTAAGAGATATATTAGGTACATCCTCACTTAATTACTGGCACCACTGCAGGTGCATGTTCAGACTTTATTTGATGTGTCCATCATCCTACACAGACTCTGCACATGGACTCTGACAAACAGATCAACTTCATCAGATGCAATATTTTTTCCCTCCTGTTGAAGTCTGCACTAGCCTCTCAAAGGAAAGAATAATACACCATGTTCAGATGCTGGAAACTCATGACAGCTTCTCATTCATTCAGAGGAGGCATTGAGGTAGCTGACTTGAAGAGAACTGGTAAACCACAAAGAAAGTAAAGAGCAACAGATGCAAGTCAGGCTAGTGGTAACATTTGGATTACAATAATGAAAAACAACTTTATGAACCTAGCTGAGCCAAGTAGCCCCACAGCAGCATTGATGATGTACATCAATTCACTGCTGCCACTCCAACACAGCCATAACAAATATTCTGACACACTTCATTGGAGGGCTCCCTCCTTATACAGCAGATTTTACGCTAGTCAACTATTTCCCTTTAAGAATGACTAACTCTAGGATGCTATATAATCAGGCCACCATCTACCCTGTGCATTCCCAAATGAAGCAAAACCAGCAAATTCTTCTTTTTTCTCAGTTTCATAAACCAGGGGGGGGGGGGGGGGGCGGGGGTGCGGTGCGGAACAACACACATATGCAAACACTACAAAAAGCCATAAAGCAAGAGAACTGATTTTGTCACAGACCTTGGACAACAGTACCACAGCAGCACCACCCATCTGGGATTTCCAATGCCCTTAAAAACTATAGATTTAATAATTTTGAGGTGTGCTTTAGCAACAACAAAACCCCCAAAACATTAGATGCATAAATTGAGGTCAGTGTGTCCCAAATGATTAAACCAGAGTGATCTAATATTCATACTTTCTCTAGAGTATGTCTCTTTGTTTTAGACTGCTGTCTTGAGACTTCTTGGCAGAGAGGAAGACTACGAAGTGCAGCTGAGATGAGCTCTTGCCTGAACTGCTCTCGAGACAGCACTTTGAAACAGGGAGAGACAGGACTCAGGAGAACATATAAATATCTTATAAGGTGCTGGAACACTCAGTAATTAATTTTTCAGCAAGCAGAAGTTTTTATTTCAGCAATGTGTAAAAAATACATTTTGAATTCCATACCCACTGCCTGGCTATTCACTCTCTGACCCAAAGCAATAGCAGAAATAGAAGAGTCATAATTAAAGAACTTGCACAAAACAGGCCAAGAGCCCCCGCTTTTACTTAACCTGATTTCTATGGCAATATGAGAGCTATATTTCCATTACAGAAGTCTGTGGAAATTTTTGGTTTCTTTTTATATAAACCTAAAAGAAAAAAAAGAGCACTCCGACTTTAATTAGGGCAAGAAGTGGAGGGTGAAAGATCCTGCAACCTTTATTTACTCCAGTGCAGAAATGCTTCTGTCATTCTGGAGTAGGTTAGACAAAGCAAAAAAGCATTAGCCACACCAAATGTGAATGTCCAGTTTTTGTGGGAACATTACCTCAAAAGTTACAATGAGACAGATTCAACACATAGCCTGATGAGGAAAAGAGTGCTCTTCCATCCCTCCTCTCCTTCCTGAGCACTGATTTTGCCAGAGGCTCTTGCTACATGATTTTAACCCATCTCTCCTTGATGCATTGTTCTTGCAACATATGGGACCACTTGCCCTATCCTAAGCTCTTCTCCTGAGTAAACAATTAATGATAGCCTCAGTTAGCTCCCTGCTTAGTTGACCTGCTCCATCTGCCAAGATCTGCAGGACAGCTTTGGACATGTACCTAAGTGTTTTGCTGCACATTTCCACTTTCAGCCAGGAAGCCACAAAGTAGAGAATCTATTTGTTGTGATGTGTCTGGAAAAACTTCCAAGATCAGTAAGTCATCAGACCTGAATATGAATTCGACAAATGCTGAAGTCCCCCAGCTTCTTGATTTCACTTTTAGTAAAAAAAAAAATTAAATTCATACACCACTGCTGCAGCCCAGCACTGACACAACAGACCCAGAATAAGGAAAATAAAATTATTTTTCAAAAACATGCAATGGTTTTAACGTATTGTTTCATTCCACAAAACAGAAAAAGCATCTGGGGGAAAAGAAAAAAAAAAAAAGACAAAAAAAAAGAAAGAAAGAAAGAAAAACAAACAAAACCTCCAACAGTCATGGAGTAAAAAAAAAAACAAACCAAAAAGCCAACAGAAGTCAGGAGTACAGCTGTGACAACACTTATCTGATGTCACAGTATTGGATCCAAATAGCTGCAGAGGCAGCAAGAGAATTTAAATCAAGGCAATGTGTTGGGTAGGTCCATTGCAATACTTGAGCGAGTCTAGCTCTTCATCTCTGGAGTTGATAAACACACCAGCAGGAACCCAATAAAAATCCTTACCAATACCTTGTACACAGGTTTTCATAAATAGTTCCTTTAAATAAAAAAATTCTCATCCTGATATACCCACATAAATGTACCTACAGCATTTTGCTCCTCTGGGAATTATAAAGTCATTTTATAATGATTCAGCTATTTGTTCAGCTGCTTGCAAACTTACTGACATAATAATGAACAACAATTCTTATTAAATATTTCTTTCAAAGGTCTTATACTTAGGAATCCAGGAAGATAGCACCAATTTCCAATAGGCGAACATTTTGTCAGCAGTAATTCAAGTTTTGTACATTAAGCATTCCACAGAGGTAAAGATACTTCTTGGATCAGATTCCAGCATTAGCAACAAATGATTACGGTCTAAGTTGGCAATGTTTAAGGGGGAAAAAAATAAACTCAAACATCAAAATTAGTAAACTAGTCATGCTCTGGTGTCCTCAACATAAAAAGGACATGGAACTGTTGGAACAAGTCCAGAGGAGGGCCACGAGGATGATCAGGGGACTGGAGCACCTCCCGTATGAAGACAGGCTGAGAAAGTTGGGGCTGTTCAGCCTGGAGAAGAGAAGGCTGCGTGGAGACCTCACAGCAGCCTTTCAGTAACTGAAGGGGGCCTATAAGGATGCTCTTCATCAGGGACTGTAATGACAGGACAAGGGGTAATGGGTTAAAACTTAAACAGGGGAAGTTTAGATTGGATATAAGGAAGAAGTTCTTTACTGTGGGGGTGGTGAGGCACTGGAATGGGTTGCCCAGGGAGGTTGTGAATGCTCCATCCCTGGCAGCATTCAAGGCCAGGTTGGATGAAGCCCTGGGTGGTACGGTTTAGTGTGAGCTGTGTCTGCCCATGGCAGGGGGGTTGGAACTAGATGATCTTAAGGTCCTTTCCAACCCTAACTATTCTACGATTCTATGATTCTATGTGGACACAGAGGATGAGGTCACTGGGTTACCAAACACAGAATCGTGCAGAACAGATGAAACATTCGGTGCTCCAGGTAAAGGCAGCCACACGAACTGACAGCTTGTTGCTCTTAGCAGTTTGATCACTAGAGGCAACCGGAAAGTCCTTTTCCAGCAGTCCCCAACCACTTGATTAGGCAGTTACCAAGAGTAGCCATTTTGATCACACATAGTCAGAAATCTTCATTCCGTTTAGTTGCTGGTGGTGTTTTTCTCTGGAATTTATTTTGTTGCTTTGTGGCTTTGTTCAGGTTTGGCTGTTGGTTGGTTGGGCTTTTTTTTTTTTTTTTTTTTTATTAACAGAGGCACCCAGTGCTTAGTGAAGCTTAGACTTCATGGGCAGTACCAACACAAGAGTGATGTCTTGTGCACCTCACAAGCACTCTCCAGCTTCAGCCCAGGACAAGGTTTTAACTGGATTTTGACTTTTTCCAGGGCCCATCTCAAATTTTGCAGAACTGAAATTGAAAGATCTGGGTGAGATTTTTATCCAAAATGCTGAGCACCAGGGGGACAAAGAGAAGAAGACCTGAGAAGCCCCTTTAGGAGTTAACCCTGGTGAGGCAAGGGGGTACTGAGGGAGCCAGGGGAGTTCCTTTGTGATGAAGCTGCTGCCTTCCCCTCTAAGCTGCTGATTTCCCACAGGATCAAACTGTCAGGTCCTGTGCATACAGAACCCAAGGCCATCAGAGCCAAGACGGCAGACTGGTATTTCTTGGACATCTCAATTCATACTACTTCATTATCTCCAGGGCAATTTCTTTTGCAAGGGGTGTCTGTTTGCTACAAAATCAACCAGAATGAAATTATTTCCAACAGCCCTACAAAGAGAGAGCAAATTGTTGATGTTTTCTTACACTTTGGATTCAAGTCTGGCTGTGAGATGTGAGCCTAGATGTTAATACAGCTGCCTCCTCCCTCATTGCAATACCCCTCCATTAACCAGTTTCCCAGCCCAAGAATTTTGCTTGCTCTGTTCAAAATACTGTTAGAGTAGCACAGCTGTCACAGAGAAAGCTGGTCAACTGCCATAATAAATAAGCAAAAAATTAAGACACTAGGGAGAAAATAATTAAACTAATGGAGCCAGTTTACCCATTCCTGCATGGTTTTGTAATTCATTTAAAAAGAAGCATCTCAGCTGCTTGTCCTTGAACGCCCCAGGAAGCTCTCTGCAACTTAACGTATCTAAATGGTTTCTCTGGTCATTGACTCCTTTTCTCAGTGCTTCAGCTGAACGCATCAAAATCAGGGGAGTCAAGCAGTGCTCACTGCAGCATATATGCTCCAGCACATGACCACATTTCCCTTCCATTGCTCTCCCTCAGCCTGGCAGATGAACTCAGTTCTGCTAAGACAAGAGTGCCCTAAAGAGCACCCAACCTTCAGTTAATTTCCACCAACTTAAAACAGCTACCCTGTGAAAACAGCAAGGCTGTCAAATGAAAGCCAGGGAGCGCAGGTGGAGCAATCAGGAAACTGCAAAATGAAGCAGGAGCACATGGCTTCAGTGTGCCTTCAACCTGCACCACAGAGGTGACTCACAACCTCATTCTATGGCCAAATGCTTTGCAAATAAATCAAGTTACAAGGGCATGTAGTGACAGAAGAGGGGTGAATGGCTTTAAACTGAAAGAGGGTAGATTTAGATTAGATATTAGGAAGAAATTAAGGTGGTGAGGCACTGGCACAGGTTCCCCAGAGAAGCTGTGAGTGCCCCATCCCTGGCAGTGCTCAGGGCCAGGCTGGACAGGCTTTGAGCAATCTGGTCTAGTGGAAGGAGGTAGGGGGGTTGGAACTGGATGAGCTTTAAGGTCCCTTCCAACCCAAACCATTCTATGATTCTATGAAGTTCACACAGTTAATGATGACAACAGACTAGAGTTAGAGCTTGCATGCAGTCCACAAGTGGAGTCAGATACTTTAAAGACTGCTGAAGAACTGCTTTTAAGTACTTCTCAATATCTCCTGCAATTCTAAGTCAGCAAATGCTGGTTCTTGGGTCTTAACACTCTCTCCAAAATGCATCACCCTTCCAGTTCATGTATCCTTTCTGCCTCCGTTTGGTGCGTTCTCCATCCTGTATTTTTCCTTCAAACATTGTTAGTCAGAAACGTCTAGACACACACACACAAAATAAACACTTTAGCAAAGACAGAACTAGAGCATACGCCACCACCACAAAAATTTTAGCCTGTCACGATTTCATGCAAGTTTGTGTCGAGGTCTTTCCTTTGCTTCCTGAAACTGATGTCTCTTATGTAGGAGGAAGAGAGCACCATTGGTACTAAATACACAATGAATAATTTAAATACCATTTTTATTGTTTAAAAAGGAAACAGAGGTTTCTTTCTTGCATGCAGAAAGGAAAACTTCTTAAAACTCAACATGCTATAAGCGCTTTCCAGTCAAAAATACTATTAAAAAAAAACCCCAAAACATCACTACCAAAGTAGGTCACCTTTCCTGATAAGACAATCAAGGAAAAAAGCACTTAGGCTCCTTGTTTCCAAAACCAGATGCTTTCACATTATTAGGAAAGGAAAAGAAATAGTGGCTTTAGTTACTGTTTTTCCACAGATAACTTTCCAGACAGAAACCAATGCTTGGACTGTCTTCACCATACAGACAACAGTAGTGCCATTATTGTAGCTGTGTTTTTCCACATATAGAAAAAAATATAATTAACACAGCTCCAGTTAATTTTACTATTAAAAGCCTTGTAGGGAACAGTGCAAGTGACAAGAACCCAGTGCTGCCAAGGTTTATGTGATATTTTGTGCAAGTTATTGAATGAGATAATTTGCATGTAGCTACAAGCAACATTTAACAAAATTGTGTGGATTTACTGATGGGGAAAGGCATCTAATTATAGCATCAGTGAATTAAATATTCCCTTTATCTGGGGCACCACCAAATCAGCTCCTGCAGCCATGGTCATGCCAACAAGCAGAGGAGAACTGTGCTCACAAACAGCCTCCACAGCCCTCCAGTTCCAGGTCTTCCTGCTAAAACTGCCAACTAGTGCAAGACGTAAAGAAAAAACATGTGAAATGGTAATGGAGCCAGAGAGGAAAATTCTTAATGTGCAGTGGCTACCGAACCTATTTTCAGCAAATGGGGGAAAAATATAACTCAAAATAGCTGGTAGAGGAGGAGAACAGAAATGAAATCTGCAGCACTATACTCTGAGAAGACTTGGGTACACAAAATCGTTTCCATTTAAAAACATAACCACAGAACCATTTTGATTGGACTTCAATCTCACAGAACCCCATTTTCACAAAATCCACATCCTAACAAAATTGGAGTTGGTCTGCTTTCTCTCTCAACCAAGAAACAGATCTGAGTAATTCATTAAGGTATTTCTTAATTAAATTCTTCTTCCTATATATTCCACTCATTCTGCCCTCAACTAGAACATTAGAAAAAATTCATATAGTATGTTATTATTCCTTCTTGTGCGTGTGACAAATATGTATGACTTTACCTTCAGAGACACTGAATTACTGGTCCAAAGTATAATTTCCAAACGCTTTAATGTAAGGTAATACTAATGAGCTCCATTAACATCAAAGAAA
Source organism: Lathamus discolor (assembly GCF_037157495.1). Lineage (NCBI taxonomy): Eukaryota > Metazoa > Chordata > Aves > Psittaciformes > Psittacidae > Lathamus > Lathamus discolor. Next base: position 17,986,921 of record NC_088889.1, on the reverse strand, counting down.
AGCAAAGCATGGAAACATCATATTTAAATAAACACCTTTGCTCATTCCTCCCCCCACAGACATGTAGCCTTTGAATTAAAATATCAAACATGGTCAAAAATAAGAATGAAATTCTTTGTTAAGCAGACCTGTGTACTTCAGTGTCTGGTTAACCAATTACTTTTCCTTGTCTTCAATTCATTTAGTTTTGTAGATACAAGGAAAAAGAAGACACAAGGCACCAGCAGCAGTGATAAATAAAAAAGAATGGACATAATTGCTTCTCTTTGAACATGGTATGACAGATTCTCATGAAAAAAGAAAGTGTGCTTCAAAATCTCTTAGGATGCAAAACACGAGTTTTTAAGTGGAACTTCATAAGCATGTTTTCATGGTCCTGTACATGTCATTCTGTTTACTGAAATGAATTCTCCCACCTAAACTTTATTGCAGAGCCTTATGAAAGAAGTGCATGAACCTCTGAAGTTATATTTTATCAATCAGGATATAATAAGGGTTTAGCTGAAGTTATAAAACAAAACAAAAACAATGGTTTCATGTGCATTTTACCCAATTCCACCCAAACTTGTTTCTCTTTCATCTTAATATTAGGGTTCAAGACTGCAACTGAAATAACCAGAAACTGCCTCCTGGAACAAGTCAGGCTGACAGCTCTCTACTACACTACTTCAATTTGTTTTGTTTTTAACAAAGGCAACAATCCCATGGCTAAAATAATGCTTTAGGCAGAAAGAAAACACTCATATTCTCCATCTTGACCAAAACAACATGCAAAAGTAAATCAACAAACACTGCAAAAATACTCCCAGACCATAACTTAAAATGCTGACAACAAAGACACAGAAAATGACATGAGAAAGATGCTGGAGGAATAAAATAAAGCCATTTCCAAAAATGCAAGGCGCTAAGTGCTACAGCTAGAATAACATAATCTTACCCTCTAGCTGAGCCTTCCCTTTTTATCTCTGTATTCTAAATTTGCACTGGTTGCTTTGCTAAAAATATACTTTGAAGTTGTCATAGCTATTGGTCCTGGCTTGTCTTTATTCTGCCTCTAAGAACAGCTAAAGTAATAGATCACTGTAATTAGACTTTTATGGGTGCAAGAGACAGTTTGCTTCAGTTACAAACAGGAACAGAGAAAAAATGAGCTAAAGAGGAAATAAAAAACTAAAACTAAATAAATTTAAATAAGACAGCTGCTTCTGAATATGGAAAAATGACCACTAAAAAAACCTAGGCTTATCACCAAAAACTCTAACTAGAAAGAGGGAAACAATACACAAGAGCTAATGCTACCTTTTCCAAGACAGGAAAGACAGATTCATATGTGTATAATGAAAACTAATTATTCAGTGCATGCATTATTTGGATGGAAAAAATTAAGTCCTATAGTATATATAATAAAATATATTATACATATATATATTTAAAATATCTTATATATGCTCAAAGAATGTATCTCCTATACTAGGCCAGATGATATAGTCAGGAAAAACAAAGATTTGTTCATCATCACTACTTCAAAGGAATTCAAGTACATGTGTGTGCATGCATATATATATATATATATAAACCCAAGAAAATAGTTATTTCATGCTCTAACTACCTACCATGTTACATGCATTTCCCTATCTGTAACTTGGCACGAATCTGAATCTTTAACTTCAGCTAAGAACTTCAACTTTCACTGCAAGGCAAATGATGGAAAGAAACAACAAATCACAAAGTGTCCAAAAGCCCTTCCTACAGGTAGGTCACCTCCACCTGACTCTAAAAACCTGTTTCTACCACTTGTATGACAGCTTTATTTGTATCTAAATAATGATGCAGGTCAGCTTCTGAAGTCCTCTGGGCACTTAACTTCTTGCAATTTTACACTAATGCCTTAGATCATTAATCATTCATACACCTCTAAAAGATGCAGAAATAAAACCCACACTCCCTAGTCTCAGCCTAATGAAGTTCCCCCAACAGCTACAGTCAAGGTCAGCAGCATTAGCTTTGTCCAAGGACATTGACATGTGTCAAACTTAAGCAGTAGAAATTGGTTGCTATTGCAATGCATAAACGGTGTTTGCAGGTATCTTAGTCCCTATTCAAGGCAATCTGAAGAATGTACAAACCCAAAGCTAGAAAGTCTTTTTTTGGTTACTGTGTCTGCTTTTTGCAAGAAACAAGGTCATACCAGCCTCTTCAAAAACATGGCTACACCTATCCTAAAACCAGCTGGCTCCCTTGGCCACACTACTCTGGACTCCAGACCTCCACTTGACTGAGAATTAGGAACTGCTTACTATTACTAGATTTCATTTAGTCATCAACATTTATAAACACTTGTGAGCACACTAGTACTATCCTCAGCTTTGTAAGGTCTTCTCCCTGCCTTTTATCCCTTAGAACACTCTTGTAGAGTAATTGCATCTCTCCTACATCACTTTCTTTTGCTCTTTTGCTCAACCAAATAAGCCATTTTATTTCAGTCTATCTAGTGTAACTAGGTCGTGTCTTCTGAAGACAGGAGATGACAGTGGAGAAGACTACACCATGACCTACATGAGGCCATACAACTGGTCCTTTGTACCCCCCTGGAAATATTTCTCCAAGACACTCTGGGATTATATTTGTGTTTTCATTGGCATGGCACAATACTGGACCATGACTGTCCAGCATACTTGTGCCTCTCTTCTCTCCTGCTCTCACCCAACAGACCTGTTACATATAGCCATTCCCATCTTTGACCCCTACTGCACAGCTTCTCTCTCTCTCTGTAGGGCTAAATTAAATGCCACTACTGCGGTTCCTCTCCCCAAGATTTTGCCATATGAGTTAAGGAAAGATGTTTAAAGCTGGGATACAGCTTTTCATCTGGAAATAGAGTAAAAATTAGGAAATGTCAAGAACAAGATGTCTTAAAATGCCACAAAGTATAATGATAGTACAGAAAAATCTTTGCATAAAATTTAAAGACTACAGGTCTTCAGTGCTATCAACTCATTCATTATCATAATTTTACAATTTTATGTTAAAGAACCAGTTACAAAACAGAATTGATTGTGTGAGAATCTCAGATTTCATGTACAAAAACAAGGTTCAAGGCTTTTACATGCAGCAGAATCCTAAAATATAACTGAAGAGACAAATAATTAGAATGCCAAAAGGATTCAACAGTTTAAATACATTTTAGGTTCAGTTGCCTCTTCCTAGACCAGCATAAAACCTTGAAAGCATTAGGGAACTTCAAAAAGATGCAGACTGCTTTTATATAATAAAGTATAAAAGTTGTACACATGAAATCCATCTCATTTTAACACACTGCAGCTTTTTCTTTCTTTGCCATGTCATGATTTGGACTGCACCCTTATGAGCTTTGCCTGGTTTGGATTGCTTGGCAGTGTCCTATGGAGATACATTTCATGTGCCATTTAGGCCAACTTAAGAGCAAACAAATAACAGTCTTGGTTTTCTGACTAGCTCCCAGTACCAACACAGTATTTTTTTTTGTCTGAAATCTGAACAGCCAATTTTAACAGCAGCCTCTTCTCCATCTTTCTGCTTCACAGTCCATGCATTTTTTGCATGTGTACATCGGTCTTCACAACTGCTTGCTCTCCCATTTTCTGCCTTATCACCACTTTGGACCAGGTCTGACAGCAACACTCCAGCTATTTGCCATGACTGGAACCCTGAAATCTGCCTAGAGAAAAGCTGCTAATGTAAGGTTGCCTTTTCTTTTTTTAAATTATTACAATTCATATCTTAAACCAGCATTTAAAAAGAGGGTAAAGCTGCCAAGTGCTGAAGGTAGCAAACAACTCGGATTTTTCTGAAAGCATCTTGTGGCAGCTGCAAGTTTGTATTACATTTACTTAGAACAGTAATTGCTTTTGGAAATTAGATTTTCCTGCTTGTTCAAAGATTTATGATGAGAAACCATAAAAATTCAAAATTTAACTCCCTAAGTGCCAGTGTTAGCAAGTAGATATAGAAGATGTGCCTGGCAAAATTAAGCAGAAATAGAAATATACGTCAGATAATCCAGGTCATTTCTTTGATTATAATCTTTGATATACCTCAGAGCATGCATGCTCACAGTCGTTCTAAACATCTCTAACAGTACAACTTGTGAACTCTTCCCCATCCTAAGAGGACTCTCTCAGGAACAGGAATGTGCTGCCATCCAATCTAGATTTTCATTTCTGTGTTTTCACCCTTCTTGTTATATTCCCCAGGTACTCCTAAACAATTCTTCTGTATTGGTATTTTCAGTTCTTACTTAGTCAAGCCTTAATTTTATTTTTTTTTTTTCTTTCAGCGACATGTTTTTCCACCATCCTTTCTGTAAGAAGATTTGATTTGCCAAATTATTTTGGTAATAGGTCACCTAATATCTCTGGTGCCAGAAGGCGTCCTTGAACTGTTTGTCTTCCAATACAATCTGCACAAGTTGAACTTTCAGACCTGGAACAATGAGCCAAAGGGTCTCTGGGGCATAGTAACCAGTACTTGGAAGCTAGAAAGGCAACCAAGGGTGGCTGGATTTCAAGGGAATGCAACCAGCCTTTATATCTTCTGTTACTGTTTGCTTGCTGTGTATTTTTCTCCTCTCACTGGCTTTCTGTTGCATTTTTTATCTTCCATGCTGTAGCACCCACACAACGCTCACAGACTGAAGTGAGGACTGGGATATCACTCATTTCCACAGAAGCCCTCGTGTATTGACATCATCTGCTCCCATGAGAAGAAGGGTAGTGCATTTCAAACAGTCTTTTTAAGCACCATGTACCACTCTTCCAATCAATTGATAAAAATCACTCTTCCTCTATCAATAAAAAAATATATCAGCATCCTCTCCAGATGTGTCCAGACTAATTGAAGAAAATACGGTGCCTACATTTTACTTACAGAGTAGTGCTTAAATGGCAATGTAATTTCTGCAGCACCCTTAAATTTTTCACTGGATGTAACTATGCCACACAGATAAATGACAGCACGTCCTTACTGTGGCAGTACACATAGCCCTATAACCAGCCCAGGGCTAAGTACCAAGATATACAGAGAGATGAGAGGAAGCACAGATCTTAGGAGTGGGATGGAGCTTGCTTAATTACAGATATCTAGTATATGACATAAGTACCCAACAGCTCGGTGTCAAGGCACCCATGACAGTCAATGGAGACATAGTCTATACAGCTCATGTAGTTTAAGGTACAATTCATTTTAACAAGTGTTAGCATAAGGCAAATTACACTCTAAACATTACCCACCCTAATGACTGTATCTGACCTACCCAGTTCACAGATGTTTTCCAGAACAGCAGAGCAACACTGAGCATTTTGGATTAAAAAAAATAATGTGGCTCACAGTTTGGTAAATATCAGCCCCCAAAAGGTTAACCCTGAAGGCAGAAGAAAATAAGACTTGTCTCATTGACACCATCTGCTGTAGCAATCAAAGCAGTTAGAATCCATTTTCTTGCAGAAGTCCGCAGAGAATATCACAAACTAATTGGTGTCAAAACAAATTAGTTTATTTTGTTCTGCATGGCCAAAATCCATCCCACTTAGCTTTACCTACCTAAGTAAAGATAACAGCCTGTTCTAGGCTTTTCTCCGTAAATGAAACAGACAGAGGTTGCTCCAAAGGTACACTCAGCACCACCTAAGATCTGATTTGTCCTTTGTATGTGTGCATCTCTCACTAATGATTATAAAGAAAACCAGGCTGCCACAATCATCCACTTGACTTACAAAATTCAAATAGACCCCAGTGAGTCTCAATAAACAAAGCATGAACAATTTGAGATTGTAGTTGGAGGACCTTCCTCCTTCAAAACCCAAAAATATGACAGTATGTCAAGCAATAAAATAATTGACACAGCAAGAATTATTGTGGTCCTATTAATGAAGCCCACCCTTATTTCTTCCTCATTAGGAAGATCAGCAATTGCATGTCAGGATGTTTGCTGTGAGAAGCAAGCCTTTTTTTTTCAACCGTGACACAACACCAGCCCTGAGCGGTATGGTATGCTGGCAGATTGTGCTCTGTATTTCAGGGAGTCCAGGGCAATGTTTTTCTCATTCATTACTGGCAATCAAGCCATTTGAAAGGAAATGAGAGATGAAGAGCTAAACACTCATTTGGAGAGAGGAGAGATAATCAAGAGAATAAAAGTCTTATCTCAGATTTTGTATATGATTTCTCAACACTAAGGAACATATAATTGATGTGTAACACATATAACTAATATCAAACAGTAAACTAGATTCAGAGAGTCACTCACCAACGGAAATTAACTTTAAAGAATAAGTAGTACTAACCCTATTCATAAAAGCGACAAAAACCTCAACAAAAAACCTGACAGATATGCATTAGTTTAATATTAACAATACAGAATACCGTATTACTGAACAATGCATGGGGCATGCCATTCTAAAAGATAACTAGGTATTTTGACACATGACTGTTTTAAGAAGGGCTGAGAATACTGACAGCTAAGGAACACCAGCAAGGAGAGAGGAATCAAATTATATGAGTATGCTCCCTGTTGATACCACAGAATTTGCAAGCCTTATTCTACAGCAACAATAATGAAACACTAAAAGGCAAAGAAATTGCGAAATTCTTAAGTAGAAATGCCATGAGACACATAGAAAGTGAGGCACATTCAAATAAAACATAAGATCTTCAAGGGTAGGTATGTGTGTGCAGAATCACAGATTTAATGCCCTAATTCTATATCATGCAACAAGAAACTTCTTTCATATCCCGTATCTGCTTCCACCTGTTGGGGTGTTGGACCTCTCAGCAAACAGGTTCTAAAAAGATAATCTGACTAACTGAGTACTGCTTCTTCCAAATTAGCAGCCAAAGTGTGTTCATAACACATTCAAAACAAACAAGCCTACACATTACCCAGAAAATTTTCCCATGTTAACAATTCCAGATTCCAAACCAAATATGCAACAACTAAACCAAAATTATGGTTATCAAAAAGTAACACTTTAAACAACTTATGCTCTATATGAAACCTAAGTTACTTTCTCAGCACATGACAGTTATCAAGATTGCAATCATGCAAGCAGAAAACTGAACCATGTACACTCAACACATTTCAGTTGCTTATAGCTGGTTTATAAGGTGTAAAAATGAGTGAAAATATAAATTTTACCCAGGATCATATATGAGGAAACTTGATTTGAGCTAGCACTGTAGCTGTCGCATCAACAGAATGGTACCTTATTTAAGCCATGCAAGAAATCTTTTTGTCAGAACCGCACAACATTTTCACATGCTACATCAGAAACATTTTGCAGAATCAATAAAATATATTTACATGATTTCATTAAATTACAAAAAGATTCAATTTCATACAGGGACACCTAGCCCAAAGTAAAACAATACCCTAGCAAATGCATCAGTAGATTGCTTTCCTTCATCTTTTATACCCCCTCCAAAGTACTTCAGAATAAGACATTTTACCACAGGGAAAGAATGTTTGACATCATTTCATCACGTATTGCTGTTATTTTACCTTTGTCATTAATTTTTCACTTACACTTGAGAGGTTTATTTCTTCATTTAAGCAATAGAAAACAGGAAGTAAGAACAACTACCATGCAACTAAAATCACAATATGAAAATAGAAAAAAATGTATTAAAAGATTGTTGTATGCCAGTTGCTTTACCCTAGTGTGATAAAACTTGGAAGGTATGTATAATTGTTTTAACTAGATTTAGTAAAGTTGAATGATTAGCTAAACTCACACACAACTATTCACAAAAAGTCACAATTTCAAGTTAATAGTTTGTCTTCAAGTATTTTATACAAACAAGCTTAAATACTTCTAGTGAACAGAATAAGATTTCCAAGCTCTCAAATGCTATGGTTTTCAATAACTACTTTCTGAAAACTATTTCACAGTTATTTATCCAAGCAGCCTGAAATATAGCTTTGACTTCAAAAGGGGCATGGGATCCTTTTACAAGCCAACCACATAAGAGATTTTTTTGAGCAGCCCCAAATCCTTACCTTTCTGTAGACTATCATATTTGGAGAACTCTCCTCTGGGTCAGGGATTTCCACATTACTTGGATCAGTGGGTGCTTGTGCCATGTTTCCCTCTCGTCACTCAGACTGCAAGGAAGAGAAGCAAAAGTCAGCATCATTCCGGGCTGCAGGGGAGCATGGTGGGGACACATGGCTACCTCCAGGGCAGACAGACAAGGATGGTACAAAGGGAACCATGCTCCGGACTTCACACAGTGCAGGATTGTATCACACCATGTCAGACAACTGCTTTGAATTGATGTACCTAAAGCACAACATTCCACGTGTGAGGACCACCGTGTTGCTGTGATTTGCATCATTACACCACACTTCTCCCAGTTCTGATCTTGTACCATAAGCCCCTACTGAATAAAAGACTAATTAATACCTCACACACTCTATTTCCTTGCTTTAAAGCACAAAAACTTGTCTAGGAGGTTTTGTGGTACCCTCAAACAAAAAGCCAAGGAGAATAAAAAGCTTTCTGTGAGAGAGTACAAAACCCACCGGAATCAGCTTGTGCAGCACTGCCAGGCACACTGCTGGTTGTTGCCTGCAGACACTCAGAGCTGCCTCCAGCTCTCCACAACCCAAAGCAGTAACCAGGAACCAGGGGGCATAACTGATTGCTCAAAGTAGCATCCCTCACCTCTTCTTATGATACATCAGGGAAGTGGCAGCAGGACAGAGGCAAACAACCATGCATAATACTCCTTAACCTGAACTGTCTTCTAGAAGCACAGAAGTGCTGCCTTATTTCCTCCAGGTGATGCCAGGCTTGAGGCAAAAACATTAGTTTAAAAAAATAAGATAAAATAAGGGCATAGGGTAGGGAGGACACTTTAAATTCTAATTCAAATGCTGTTTTTCAAATTTTTCTTCCACCAGCACATTTGATAAGCTACATCTTAAACATTGTGGAGCCATGTGGTGACCTCTCCTAGCCTAAAAGGTAACACTGCCTCTTAAAAACACTGGCATTAAAGCTGTTTGACAAGCTCAATTTTTTTTAACTTTGAAAGTATTGGAATTTCCCATCTCAACATACTGTATTAAAAATAGAGACAAAAAAAGCCTAAGTATAGACATGCATAATCTACACATTCTTTCCTAAATCAGCTCACTGTTTTAAACTGTCTCCCTTACTTAAGGAAGGAGATACTTTCCTATTCCTTTCTCTACTCACTTTTCACATTCCCACAGGAGACAAAGTGCCCTAGTATATAATATACACATATAGCACACAATCCTATATGTAATACAGCCCTAAGTCATTCTAGCAGTCAGTTATCAGCAGCCAAGGACAAGTGGCTGAATCAGACGACCTCAGACCACATCCCAGCTCTGTCCAGTCTCATCAGTGAAAAGGCTATTGCTGTAACATAGCATCCTCCACTGGAGCCAGAAGCAGATGAGATATCCCTTTAGCAACAGATATTCCCTTAAGCAAGAGATAGTAGAAACCAAGATTAAAAAAGTCTGCATCAATCTATATTCCTTCATTTCTTTCTTTTATAAAGTACAAATGCACACACAAGACTACGGGCACAAATGCATTTGTACATGCACATACCAATTTTGGAACTCAGTAATACAGTTATAGCTCAAATTAAAGAATCTGCATACACACAGAATCATAGAATCACCTCTGAAAGGCAGATACAGACCAATTTAGACAGTATTTTATATTTAAATTATACAAATTTATTTTAACTCCTATTAAACTCTCCTCTTTCTATAAGCCCAAACTGCACTGTTGTGCTAGGTCATGAGCTAAAAAAGGAAATGGAGTAAATTCCCTAAGCAAAATTATTAGCTAAAAAAAAAAAAAAAAAATAGCAGAAATGGTGAAGGGTAAAGCATTTTAAAATTATAGCACTTCAAATTATTTACATTAACGTGCATTTTCACAGCATTTCTTAGTCGTGATTTCAAAGCACTGAAGAATTAGGCTGTATCATCACTCATCTGAACAGAGCAGAACTAGATAGAGATTTTATGTAACTCTGAAGGCAATTACAAAGCAGACTTGAAAGTGTATGTGAAATCACCCAAGTTTCAGCTTCACCTGCAGTATAGAAAGACCACATTCACTACTTTCATTATATCTGAGATTATATATGTATACTTTAAAAGAAAAAAATTGTAATTAAATTTTGATTGAGTAATGCTCCTTTAAAGAAGACATTTCCAATTTCTAACCAAAAAGCCCTCTGCAACATTACAGGGAAAATCTATATTGGATATAAGGAAGAAGTTCTTTACTGTAAGCGTGGTGAGGCACTGGAATGGGTTGCCCAAGGAACCTGTGATTGCTCCATGCCCGGCAGTGTTCAAGGCCAGGCTGGACAGAGCCTTGAGTGGCATGGTTTAGTGTGAGGTGTCCCTGCCCATGGCAGGGGGGTTGGAACTAAATGATCTTAGGGTCCTTTCCAACCCTAACTATTCTATGATTCTACGATTACTGAGCTGCACTTCACTCATCAGATTATCCACTTTGAACACCCACAAATTCTGTTGCTGTTGCTATACTATCAGTTCTCTTGACCTTTTCTGATACTTTAGGATTTTCCCCCATAGCAGATTTTTAAGCTTTTCATCTACTCCAGTGAAACAAGACAAAAACATCTTGCACAATCTGCAGTAGTGTCTGTCACACCCTTCACGGTGACATGGAGGGAGCCACTGACTGCCCCTGAAGCTCTCCAAAATGTAATCAATACAAAGGAACCTGCTGTTGAAAGACAGAAGTTTGCAAAAGTGCTTCCCACTGCGCCAGGCATCTCCTGCTGGGTTTCAGTCAGGAGCAGCTGGAGCGGGGTCACATTTGTGGGAGTGACAGCAGGATAGATGTGGAGGGAACAAGGCTGGAGACAAGGTGACAAGATTGGACAGAGGGGCACCCCAAGGCAGAGACAAGTGCAGGCATCCCCTTCATGCAGCCCATGCATTGCTGGTGCTGGGAGGAGATTTAGCAGGGCCCCTACACCATGGGTCCCCCAGGGCCCTTGAAGAATTGTCTTTAACCATCACCCAAGTTTCTTGTCTTTCTTTTAGTTTGTTAGTTTTTTTTAAATCACAAAATCCTTTCTTGGATGGTATTCTTTTTTTTAGAGGAAAAAGACTGCAGAGACAATTGAGACAGTGATATGACACAGGCATGCTCTTGGCCCTTCAAGGTGAAAGCATGGCAATATTGGGTCCTCACAGATCCCACTACACCTTGCTTTTTAACATGTGAATGGAATGGAGCTCAGCACCTGGCAATGCGGAGCAGCTTCCCTGCACTCCTGCCAAGCCTACTTTCAAGCATTCTCACTAGCCTGCAGATTGTGGCACTGACTTAACACCCACAAACTGCTGGCTACATGGCAGCAACCCTTCAACCATTGAGCAACTTCGGGATAGCCCCAGGAGAGCACAGCTCCATCTCTGCCTGGGGACTGGCCACCAGGGCAGACAGTGATTCAGCCTACCTGCTACAAACACAAATTAGACTACTAACATTCAAAGTACAGGGGGTTTACCCTGATACTGTGTTAACATGCTGCATTTGCAACGTCTGAATTAATACAATGACATTTGAAAGTCCACATCTGACTTACACAGTTCTGTGTTAAAAAGCAGACAAACAAAACCCCACAGCCTAGTGTGAAAGAATCAGCAGTAATTTTTCAAGGGATTCTACTGAAATCTATCCTTTCTACACTATTTTTTCTTTACTGCCAGCCCATCTTCTCAAGATACAAACAGAAAGTCAACACTATGTCAAAAAGTCTGCCCTCTGAAACATTCTCTAAGCATGCCTGACCTCAGAAGAGAATCCAGCTCTGCCTTAAGCAGACGGGGCTGAGAAGGGTGAAAGCAAACATTTTATTTGGGTTTTTTAAAAAATAACAGTACTCATGCACAGTGTTCAGTTAAGAACCTCACCAACTATACCTGAAAAGTACTGTCAGGCAGTTTACAACATTACCAGTGGCTAACTCATGCTAGCCTGCAACCACACACCAGCAACCTAAATGTAAATCCGAAGGCGTAACTTCAGACAAGAAATTGTCCCTAAATTCCAATTTTCAGGTTCAAAAGATGCTGTTTTCCCCACAACTGTTTTTCTGACAATAGCCATGCTCGCAGTAATCCAGACTCCTCATCAGAAAAAAACATTTACACTAACCATTCTTTCACTGCGCCACACACAAGGAGCAAACCAGCAAATAAACTTCTTGTTTATGGGTAAGATGGTCTATTAAGCCTTTAGAAAAATACTCCCAAAAATATGCTAAAGAGAGAAGGTGTATTTGCCTCTTGCTGCTTTTTCCTTTATATTTTATTCTTTATTATAGAACTGTTCTGCTTTTTCCCCCAAGAAACATAAGCACGCTGTAATACTAATGTCAAATCATGAAAGATTTAGAGCTTTAGCACAATCACAGAGTAAAATATAATTTCACGTCATTAATACGTAGTTAATAGTATTCTAATTAGTGAATCCTAGGTGTATCCTAGACTACAAAACTTTTCACATGCCTGAGAAATTGTATAATCACATACCCTGCTGAACTGATAATTACCTAATAGGAAAAATCCCTACCTAGTCTACTAGAATATTTAGATCAAATAGATCACATTATTAAGGTGACAGGAGGAAAAGGGGGGAAGGAGGGGAAATCAGTGACTCTGATTAGTTCCCATTAATTTTAAGTTGATATTTCATATCCATTACAGAAGTCTCTTTACAATTGCACTGGGAGGAAAGAAACTTACCTTGGTGTTCTTCTCCTGCCTATTACTTCATTAAATTAGGATTTGGGTTTGCAAAGCAATGTGGGTCTACTAGAGGACAACACAGAACATATTGTAGAAGTCATCATGTTTATGAAGGTGAATACATCAACTAGAAGATCCCCAGGTCCAGCCTGGTCTATACACTGCTTTTAACGGGTGTAGCTCAGTCTGAGCACTGCACAATTCACCTCTGCTCTTCCTTCTAAAGTAAACCTGTATGACTAGTGAAATAACTTTCCAAAGAGAAACTGATGCAACAGCCATCTGAATCAGACAGAAACTGGAAGGTCTGGAACTGAGATAAAAACTCCACACCTCCTTCAGTATCCTTACTCTTGAGGAGCATTACGTCCTTACTCTTACTGGTATTACATGCGGCACCGCTGATCACAGTGTTCAGCAGAATAAGGCTGTGCAAGCATGCTCCTCTCCTCAACCAGATGAGGAGGACATAGTGAAACGAGGCTGGGCATCCTTCTGTAGGGAGCCACATTACATTTAGCAGTGACAGACTGAAGGGTCTTGTGCTATTCTGGACCCCATGGTGCTGCTCCCCTAGCATGGAGGAGCAGCAAAGGAATCTGCTTTCTGTCAGTGAAGTATAGCTCCCAAACCATCTAGAACTCCTTCAATGACTGCTTGGACATCAAATTGTAACTGCAGTTACTCCAAAAATACTTTCGCAGTGGAAGATCATTGCAGACCTTCTGCCCCTCTTTGCAAGTGCTGAGCATTACAGTACTGTCAACAACACTCAGTCCATTGCCTTTTTTAAGGAACAAAGTATAAACAATTCCAGCAGCTACACTTTATGTTCAGATTTTTGCCAAATGAATTCCTTTTCATTTGTAAAAAAGCAGTTCTGTTTACGCTGGAAGAATTCACAGATTCTGAAGGACCCTATTCCTCCTCTTTCTGAGGAGTCAGCTCACAGGAAGCCCCATGCTGAAGCAGTGCAGCTGAACACTTCTCTCACTCTGCAACCAGCCAAGATGAAAGATGGGTGCATACCTAGGCATGGGAACAGCAGGGATTCTTTTTCTTCATCCTGCCAGAACAGAAAGAAAGGAACCAATTCTGGGACACTCACTTTTTCTTCTCTTTAGGGAAACTGGAATCTCGATGAAGACTGGGATTTCCAATTCCTACTACTCTTACAGACACTTCCAAAAGGGGCAGTCCTCTTCCACACATGTAACTAAGTGCTAAGTTCCCAGTTATGTCTGTCCTCCAATAAAATGAGTAAATACTCATGGTGTGGTGATCTACGCAGAACACTGCTAACCAAGGGATCACCAAGGCTTTGTACCACCTCCAAAAAAGGGCTGCCTCTGTGGTCTTGAACAATTTTCTCTCCACCTGTGACAACTGTGGTAGTACTCAGCCTGTCACATAACTGTGTAACAGACAACACCAAGGATGGGCAGTTCCGATTGTTCAAGTTGTGTTAGCCACAGGTGACCCGTCTCAGTCACCTGGCAGATGATCAGACTGCTTCTTGATAAACCATGGGAGTTGATGCATTTCCTCTCCTTTCCTCAGGGAGCCACACCCCATTTTGAACTTACGTATTTCTAAATCTGCAGATTTTGTAGTTATTTTAAAATGCTGAAAATACTGTCTGCAACTGGACGTTACGTCCAGGAAACCTAGGGGTGGCAGCCAAGATAAATGCACCTAGTAAAGAGGCATTCTCTTTTTATTTTTCTTTTTTTTTTCTTTTAAAGAGAAATATGCATTCCATGTTTTCTGCTTTGTCCACCCAAGGTGTGCTGGAAGTACTGCTGACTTAAAAGGAAGGCCTTTGCCATTTTCAGAATCAATCTATTATTTGACAGATAACAAACAATGAGAGCAAGACAACAAAAAGAAAAAAATGGAATGGAGAGGGGTGGTAGCAAATATTGATACATGAATTGCTTATGAAACAAAGCACATTTTTCCTTTTATGAAATCAATTGTTAAAATGGGCACTTGCATAACAAATTTACTTGTAATGGACCAGAACAATGTTATACCTGGGGATAAACTGCCCCAATACATCCATCCTTCTTCCAAAGAATTCAGAATAAAATGCAGTAGCTACCTGTAACTGGCTTGCCTTCGAATAAAGTAATACTGCTGTGAGCCAAGGGCTCTTGGAAAGGCTTTGAGCCAACATACTATTAGTAAGGATAGCTACAGAGAATGCAACAGCAAATATATGCTGAATATTTAACTGAAACAAGTGTCAGTGCTATACAAATTTAGAAATGCAAAGAGATAGATGCAGCCCAACTTTGAACTTCATCTGAATTGATGATCCCAAACTACTGCAGTATTTATAAAGTGCTATCAGTCTGCAAGGAACAGTTGCAAACGCAAGAGCTGAAGTTGTATTTTGTTGTTTTGCAACAATGCCAATTTATCATCCAGAATCACTCCCTGTGGAAAATGAGTAACTGCACCGATAATACAGAGCTTGAGGGTAGACTTCTAATCCCTTCTTCAGTATAAATCCTTCTTTGAAAAATCATCTTCCTTGCATCAGCTAAGGTGGGTGAAGAAGAGCATCTTGTCTATGAAGGTGTTCCATCAAATAACATCATCTCTGAAAATGCCTTGTACTTCATGCACCATAGAAAATACTAACTGCAACTACAGAAAGCTACTTCTGTGGAATGTACTGCATTTTCTATTTTGCACTGTATCCAGTAAGTTGAAAACAGCTGAAATAAATTGACTGAAAGAGAAAACTGAATGAGAAGAATGAATGCTTCAGTACAGGCTAACAAGAAAATAAAAACTATTTTCTTTTTACATATATGTAGGCCCTAGTACCTGATTCCAAATTCAGAATTGCCCTATCTAAACTCCCTCTTCCAAACAAGGCTGCTAAAATAAAATTGTCTTCAAGTAGTCTAATGCAAGTTCATGTAACAACCAATCCACCCCTGCATTGATCAATGACTGCACAATCTCATCTAAAACACCCCAAAGTGCTGAGAGTTCTTGCTGGTTGTTCATTCTCAAGAGGATGGAAAATTGCAAGTACCCTGTAATCAAATAAAATAGGAAATTCGCTAACCAAAAGCACAGGTGCTTTTGAAGCTCTGGCACCATGCAATACTCCTGGTACAAATGAACACAACTGATTCCACCCATGTACTTCAAGGAAATGATGCAATATACTACGATTTCACTGCCCTGCTGTTTATCACAACAATGGGCATGCTTTTCAGATGCAAATTATGTCCAAATCACTTCACTAATTGCAACGTAAAAGGCGTCTAAACACTCCTGGATTAGCTAGCTCAAATTCACACACCCACATGGTTCAGCAGTCTACAAATCCCACTGCAGTGGTTCATCTACCCTGAACTCCACAATACCATAACTGGACTGCTATAAATACAGCATTATGATTTATATATATAAATACATATGTACATTATAAATACCAATACACTTTACTAGTACTGCTCTTTTGTTATAATCCTCTTATAAAGAGAGTTCCTTTAATTGGGCTAATACACATCTATGCCAGACTGCTGTTACACTAATAAAGACATAATCTAAAACTAGCTGCTCATCTGTGACAGATGCATATATTACTTGCTTTTACAAAATAATAAACTAAATCACAATGAAATTAAGTGACTTCCCACATTCACATAATGGATGACAGAGCAATAAATTGAACATATAAACCCTGACTTTCAAACCATTAGTTATCATTTGCTCAACACACATCTCCATAGCATAGTAGTGTGTAGTAATCAATCTGAGGAGTTTTAACTACCCTGTGACCCTTTCACTGCTGATGCCAACTTCTATAAGCATAGTGAAAAAGATGAAATATTGTCCCTTTCCACTGAGATTATGTTTGCAACATGTAACTGAATATTTCTGGGAAAAAATACAGAAGTAATGCTTTATTGCCTAACTGCCTCCTGGTCCTACCACCCTCATGCAGATGAGGCACAGTACCTGTGCCTTACTCTGCTGCTGCTGGGTCTAGCTGCTTCCAGCATGACAATGCAGAGCTCCTGGGATGTCAAAATGTCAGAACCTCACTGAAATTTTAATCTACCTTTCTCTCTTTTCACATTCTTTGCTACCAGCCACAGTGATGTTAAAAAATAGTAGGAGATCTGATGCAACACAAGTGGGTAGCAGCAGTATCTCGACTCCACAATCTTTCTACAGCTTGACAACCAATGGGGAAAATACAAATTAGCTCCTCTTTCTTTTGCCTCTTCGTAGATAGAGAACAGCAGAAATTAGTTCCACTACAGTCCCAGTCACCACATTATTCCAGCTGAAAATGGTAACTGAAATAATGGAAAAGTCTTTTCATGGTCAAATTTATATAGGTTAGGAGAACATTGTGGATTCACTAGCATAAATACCATCCTTTAAAAGCTTTAAAAATCACTGTGTCACTAAAGGAAAACTGTAATGAAACAGAGTTTAGAACCCTCCATGATACACCTATTACTACCTTTTCAAGGGTACACAGACATGCCAAATTCTTCAAAGTACTTCAGACTATGTGCTCTCCAGCCACCTCTAAACCCCCATAAATCCACCATTACCACAACATGAGCAGTGCTTTCACAGTTGCTACACAGAAAGTTAAGAGATGAAGAGCAGAGGCTGAAATTTGCGGGGGGGGGGGGGGGGGGGGGGAAGTAGGAACATAATTTAGCTCAGAATATGAAGACATGTTCAACTATACAGAAGTGCTCCAAGATGCAAAGAGGAAATTCTATACTCTGGGGAAGTCAGATATGTATCTCCACAGGAACCAAACGACTGACTGGTCCAGATGCTTTCAAAAACCCAAGGTGGTGTCCATCACCACCTACAGGCTCCTAAGTGTTTCTGAAATGTGCTTGGCCAGCACAGCTCTGACCAATTTTTCCTCTCATATGCAGACAGAGCCACAGGCATTCAGGATTAAAGGCATTACTATATCTTCAGTAATTACACAGGACCACAGTATCCCGCTTACAACTTGTTTGATACTTCAGATGGCAGAGTGCTGACTTCTGCCACATTGGTGTCAGCAGTTCAAAGACTGACATGAAGAAACACTTTTCCAAATAAAAGTAATATTCTTATTGTACCCAGGTTTTCTTTGTAATTGCAGTACTGTGGCATGAATTGACACAGGTAATAATGCAGTCCTGAAGAAGCTGCAAAGAGTCCTATGAGGAACCAGGAACATTTCAGTTCTGACAACTGGATGCAACACTTGTACCCTGAAACAGTCCACAGCTGCTCAGCGAGGTGGACCTGTTTGTTCATGCAATCTCCCCTCTAAAGAGCCTAGGTGTGCTTGCAAAAATGTGAATGAAGCTCCAGGTGATGAGCACACACATCACAATGCCCGATTGTAAGGGCAAAACTGCAGTCTTGTAACATTGGGCATGGGAAGAACAACTCGCCCTCATTGTGTGGCCACTTTGCAACTACAGGGTTTGATTTCGGTATCAAAGGTATCCAAAGCCAGAGTCTCCAGGTTAGTTATCCACATTCTTGAAAAGCTAGAGACTAATACTGTCATCATGGACAGAAAAAAAACCAACAAAAAAACAAACAATTGCCCCGCAACACCCTTGTATTCCCATTAGGAAGCCTGAGCCACGGTACTGCAAGGTTCAGAAGTTTCACCAGACTAGCATAGCATCCTCCTAACGTACTGTGTTAGGATGACACACTGCAGCTATTTTGTCTTCCTGCTACTCCACGTACAGCAGCTCCTTTGCTTTCCCTGCCATCTGCTAGTTTGCTGCAGTCTGCTGGGACAGGACTGCCCTCTCCTTTCCTCCCCTTCCTGATTGCTTGAAGGGACAACAACAGATCTAGCATTTCCAGTCCATACACTCAGCTTTCCTCCTGCTGCCTCAGAAACCATTAACCAGTGCAGAGTTACTCCCATGAATGAACAATGCTCTGCTCAACTCTGCTGTACCAGTGAGCTCCACCAGAATTACGTTAGACACTGAAACACCTTGTAAGTGGTGAGTAAGGAGGTAATTGTGGCTTTAAGAGGGCACACCATTTCCTATTACCCTCAGGTGTCATCATATCTGCACTACCTGCACCACAGGAACCATAAGAAACTAAGGCAAGCAGTATCCACAATAACTATATGCAGCTCCTTATCATGAGTTTTCTTTGAAAGGAAAGGTAGTAAGAAGAAACCAGTAAGCAACATGTAAGCAAACAGCAATCTTCAAACATGTAATAATATAAGCCTCAGTATGACTTGTGTAGCAAATCACCATTTCTCCTTCTGATCACTACTACAGTTCAAAATGGGAAAAAATAAGGTCTAAACTCTGCCACACTTACAGCCAGCTAGGAAAGAAACTGGAATGTTTGCTGTTAATTATTCCATTAGTCAGGTTGTTAGAAAAAGAAGCAGCTCATCTAAAAATAAAGCCAATATTGGCCAAGTCTAAACAGTTTCCTCAGTATTTAACACATACATCCAAGCAATGAACACTATTATTCTGTGCTTGTAACCATATGTCCCTAAGTCAATAACTGCTCCTCAACATCTGACCTCTTTTTAAAGCAGATTTACAAGGAAGCATAGTGAAAGTGCTCTCAGTCAGCTGGTGAGAAAGTATTACAGATTGTAACCACACAGCAAACAACTGTTCTGATTGGCAAGATGAGGATAAATCCGGCATTTAAAACAATAAATAAATAAAAGGAAGAAAGAAATAGACGATAGCAAATATACACAACCTTTCTCTTCAAAATAAACCCAAATCAACCTCAGAGAATATTTATGATGATATCAAATGCCTTAAATCCCCACAGCTTTGAACTACAGTTAACCTCTTTCACTATGTTCTTCAGCAAGCAATTGCAAATAACACCGTACCTTTACAAAGCGCTTTTTACACTCACAGCTCTCAAAGCACTTCCCACAGAAAAACACAAACACAAATGAAATGTAGCTTACTTTGGGGTGAGAAGCCACCAATACCCAGCCTAACACGCCAACACAAAGGTGAGGTTTACAGTATGGCTTTATCTATCAAAGACAGATTTTCCTGCTTTCCAATCCCTACATACAAGCAGTCAGCAAATAAGAAAACAATCAAGAGCAATCATGCATATCTACAATTTCAGAGAAGTGCCAGGAAGTGTCACACTGCTCTGTAGCACACAAGCTATGACAAGGACACTGCTCCTGCAAGCCTATTGTGGGTCAGCTGAAGCAAGCCCCGACTCACCTAGGTTGTCCTAGCGAGGGCTTCGTCCAGCAGCAAGAGCAGCACCAGGGCAGACGGGATGACAACACCAAAGCCACAGGCACAATCAACTCCTTGAAGCGGCAGCCCTCGCTGCTATTACGTCTGCACCGCACAAGCAGCAGCGTGCCGTTATCTATGCAAAAATCTGCATCTTCCACAGAAAAAACATACTCGAACCTCCTTCCTGGTCCCAGAACCTATTTCACTATTTATGCCATCGCAGCTAGTGACTAAGAAAATGCTTTTAGTGTCACAGGAAATTAAGGATCTGTGAGGGGAGCGCCTGGCAGCTTTACTCTCACACACTGATCTGCCTTCATGCAAACGCACTTTGTCGGCAGAGGAAAGTGCATTATTGCCACACACTACCGAAGAGAAACAATTTCCAAGTTTTCCCACAGGGGTCCAGCTCCCCCTTCAAGCCGTACCCCAGCGCTCGCTCCCCCTCGTCCTTCTCCGAGGGCTCCCCTTGAGGAGATCTGCAGCTTCTGGGCACCACAACTTGCCCCGTGTGCCCACCGAGCACCGACTCTTCGGGCACAACCGTCGTACCTGCGGGACACCACGGACCCCGGCCGAGCCCGAGGGCGGCGGGCACCCCGCACCGCCCGGACGGAGCCGAAACCCCCCAGCTCTAGGGCCCGGGTTCCCATTCCCAGAGCCCCACAGGAGGGCAAACCGCGGCGCGCTCGGGGTGCGGAAACACGCACGGCCCGGGCCAGTGCCTACAGACACACACGTGACACACGCATGTAACACACGTGTAACACACACACCGCCTCGCACCTGTCCGCTACTACCAACTCGGAGCAAACTCCCCTCTCCGCCCGTGCGGACCGGGGCGCGGGGCTCCGCTCTACGCGACGGGACGGGTACCGCGCTGTGCGGACAGTGCAGGGCTGGGTAAGGCAGGGCAGAGCCAAGCGGCAGCCGAACAGATACGGATGAAGAGGCAAACATCTGCAAAGAGGGCAGCCCCAGCCCACTCCTATTACCTTAGCAACCGTGCCGCCGCCGCCGCCGTCCCCGGCCGCCCCCCGCCTCGCCTCGCCTCGCCTCGCCTCGCCTCTCCTCAGGGACGGGGAGGGGCCCGCACCATGGCGTGAGGCTGCGGGCGGGGCCGCCGCGCCACGGGCTCTTCCCAAATGCGCTCTCCCCGCTCGGCGCCCCGCAGGCTGTGGCGGGGACGGCGCAGCCCCGGGGGCACTGCTCCTCCACCAGCCCCGCGCCCCGCCGAGCCCCCACCCGGCGGGGGCGGTGACACCCCCGGCCCCGCCGCCGCAGCAGCAGCGCCCGCTGCGGGCAGCCGGGGCACGGCTCCTCCGCCCGGCACCGCACCGCACCGCGCGCCATGGAGCCGCTTCCTCCGCGCTGGGGCGCATCGCCCTTCGCGGTGATGCGGAGACGCTCCAGCGTCCCCCGTCCAGCCGCCTCGGCTGCTCCTGGGAGACTTGGCGTAGCTCTGAAGGAAGGGAAGGAACCGAGCGCAGGCCTTAGATCTCCCTTGCACTCTTATTTATGTGTTGTAGTGTATCACACAAAGCGTTAGGCAATATTCTTCCATGTGTAGCAGTGGAAGCCTTTATGGCTGAGTGATGCTCCTCCAACACCCAGGATTTCCAGCTAAAGTATGGGGTTACGACGAGCCCAGGACTCAGCACACCCTATTCGATCACAACAGGCACCATAGCTTCCACAAAATCACTTCAAGACCCAGCTCCTTTAAGCAGACCTGGGGCATGGGCAAAAGCCATTGCTGCTGGTGAGAAGTTTCCATCCATTACTTAGGTGTGCAAAGTAGCTTGCAAACTTCCTACAGATATTCTCTACCAATTTCTCTGTTGGATGGGATAAGATTTTCACTGTTTCCTCTACCCCCAGAAAGCAAGTTAAGCCCATCTTGCCCAAAATCGACCTCCAAGTCAGAGAAGTACTGGAAAGCACTAAGCCAGACCCTTCACAGCAGGTGTCTGTGCCCATCTCTGTGCCCAAATTTTCTGCGTTTCCAAGGTTTGGTTTCTAAACATTGGAATTACTGGAGCTGAAACTCTTCACAGTGAGGTTCAGCTGCACAGAAGAAAAACTCCTTTACCAATATGTATACCCTGTCTTAAAAGCCCTTTTGTGGTGCCCTTATTCCCTCTTTTCCTAACACCTTGGATGTTACAGAATCATAGAATCATAGAATAGTTAGGGTTCGAAAGGACCTCAAGATCACCTAGTTCCAACCCCCTGCCACGGGCAGGGACACCTCACACTAAACCATCCCACACAAGGCTTCATCCAACCTGGCCTTGAACACTGCCAGGGATGGAGCACTCACAACTTCCCTGGACAACCCATTCCAGTGCCTCACCACCCTAACAGGAAAGAATTTCCTCCTTATATCCATTCTAAACTTCCCCTGTTTAAGTTTGAACCCGTTACCCCTTGTCCTGTTACTACAGTCCCTGACGAAGAGTCCCTCCCCAGCCTCCCTATAGGCCCCCTTCAGGTACTGGAAGGCTGCTATGAGGTCTCCACGCAGCCTTCTCTTCTCCAGGCTTAACAGCCCCAACTTTCTCAGCCTATCAAAGCCAGGCTTATATTTGATCAGCCTGCTGACTGACACCAAAAGCCATCTCGTGCTGGAATGTCCTGTTAGGTTATGGCTACCATTTGCCTAGCACATCGACTTTCTGGTGACGCCTGATACACAAAACCACTGCAACAATTCAAATTACAAATTCTGAAGAAACAATTCTTTCTGGTGTAATTCAGCATCACTTCCATTTCTGCTGGGTCTATGTCGATCTTCATATTTACTGTTCTCAACTACTACTTCCTTAGTCTTGCAAATGCCAAATTCCAGCCTGCACAGTTTGCCAATGCTCACCTCTTCTAAAAGTCCCTTCATCTTCACAGACTATGCATTTACATTCTTGTCACACTCGAAACTGCATCTTAGTGGCAAAATTCTGCAGTTATGCCTTGCATGAGCTCATTGGCCCTTAGTGGACTTCCTGGGGTATTGATTTAATTGATTTGGTTCAGATTTCAGCTGTGGGCATTTGAAACCTTCTGTGGCAAGTTAAAATGTTCTGGCCTTTGTGGACCTTCCCTGATATTTATTCAAAGTGATTGCATTTCTGAAACATCACAGGATATTTTTGGGACACTTCTTTGAAAAAAACTTATTTGGAAAATATTTCTTTTTATATCAAGTTGGAATTTAAACTACTTGTCATCCCCTTCAGATAAACCCAAGCATGTTACACACTATCTGCCACACAAAGTTTTCTGGCAAAGGGAGGAAGGTGAGAGTGGCTACCTATGGGACAGATTTATTTCTTTTCCCAGAGATTTTTCTCATCCAAGCATTTCAAACCAGTTGCTAGGGCAACTCATGCTGGGGTATGACTCCACGTAACCTCAAGGATGAAATATTTCAGTGTCTTACATCAGGAAAAACTGTTTCACTTCTGTTCTACCCAGTCTCTGTTCTTCCAGCTCCCCCAAAGGATTGTACACACAGCAGTTAACAGGTCTAAGTACTTAAATGTAAGGGTTAACTCAGACTAAAGTACAAGTTCTATAGAAATGCCATTTTCAAAATACAGGATTGATAAAAAATATTTCACATGTGTATTAACATGGCAATTCAAAGAAGTTACAAATAAGTTTCTCAGCAGGATTTCCATGCTGAGTATTATTGTACTACAGCACCACGTGATTCTGAGAAAGGAAACTGGAGACACCACAGAAGTGGCTACTGTGTGTTTTTTAATCATGCTCAACAGAAGAAATTGTAACCAAAATGTACAAATAAAAAGAAAGACAGACGATAAATAACAAAAATGATGTCTCAGGTTTGGATAATATTTCATGTCTTATTTCCATATTTTATACTATAACTAAATGAATCTGTCTAGTGGGCTCCCTCAAGCAGCAACTATTCTTCAATCCTTTGAAGCAATAATTGTTGTAAAGAAAAATGGCATAGCAACATGCATTAACTACTAAAATAAATGGTACGTAGTTAAAACCAAAAGAAATCAAGCAAGGTTTGTATTTGCATTTATCCTTCTGCTGAAAACAATGTAGTCAGACTTAGCTCATCACAGAGATCATTTCTCAGTTTAAGCTCTTTCCCAGTGGGAGAGTCCAGTGGTTTGATGAATGTGACTAGGGATGTAGGAACAGATCCATGCAGATCAGTGGGACACCTCGAGTTGGTGTAGAAATATGCACGCACAGAAATGTTTGCAGAAGAAGACCTTCCATTGGAAAGGCTTTGTTATGCTCAGTAAGAACTGGGGAAGAATGCATGGGGATGGACTGCTATGCATTTTTGCAGCCAGGAGGACAGAGGGGCTTTTTCCCTCTCTCTGCAGTACTTTATGATGAGATTTTAGAACCAGAAGAGACCACCATGCTCCACACCAGGTACA
Organism: Lathamus discolor; assembly: GCF_037157495.1. Lineage (NCBI taxonomy): Eukaryota > Metazoa > Chordata > Aves > Psittaciformes > Psittacidae > Lathamus > Lathamus discolor. Next base: position 17,962,394 of record NC_088889.1, on the reverse strand, counting down.
GAACACCACCTGTCAGTAATGATACACCATTAGAACTGAAAGAAGCCGAGCTCGATTTTCATTTTCACTAACATTTACACTGAAAGTTCTTGTTCAGCTTTGCTTTATCATGGAGACTTATTTTAATGACCAAACAACACATTTTAAAAGTTATCCCACCTTCTACTGAAGATTACAGCAGTAGAAAACTTCCCTCACACGTGGTAATACTCTCCTAAAGCTCTATTATGCTCATTGCTGTAAAGGGGTCATTTTATTCACCTTTGAATGGTACAGCTTCCAAGGACTGCACATATTGGCTATGACACTAGAGTTACACATGCTCACGGGGCCTGTGCTAGCTCTTACTCACAGCTCAACAGTGAAAGTCTCCAGGGTACTTCAAGAGCTTCTTCACATGGTAAAGAGAGTCACAGCACAGCATGTTCCCCTGTGGTTGTCTGACAAAGGAGGAGTAGATAGGGCTAACTTTCCGGCAGTAGCACCCTCCTCTCCTAGTACTTGAAGAAAACGCTGAAAAGCAAAAGCCAGTACAGCTGCAATGGTTGACGTGCTCCGAGGTAGGGCCAGTGCTTCCCTTTCAGTTCGCAAACCAACATCATTGCCGATCCAATGAATAAGTGTTACCCCGTGGCATTTACTCCATAAATATTCAATAGCTGTTAATTACAGGTAAAAAATGGAGCTGCTGGCTCGGGGGTGGGTGCCGAGACGTCACTTAACCAGTGCTTTCTCCCATGAAAGCAGTAAAGCGGAATAAGTGCCTCTCTCTGGCTGAGTGCATGAAAAAAGTAAAGAGGTTTTCAGAGTTGTTCAAGGTAGGTTCTATGTTTCATAAAATGTTTAATTTAACGGTGACCTAGTTTTAAAGCAGCTTTCAGTGCCTTGGCTTTTCTTATCTCCTGTGTCTTAGCCTATGTCATTAGAACAACAGAGTGATAGGCTTTACAGACTTTGTTAAAGCAAACTAAGACATTAGCTAGTGGATTAATTCTTCTCTCCTATCTTGTTTCAGGCAATTGTTATGGCACAATTTCTTTGTAGTTTTAAGGAGGTTTTATCACATCTTTTATAACACATATTGTAGATTTTTAAAAACATGTCGACTCAAAGCCTTTTGCTTATTTCATGCTATGTTTTTGAGTATCAGGCTGTAGCAGCATTCTTGAATTCCTCAGCCTTCTTGCAGCAGAATCCTTCGCTTTGTAAACTTTCAATTAACTGTATGTATTTAGTGGCTAGATTGACTAGCAAATTTGGAAGTTTGCAAGCAGTAGAGACTCATGCTAGCATTCAGCAGGGGCAAGTTGTGGGGTGCCCTTAATTTTGCTTACCTTACTTCACCTACCAGAAGAAAAAAGTTATTCTGCATCTTGTCATTGCAGCCAATAAGCAGCAGGTCAAGTGATGCTTGCTCTCTCTTTTGCTGTACGCTGCAGACTGTACTCTCAGCTACTGTTTCCCAGTACCCCTCTGTGATTCCTAGCTTGTCTCTAAAGAACTTAAAAACTGCTAATATGCTATTGTGTGTGCTATGTTCCATACGAATCAGAAAAAGGAAGCAATTAGAAAAAGGACTGACTTCTGCCGTGCAGCCCCAAAACACATAAGGTCTGCAGAAAGATGGCTCTTCCTTCCACCTGCATCTCAGAGACTTTCAGGAAATGTTATCATTGAAGAGTCAAGTATTGGGAGCCTTGCTGTGCTGAGTCTTCCCTGCATACCCTGCTCTGGAGGGAAATCCAGCACAGGAGATCCTGCCACATCTGCCAGGTTTGTACAAGTGTAAGTAAGTGTTTTCTCTAGAAGGAAGATTCCCCCATGGGGATATCAGCCCACAAAAGGTTTCCATTGGTCACTTCAGCATGTTTTGCAGAAACTGAACATGTCAGGCTGAAGAATGCAGGTAATGTATACTGGCAGCTTCTGAGCCATGAGTTGAACACAAATGTATACTTCAAGCCAAATGTATACTTCTACGTGTACAAGGATCAAGCAAGCTGAAAGAAAAAAACCTACCTTAATAGGAGCCATTCAGAGGCAGCATGCACTGTCCTTGTTGTGCATCACTGAATTCCTCCCTTTGTGCAAAGGGATTCCAGCTGTCTTTGCAAACATGAAATTTATGTCAGCTCTAATGCTTAAATTTTGTGTGACTTCTGCAAACTTCTCAGTGATATGTTACCATCAGAAAAAAAAAACAAAAACATAGTGATGAATTTCAGGCATGGAGGAACTTGCACCTTGAATCTAGGGAAATTACAAAACCACAAGTATTGAGAATATTTTTTCATACAGAACAAGAAATACCATTAGTAATGGTCCCTGCGTTCAATTTTATCACTCAAGAACACTGTGGGAAAGCAAAATGCACCTGAGGCAGCCCAGAAGACATTGTTTGCTGGCATTATTAAATAGATGTTTGTGTATAAGCTTTGAGTCATATTTTCTTACCTGGAGTTCCAAAATGGACCAAGAGCAATAAAACTAATCAGAAAGGGAAAGACTCCGTTTCCTCAGTATTCTGGTTCTTGCTCAAGAATAGCAGAGGCATCTGTTTTTTTCCTCCTGACTTGGAAATCTCACATCTGAACAAATCAGAGCTCTGGCTCTGAGGAGATTTGCAGAGTCTCATTCTTTCCTGTGCTAAAGGCAGGTCTTTAGAGGGGATTTTTGTTTTTTCTGTAACACTTAGGAATCTGCTAAAATCTCTCCATCTCTTCTTTCAGTTCACCAGGAGATCAGTTCTTTGATATCTAACAGTGGTTATTCTTTTCTGTGCTTTAGTCAAGAACCATCTTCTGCCCAGATTCCATCCATCTGATCTGAACATGTAAAGTTTTACCAGGCCAAGCAGAGCCTCCACTTCTATCATGTTGAGTGTCCAAATATTATGAAAGCTCACAGCAGTAAGTGGCAGAAATGTGTGAATTGCCATAGAATTCAGGCTTTCTCCAGTCAGTCTTTACCTGCTGGACTGGAAAAGGTGCACAAGGAATACTTACTTTAAATGAATCCTTGGCTGTTTTCTTCTGTGATGCTGCAAAAATTTTCCTTTCAAATTTTTTTCTGTTTGAAATAGGTTTTATGATGATTAATTACATAAGCTGTGATGGGAGCTGCTGCACGGTGGGAATGAGGAGCCTGAAGTGTGGAGGAAGGCATGAAATGTGTTTTAAAAAAACTTTAAAACTAGCAAGATACAGTATGTGCCTTTTATAGCCCTGATCATGCTGTTTGTATGCTATATCCCTCTCTTGCCACTATTTATCTGTGTCTTATTAAACGAGGCATTTGTCACAGCAGAAACTATATGATCTTCTGCTTTTGAAAAATCATTTAACATATGGAAGAAACTGCAAACATCACCATAAAACATGTTTCTTTCCTGTACTTGGATGATTTATAGTACCCACCAACACAGTTCAAGTATCAAACTGCATGTCTGTGTGGGTTTTGTATCTATATATATCCAGTATGTGTACACACACATTTTTATAGATAAAATAATTTCTCTAATAGTTACCAAAAAATTGCAGGGTGTTGACGATTTCTCTAAATCACATGGTGCCATTCCTCCCTCTTCGGCTAATTAATGTAGCTCAGCGTCACAGTGAATTTTCTGGTTTTGTCAGAGGAGTTTAATGCTTGACATTTGCTTTTGGTGAATATTCAGTTACTGATTTCACACAGCCCCTCTTTTTTTCTCTCCTATTAACAACAGTAAAGCCTGAGCAGTCAAACATTTCTACAGTTTGAATAAGAAAAGTTTTTAAAGCTCCCTTTCAAATTTAAGTGGCAATGAATGGATTGCTTGTAAATTATTGTTCCAGCTTGTCTGCTGCTGAGAACGTACTGCACAAGGAAGCGATCTGGCTGAGCAGGGGTCAGTCGTACAGCACTTGCTAAAATGAGTGGGAGGTGGGAGACAGAAGGACTCAAAACTCAGATTTTAGCCCAGAAAACGTGATTTTTTTAGACTCTCACTAGAGACGGTGATAGCGAGTTGGAGATTCAAAGCAGGAGCGTAACCTCAGATGCTCAGAGCTGTGCCAGAAAGAATCTTTCCTCCTCCCTCCTGAGCACAAGAAGACCATAAGAAGGTTTGCCTCAGTGGACTGCAGTCAGCCTTCCCTGGCTTCGTGAATCTCACTTGCCTACAAAGCCAGGAACTCAGATGCCAGATTTGCACATCTCAGCAATGTGAAATATGGGATGGATTCCGGGGCTCAGCTCTGGTCTTGTCTTCCACCTCCCGGCCAGACATCTACCAGCAGTCCTCTCCTTGAAATAGACTACTTACTGCAATACTCAGCCTGCTATGCTATGACAATAAAGAGGCTGATACAGCCTGATTCAATTAAAGCACATTTCAACCTATTCTGCTTTCTAAACCAGAACATGAGAACCACACGCTTGCACAATGCATAAGTCAAGATAATGCAGAAGGCCTATTTTAAAAAACATGGGTTTAATTATTTTTTTCCTGTAATTATCCAAGAAACTTCTTTAAATCTGCATCACCATTAACAACTCCACTAATCTTTAAAAGATGTAATACACTTCATGTCAGGATCTCAAATAGCATTATAAACTCTAATGGAACAGTGAGTCCTCAAATCCACTTGCAGGTAAATAACTATGGCAGGCATGACTGAAATTCTGGCATAATTTGACTGCTTGGGCTGAAATGTCTCATTTTATGGATCAGCATAAGACTGGCTTCTTATTTTCAATCTGGTGCATTTTGGTTGGGTTTTTTTATGTTTCAACAAAATCAGTTTAACTGGCTCCAAGATGATTTGATGAAAAAGTCTTTTGCCCATGTTAAATATATTCTTATAACTGAATATGTCCATGTTTTGAGACTATTGTTAAAAATGTATCAGGGAGATGGGCCTTGGTGACAAGGATATGCTGTTGTGTGAAAATCTGCCCAAATTTTGACAAGTTACAAATTCCAAAATTTTCAACTTGTTCCTGCTTACATTCTTAGAGATTGAAGGCTAAAATCCCCAGAAGCTGATTGCAGTGATGCATATTCAGAATAATATAGTTAATTTTAACTAAAAATGTAAATTACTGGGGGGGGGGGTATGTTTGGGGTGGTGTGTTGTTGGATTCTGCAACTTATTGTCAATTCGTAGCACAGAAGGGGGCTGTAAATCATTGAGTTCGTCCCACCACTCAAGGTAGGCTCAGCAATGCATAAGTTACTCCTGACAAGTCCTCAAACATATTCAGTGCTGGAGATGCCATAGGCACTCCAGGAAGTTCATTCTAGTGTTTAGTGAAACACTGTGCAAAGTTTCATCCTAATATTGAAGATGAATCTCTGTTGTTAAAATTGGAACCCATTATTTCTTGTCCTCTGTCATGGATATAGAAAGCAGATTCATAGTTCTCTTTGGAACAGAATTTCACATTTTTTAAGGCCCATTTTTCTATATCAGATTACTCGGCATCAATTTTCTTTCCTTACAGCTTGTTTTTTCAATGCCTTGTCATTCTGCTTGCCCTCCTCTGGACCATCTGCAGCTGCTCCACATTTTTCTTGCATCTACAAATGTACACCTCACTGATGCCTCACCAGTGCCGAACAGAGCACCCTGTGCCTGCACAAGCAGCTCAAGATGGCATTCCCCTTTTTTGCCCTAGCCCAGCATCACTGCCTCCTGTTTGATTTGTGGTATAGGAAGCCCATGAAATATTTTCCCACAGAAATGCTGTGTGAAAACAGTTCCTTGCTGTCTTGTGTTTCTGCAGTTCCTCAATCCTAAATGCAGCTGTTCTTCATTTGGAATGCTTCCCGCATTTTTCATACCTGCAATTTATCAAGATCACTGAATTTTAATCCTGGCTTCTAATGCACGTGCAATTTCTTGCTGCTTGAAATTATCTGCAAATTTAATAACGATTCTCTTTGTGTCATCATCCACCTCACTAATGAATTTAAGGAGCACTACCAGACCTGGAGCAATCCTCTGTGGAACTTCATGCAATTCATCCTTACTTTGACAATGAAATATCTATATAACTGCTGTTTGAGTATAGTCTGCTAGTGCCACTCAGCACCTCAAATATTTACAAGTTCACAATTTTCTTGCTGTAGCTTAAAGATCATTCTTTCATTTTCCTTTTTTTCTTTTTTTTCCTTTTTTCTTTTTTTTTTTTTTTTTTTTTTTTTGCCAGGATATACTTTTATTAAAATATTAATGGAACTCAGACTTCAAAGGAGATTGAACAGTGGTGAAGCAAATTTTGTGTTTCATTCAAATACTTAATTATGGGAAATATCCTGAGGTGCACATATATTAACATCCACAGAAGGCAGTCACTCTGTTAAACACTGCCTGTCTCTCATTGTCTTCCATTCCAGAACAGTTTCTCGGATTTTAACTCAGCAACTGATGGCAATAACACACAAGAAAGCAGAGATACTGAAACATGGAGAAAGAAAATCCCTAATTCTCCACTGGACCATCACACTTTGAGTAAAATCTTTGTATTTACAGTGACTTAAAGACCTTATGCTACAGTTTTGCTCTCTGGAACCCCATACTGTGCAAAGGAATAATACCTTCTATGACAGTTAGAACATATTTAGAAAAGGCCCACAGATCAACTCATGTGGCTGTGAGCTATAATCTACCCACACATGCTAAAATAACAGAGCTCTCTTCACTCTGTTATAATCAGCTGGTCCTCCTCATCTTTTCAGAATATGACAGAAAGCGTCTTTTCCTAGATGCTCAACTATTCAGGTTTTGGAATGATCAAGAAAGTACAAAACTATTTCCAGTGTCACTACCTCTCAAGTGGGCTAAGTCTTCCTTGCTTCTGCATGTCTGATACGTAGAATTTCTAAACTGAATAATTCTAAATAGAATACCAAGAATCAAAAGTGTAGCAACTACCTCTGGAGATCTAGTCTAGCTGGGAGTTCAGACATTGCCTTGAAATGACAGCCAAGCTTCTGTTCTTCATTAGATCTCATACTTTTGTTTTGCTTTGTAGCTCTGAAAGCTCTCAATGAAGATGAAACTTTTACCATCCTGTCCCTATCTGCAAGGAGCTGCATGTTCACCCAGTGCCACCCCTGTGGATGTAGCCTCCAACAGCCAGTCCTGCTCACTGGTCTGCTAGGGTGAGGAGCACAAGTTCAGTACACAACTGGTCTAACAGGTACCTGCTGCCAAAGTGCTCTCACCTCACCCAGGTCCTGGCCACACATTCACCACACTTCCATCAGATCCATCTAGTGACTACAGAGCAGGTTGATTTGGCTGGCAAATCTGAGGGAAAACAAAGGCAACAGATGAAGATGAGTCTGCAGCTGGACCAGAGGGGCAAAACTGCCTTTGAAAAAGACTACTAGTTTTAAGCCCATTTTAAAGGCAACACAAACTGATACCTCTGCCTTCTCTCTGCATATTTAGCTCCTTCCTAACCTCTAGCCTCCATGCATAAGTCCCTGCCCACATGTTTTAAGTTGCTTGGTTTTAATTATTTTCAGTAGTTTTCATTTTTAATCTACAGTTTAAAGTTCTGTGCTCCATGACAAATGCAGCCTTGGCTTTTCCCTGGCATCTCTAGCAGAGCATCTTTTTTAAAGCAGACACACTCGTTTGGTCTTTGCTACAGCAGTGTGCACGTTAGTCTTCCAGTCAATTTCACGGTGATTTAGATTATCAGAAATTAATTCCAAACAAAGCTAAAAACATTCTGCTTATTCTCCAGCTCAGCCTTGAAGGACCGTGTTACTGATGGGGATGGTGCACTGACCCTGGTAGTAGGGCTGCTGTCCTACACAAAGTGACTGATTCACCTTGTGACCTCTGATAGGCAAAAAGTTAGGTCTTCCTCGAAGATAATGTCCCAGACTTCCTCTGTAGTCACCAGCGGCCAAGTAATTCACCTATTTTAGATCCAGATTTGACAATCTGATACATTGCCCTGTGGAGCTGACACCACCTACTCATTCTTGTGGGGCGTGCCTAGTCAATCAGCTCTGACCAGCTGCAAAAGGGTGGAAGCTGAGGGAGAAGAAACTCAGATAATGGAGTTTAGTCAGAAGGGATTTGTTTCTGCAAAGCACTCCGAACTCTGATGGTGGTTTTGGACAGAGCGCCAGCCTTCAGGCTCGTTTCCAAAACCTGAGGAGAAACCAAGCATAAAAAGAGCAGGGTGAACCACTGCACCCTACATTTGTGAAGGCTTAATGCTTCTTTTTTGACATTTAATGACCTATCCTGTTCCATATTTTTAAAGGAAAGAGGTAAATATTACAAAGGAAAATACAAAAGGAAAATTAAAATATATCCTAATATTGCACTATCCTTACAGATAGCATGTAGATCTCAAGAAATCCAATGTTTCTAGCTTTCCAGCCGCCATTAAAATGAGATCATGAGACCAGCAGTTCAATGCTTAGCAGTTTTCATACAGAGAAACACAAACTACTACACAAGGGAAAAACAGGACCAGCTTCAAAGATACTTTTTGCACGTATCATTGGCTGGAGGGATGGCAGGCTTAGTCTGTCAGTAGTATCAAATGTATTTTCCCTGTGACTAAACTGCAGGTAAAGCTTTCGGTGCCTGTGCACTGCATCACTGCTACAAGCACTGCATTGTCAGAAAAAAATCCAGAAAAGGAAACAACTGAAAAAAAAAACCCCGTGAGAGAAACAAAGCAGAAGTGAGAAGAGCTAATCAAACCTCTGGTTTTTATCTTCCCAAGGTCATTTGCTGCCTTGGACCATGCTATCATGGTCATGATATAAATCACAGTAAAGAGGTATTAAATTGCCCATTGTCTATTCCACAACTTTATTTACACAAAGAACACTTCTACAGCAACTGCTGAAAAATATCCAGAGCCCATGAAAAAGAATGGAGAGTAAAATCCTCTTTACAGAACTGTTGTGCCATCTGGTTGATACCATAAATGTAAATACTACCCTTTAACAAAAAATCCCCAGCACATCACAGGTTTTTCTCAGTCATTTCTTCCTTCAGGGCTTCTGCCTTAAATTTAATAAGCAGTACAGGTTCTGAGATTTTTTCACATATACATTATTTAATAAAACAATATATATTATTTAATAATATAATTATTAAATAAATGTATAGAAATATAAATATCCATAATACAATATATTCATAAATATAATTTATATTTATCATATTAGATTTAATTATATTTATATTATGTATTTATATATAGTATATAAATTTATATAATATATAATATATGTAAATATATGATATAAATATATATTTATTTCATAATTATATATAGTATATAAAATATATTTATTTAATAAGTATATTATTAAATAATACATATTATTTCATAAAATAATATGTATTATATATCCTCTAATATAATCATATATAATATGTATAATTATTATAATATGTATTATATATAATATGTCATTTAATAATATATTATGTTAGTTAACAGTATAATTATTAGATTAATTTCTATATTTATATAAATATATATATATGTAGACCGTCAGCACCTTGCATTTTGCCCAGCATCATTATTAAGAAGAAAACTACAACGTCCCCTTTGTAAGAAATTCACTTCCCTACTTACACCTGTGTTTTTATAGACCTGGGACATTGCATGTAGGCTTCAGCTTAATGCAATTAACAGTCTCCGGAAATAAGAGCACAACTAATTCTGTGTTCCAGCAGGATTCCTATTTTTTATTCTCCCTTTATTTGGAAGCAAATGCAATGCTATTTGCAATAATTTTTCCCTACCTTTTATTTTTGGAAAGCAGGCAGTTCTCTGCTTATATTTAATTCTCTTAACTGAAGCTCAGCCTGAAGGGCACCATTCATTCATTCTCTACTGCCAGGTATGCCTGCTCTGCTCAGATGTTACACTGTCCATGTTTCCCCCCACCCCCATCACCGAGGGTCAGCTCTGACCCTCCATACCTGTATAAAAGCATGGCCTCCTGTTTATCCCATTTCTCATGGCCTCTCACTTCTCTCTGCCTACATGGCATGTCAGGGCTTCAGACCCAGGAAGGGTCACCCAGCCCAGCCCTTTGCTTTCTGTTCATCACAGACCATAATGACTGTGGCAAAGTTCAGGCAAAAGGATATCCCTGAACACTTTTGTTGTTTGCTGTCTATATGCAGTGCCCAATTTTATAACCAGATCTCATGTTCCTAAACTTGCCATGACTGAGGCACCAGTGTCCTGTAAGTTATTCCTTCCATAATGTTAATATGGAATGATGCATTTCTCTGAAAAGGATCAGGGAGACTTGCATTGCAGTTACAGAGAAACTGTTAACTGTGCTGCTGATGGAGCAACAAAACACCATGTCTCTCAAGCCTAGCACCAGAAATGCTTACACATTCATTTCCTTTACTGTTCAGAAGTTATAACAGCATTCCTAAACACAGATTTGAGTCTAGCTTTGCAGGATTCATATTCTGAATTCAGAATACATAGTTCATATGTGAACTATGGCTCAAAAATACAGAGTACTTAACTATAGTTCATAAACACAGAATTCACAGCTCATATTCCCCACTTTAGTCTGCAATGCTCAGCTGTACAGAACAATCCTTTTTATTCCTGCTTTCATCAGTGCCGTAATTTTCTTAGGATTCAGTAAACATAATACTGGGATGCATATGGGAGGAAAACATGGAGCATTAGAAGCTCTCATTAAACATTTATATTATCAGATGTAGATTGACTGAGACTACGGGCTGTTATGACAGGCATTTTTTAACAATGGTAAACAATTCTTGCTCTGTATTGTTTACAGCGTGTGTCCAAAGACACAGGCTGTAAGACACTGTGAGACACTCTGTCTCACAAGCACAGAAGCCCAAGCTGGGGGAACGGATACCTCACCCAGCTCTTTGGATATACATGATAACTCAGCCTCTGAAGTCTTTGTTGGTCTGGCTACCCAGCTACAAACAGTACAGTGTGAACATACACAGGTAAATCTAAATATCTTGTCTTTCCAGGGTATAAACTAAAACATTATAGCATATACCCCTTTACAGGATATAAGCAAGTCAATATATCCTCTCCTATCACCAAAGGTTCTTCTCGCCTTGCTTTTGACAGAAAAATATCTGTATTTTAATCAGAGATGATATGTTGTTACAAATTAGGGTTATAAAGGAATCCAGCCAAAGAAAAATCTCAAAGACTACTTTCCTGTAATAAGAAAGGAAAGAGTAGCAAAAGCCTCACATGACCCTTTTCGCATCTTCTCTCCTCCTGTCTACAGGAAAAGTGCTTTTATCTGTCCAGAAATGGGAACAGAGAGCAGACTCCAAGCCCCATGATGCAGGAGAGCTCTCTGCAAACCATGGTGATTGTTATACTCTGTAAGACAGTGTACAAGTCAGTAAAAAGTGCCTGATAGTCTGTGATAGTCCATGTCTATACATGGAGTTCGGGCATTCGCTTTTGGTTCAGTTCAAAGGTGGTTCTTGTCCAAGTTCCTTCTCTGGCACAGATGAAGGCCTCATTTCTCATGAGGTACCAAAAGAGGACTGCCGGGATGTACTGATTTTTGGATACTGTATAGGCTTTGGATCTTGAGAGGACAGTCACTGGGCCATCTCAAGGTGATAAAATGCTAGAGATGAAGATCCTCTCCTGGGGAGTGGCAGCCTATCAGCCTCTGTGGAAAGAGTATAACCACAAATTACAGTCACAGGCAGCATCTGCTGAGCCAGTCCTCCTCTCCTACCTGTCTGCAGAGAGCTGCTCACTGAAGCACAACCTAAAGCATGAAATTAAATAGAAAACCCTAAACCTCCTATGTGTTGTCACAGCTAAGTTGGAATCAAGGCCCGAAGCCTCCCAAACTCTTGGTTGGCATCCTGAGAATAACATGAGAATGGAAAATCTTTCAGCAGTCTTCATATCGCTCAACATACTATTTAATAACACTTTCCAAGGCTTTCAAGGAGGATGGATCCTGATACAATCTTGCTTGTCACAGTATCATTTATGGTCATGCAGTTCTTAACTACCCCAAAGATAGCAACTAGGGCTGTGTAAGCGACTGGTCATGAATTTCACAAACCTCCTGAAGAACATCTCATGGCAAGGATTTTTGTAGTTTCGTTCTGAAATGGATGAAAGTACCCCCTTCTCTCTGCTTTTTTCCATTTGTTGTCCTCCCTTTTCTTTCAGCACTCCTCTGCTACTGTACTTAGGAAGCTCACAAAGGACCCACATGTACTTTCTTTGTATTACTTAACACTGTGCAAATCACATACACTGTAACTCATCTTCTCAGTAAAATATTCAGGCTTCACCTTCTCCATCTGCTCTCGTATGGAAATCTTGCTGTTCTGCAAATTATTTTATTACCTGTTTTGAAGCCATTCTATGTTTTCTGATTGGTAGCCAGAACTGAGGAGAAGATAAGGGGTTTTTCCAGAGGCAGCTGTATTTACTATTCTTTGCTCTCCCAGGAACAGTATCTGTGTATGTGCTGCTAGTTCGTACTCCAAAACTCTTTAAGATCACTATTTTCTTTCTCTTTCCCAGTTCCTGGCTTTCCAGAGCCAGTGGGAGTTTTCCCTACCAGTAAGGGGAGAAGCCTGGGAACAGCTAAGATGGGACCACAAGGAAAAAGAACTTCAGAGCTGGGAGAGACAGTGCCACATCACCTCCTTACTGCAGCTCCTCCAGAGATGCCACAGCTCTGGGATATAGGCCAAAACAGCACTTACCTTGCAGAGACTGGCAAACTCCTCACATTTCCTGACCTAATGAGGAACATCAGCAGCTCCACCTGCCAAATGCAACACGTGTGTCCCTGCTTCCTGGTACAAGCCTGCATCTAAAACCAAACTGCAGCTCCAGTACTGCAAACCAGTATGGGGCCCTTCCTGTCTAAAGGGAGGGGTTTAAAATGATTGTTAATTGCAGAAAGACTGGCAATCTCCCCATTAACCATTCTGGGGATGGGGGAATGCAACCAATCCCAGAAAAGCTAGTGTTTACTATTTCTGAGACTAATTCCCTGCTTTGTGTCTCAACAGGAAAATAAGTTTTCTCTCCTTGATATGGTTAGTTAAGTATTCTAGTTTTAATGTCACAGAAAGACACGTTTTAGGCATCCTGTACTGTGCTAGACTTGTGGGGAAATACATTTTTAAAAGAACTTTACATGCTTCTCTTCATTAATGCAAGGCAATATTTCTTTAGTACTTCAAGTTGCTGGAGAGAAGAAAAACCCATCTCTCTTTTCCTCTCAGGGCCCCCAATCTCCTCCCAAAAGGGTAAATATAAAACCATCAGAAATAATGATCCATTTCCAACATGCTTTATTACTTATAGGGACATACGCAGTCAGCTTTCCTTTGGATTTATTTGGAGATTAATTAAACTTAACATGTAATCAGGCATTAAGTCTATGAGCATCTTATCACTCTACTAGAGGAGCTAAGAACTGGAGTACATGTGTGCTATTGTGCTCATTCTTTCACTTGGGGAAAGCAGCAGGACCTAAAAGAACGGACAATCTTATCCCAAGGTTCAGGTTTCCTACAGGAGCTTGCAAAAGCTGTCATCAGTCTTGCTCTAGACTCAGCACCGCTTTGACATTTTGTGAAACTTCAAGCTGAAAGAAACTAAAATTGCTTTTCTGCTTGCTAAAGGAGATGTATCAACAGTACGTTGTCATAGTAAACCAAGGATGAGAAATGGCTGTATTCTTATCTTACAGACATCATTCATCCTGACTGTATTTCCATTTTCTTGAAGTGCAAGAATGCACTTTAAAACACAGAGTAAGAGAAAAAAACGTAAACAACCAGGAATGCCATAAAATGACCTGATTAAAGAATTAGCATCTTAGCACAGCTTCAGTTGAATGTGAGATCAGCCCCATAGCTCAAAGAAATGCAGCAGCAGCAGCAGCTGAGAGGCCACTGTGGCATTGTGCTGAAGCAGCATGCAACAGCTGGGCAAGGAAATGCAAGTTGATGACTGTCTTGATATGCACCACGTGGCCCAAATGAAAGCCCGATTAACCTCATCAGGAAATAAATGCAGCTTTTTAATTTACTCAAAACATACATATTGGAGCAATGACTCAAGGACTGGGTTGGTTTGATTTTCACTCAGCTGTCAAGGAAGGCACAAGTACAGGTGATTGTTATGGCTGGTAACTACTAATTCTGATTTGTGCAAAGACACAAAAATCTGTGCTCCAAGGAAACCTCTTTGCCCCTTGCTGTTGTAAGTGGGCAGAGCTGTAAGGTCTCATCCTGCTCACAGCACCTCAACCCTGTGAAACCAGGCACTTCCCAGGCACAGCAGTTACACCTAGTACAACATCCCTCCAAACCCAGTCTGTGCAGCCTCCAGTGCAGATACATATGGGTACACACTTTGTCCCCTGCTTTGTCCTACTCAGGGACTGCATCAGTCATGGTGCAAACACTCAGTAAATGCTTAATAATAGTAATAGGACTGATCTATCAGGTAAAATATTGAACTTGTATTGGAGTATTGGTGGTAGCTTCTCTCCAAAACTTGAACTTCATAGGAAAACATAGCTAAGTGTCACTGACCAAAGTCCCCATAGCTTGGTGACAGAGCTTTGTAACGAATGTGATGGAAGACTTTTTAAATGTCAACCTTATGCGAGGTGAGGTTGCTGCCAAACAGAACTGCGTTTGGGTAAGCACTGGGGGGCCTTGCGGTTTTGGCCATCCCTGATAAAACCAGGGTAATTTAATAATTTAGAGAGTCCTGTGTTTCCTTCTAACTTGGTTTTAATAGCTGAAGCCCTTCAGAACATAATGTTTATATATCCACTTACGAAAGCAAATTAACCAGTTCCTCAGAAAGACCATTTACTTGATCTTTTTTCTACTCTGTGCATTGTAACTAATTATGAACCCAGGATTCACAACTATTAAATTCACCTATAAATTCAGAAGTTGCCAATAAATGAATTGTAATTTACTAAAGAATGAAAGATGGACAAATTTATTCAGATAGATAGAATAAGAAATGATCCAGTTCTTTGCTGAAGTGTTTAAACTAACACAATGAGTAGTGATGTCTGAGTCAATCTCATCTTTAAGTAGTTTTCACCCCATTCAGTTTGACTTGGTATATCCACTGTATTCCACAGAAAAATCCCCACAACTCTGAAGCACAGATGGATGGAGCTTTTAACTGCACATTTTAGAATTCATAGATGGTGTCAAGCACAGCAGTTCTGGCTCCATGTTTGGGGACCTGTTATCTCCAGAAATCCAAACTGCTAATCATAACAATTCAATCACTGGATCACAGGAAACATGAAGGAAAAAATCAATAGATCTTGGAGCATCTGTCCTGAATAAGAGATGGAAATGTGCAAGGAAGAGTGTGCATAGAGATGCCTTTTGTTTTTTCTTAAACTGATGTCACTATGTACAGTGTATGATGTCAGAAAATACCTCTGCTAATACTTGTTTCTCCGTTAAGATTTCCTGGTAACAGATGACAATATCAACATTGCAGGCCAGGTCCTCCATTTCCGTATTCTGGTTTTGCAATGAGTTGATCTATGCCTGCTTCCAGTTTAGGATCACACTTCATGTTTTCCCTACCTTCAAATATAATAATATCATCTAAGTTGTGTTTTAAGGTATATAACTGACTGGTCAGTGCTTATTGGAGAGTGAAGTGCTGTGTTGCCTTTCCAAGGTGCCACCTTTTCTCTTCCCTGTAGCATAGTTAGTTCAGTACTGCAGTTCCCTGTTTTTTTCACTATGGTGAACATCAGGAGGCCTGAGTGATTTCAACTTTGCTGTCCTTGGGAACAGAACAGAGGCTCCTTCACAAGCTGCAGGACATGGATGCACAAGGACCAGTTTGGACAGATTCAACAGATTTTTAACTAAGTTTGTGCCATGAACCTGACTCAGCTTCCTTATACATTCCTCTTTAGGTTTCCTTCTGCGTTTCATTTCCCCAAGCCACTCATAATGGCCACTGGAGTGCAAATCATGAATAAGGTATTTGATGGCTATAGAATAAGCATAACCATTCAAAAAATCCATCTGTCTTCCAGTACTGGAGAGCCAAAGATTGAATGGACTAGTGGTGGCACCAAATGAGACCAGTATAGTGACATACTAACTCTTCACACTGTCATTTTCCCTACAAAACACAGGCCAGAGAGTGGCAGGTCGGCACTCGGAGAGAGGAAGAGAGTAGGAGAGAGATTAAAGAGCCTCTGGTATTCAATGCCTGTGGATGACAGTTTCAAAAATATTTCTAGGGATATACTTGGCAGCCACTTGCCTGCGATTTCCGTCTAGATACAAATAAACAGCAAAAGCACATAAACGGCCTCTTATTAAAAGAGATATAATTATCTTAATTTTCATACACATACAGAGACAGTTTACAAGCCGGCTAAAGCATGGCTCCCATCACGGACCCTTCCTCCTCCCCACACCCCAGGACAACCTACCCGTCCAGCAGCTGGTACTCACCCAGCAGAAAGGCAAGAATTGAGGCCAGGCCCTTTGCCATGGCAAAGTGAAGTGGTTTGTGCTCCCCTGGTCCTTTCACCAGGCACCTGCCACCCTAAGGTTTCAGAGAGGGTCCTGGAGTCATGGGACATTTAGGGGATGTGTTCCCAATGTTTTTAAAGAGGTGTGAGTGCCTCTGTACTCCAAGATCCTCTGAAAATCCTGCAGTCACAGACCCACAAATATAAACCAAGTGACAATTTCCTCCAGTGTGCAGAGACTATTCATCTCTGGGTTTGAAACCTAATTCCTCAGGAGAAAAATATTAGGTTATAAAGAAAAGCATAGATAAATGAATGGAAGAGTGGAAAATAGCAGAAGAAAATTACAAAAGAGGGAAGGATGGAAAGAACAGAAACAGGGAAGCAAGGGGGAGAAAGGAAAAATAAAAGCTGGAAAAAACTCTTTCAGTGTCTTTCTGTTGCTTTCTACTTGGCTTCTAATACCTGTGCTCCTTATTTTTGGCTTTTTTCTTTGCCTGAAAAAAAAAACAAAGCACTTATAGGCGCCCAAGGGAGAAGAAATTGAGAGTTCTGACTCAGAATAGGTGCAATCGACTTCTGCTGGCTCCATGGTCCAATGCCAGCTATGCACGGCCACCCCTCTTTGTGATCTCTGCTGGACACCCAGGTTAGGATGCTGGGGGAAGCAGGGAAAAGAAGGAGCAGCAAAAAAAGGAGAGAGCGAGGTGCACAGGGCTTTGGAAGGAGGTCCTGGCATGGGGGAAGACAGTCAAGCAGGTGAAAAGCATTGGACTGGCCATGCTGCAGTGGCTACAGGCTGGCTGAGGAAGCTCTTCAGCAATGTATGGCAGACCACTGCTGTCTGAGCTGCTGCTGGTTCCAGCCAGCAACTTTATCTGGAGATAAAGAACAAAGGCAGGAGAGGAGCGGAAGGAAGGAAGCAGGGAACTGCCTCCTGCCACCTTCTAACATCAAATGGCCTCAGGACTTCAGCTTGGGAACCCTTTGAAGTGTGTCATAAGCTCATAAGCTATTAAAGTGGGCAAAACCTTCCTATTTAAAACAAAAAAAGTTACATCAAACTAATGACACCATGGGAATGTAAGCCATAATCCCTGAGCAAAAGAGAAGCCCTGCTGACTCCAGCAGAAGGATACCCATGCTCTACAGAAGGGGTGTGAAGGAGTACAGCAGTGCCCTTCATGATTTTTCTCCTGATTCCAAGGATTTGCCATGTGTTGTGAGCCTTGCCAATCATTTGAAATGTGGGCAGCTCTGGACCACCTCTAAAGCAACACACATAAAACAAGGAGGTTTGTAAAAACCAGAGTCAACCCCACTGCCCTTCTCAAACTCTTTGGCATACACACGTTTCAGCAGGGCAGGGATTTCAAGTAAGACTACGCAGCATGCATTACCAATCTGAGTATTGATTTAACTTCTTTAAATGACCTGACATACTACTGCCACACAAACTAATACCAGGTACTTGTAAAACAGGCTGAACTCAATCACAAGCTTAAAATACAAATGATTGTCATACAGTCAACCCTCAGATACAGGTGCAGAAAGTACCATTGCAATTGAAACGTGAGATAGTAGCTCAGAAAGTAGACTGATAAAAGTAATTCATTCACTGAATTAAATAACATCCTACCTACAGAATGAATAGTAATTATAGGTATCATGAAACAGAGTCACACAGTGTCACTGAGCTGTAATTATATTTGCTATATGAATGCATGACCGTGGTGTTGCAATGATAAATGAAGAAGATGAAAAGCAAGAGTAAAATCCCGGCTCAGGAACCGAGTGGGTGGAACAAAGGCAGGATGATACCTATTCAGCTTTTGCCATTTCACCATCTCCCTGCCGGAGGCATATTTCACATGTTTCTGGAGTGAAAGTGCTGGTGTGTGTATCTGTACCAGGATGATGCACATGCTGCTCTGGCTTATTATTATCCCTGGAATGTCTGCTCCGTGCTGTTACCAGTGAGAGGCAACCTCCATAACAGGAGTAAACTGTCAGCCACGCAGATTCTGCATTTCCCCTGCTGTATATTTGGTTCTAGTAGGCTTAATGTTAAATGCACATATACTGGGCTGGTGCCAATGCACTCTGCCCCTCCTGGTCCTTTTCTGCCTAAAGCTAAAGAACTGGAAGGAGGAGGGGAGATTGTTTTTGTTGGGTCTATGGTTGTTGGGGCTTTATTTATTGCTTTTGCAGTGGCAAAGCTTGCTGATTAGCTCTGTGACCTTTCCAGTGCCCAGTCAGCTCAGAAGAGGCATGGGAAAGGCACTAAGAAAAAGAGAAAGAGAGCTGGGAGGAAATAAAGCATGGGAAAGTAGTCTGCAAAGAAGAGAAACAGGATGGGAGAAGGAGATTCAGGGAATCTGGTCAGAAAAGCAACAAGTACACCACGGTAGGCCCTCTGTGAAAAGCTCACCTTTCCAGTCACAGACATGGCATGCTTTGTCTTTATTCCCAAACCTGGGAGAAATAAAATGTGGCTGAAGTTGTGTAACGCTGCCATCAAGCGCTGCCAGTGCCCCAGGCTGCAGACCCACCTCTGCACCTTAGCATATCCTACCCCGGAGCAAGATCACCATCCCAGTGGGACCTGGTTGTCACCAGCCTTTGGGCAGTCTCCTGAGCTGTATTTCCTTACCAATGGAAGTCCTGGCATGGCTTTACCCTACGGGGTGTGGATCACTCCTCCATTTTTGGTTGGGTTTTTTTTAACAGCTCTAGAAAGAAGTTTTCTTATTTGCTAAACACATTGACACCCAGTTGCTTGCTCTTGGGCTTGAGAACTGTGTGGCAACTGGTGTCTCCTCCCTGGAA
Source organism: Lathamus discolor (assembly GCF_037157495.1). Taxonomy (NCBI): domain Eukaryota; kingdom Metazoa; phylum Chordata; class Aves; order Psittaciformes; family Psittacidae; genus Lathamus; species Lathamus discolor. The sequence continues at coordinate 17,943,028 of NC_088889.1, read as the reverse complement.
ATGAGATATTGTTCAGCCCACAAGGGAGACAGGGTCATAGGCCAGTCACAAGGATGCTGGTCAGGTTTTGCTCTAACAGTCAGCATAGTTAAATTTGAGGAGAGGCAAATTTACTATGTTTAAAAGCAAGTGGAAAGTTTCATTTCCTTCAACCAGATAGAAGGGATGTTCTTAGAAAATTTTCAGACTTGCCCTGGTTTTGTTTTGGGTTTTTTAACTGGATAAAACCATCAAATTAATATTTTAAGACCCTTTTCAAGACCTCCCTCATAAAAAATACAATAGGTTGAATAATACAATACCAAAAAACATACATTCAAAAGTCTCAATATACAGAAAAAACCTTCATCCTTCTCTTGGTTCAAAGCAGAGCTTTTCTTCCATATGATTCTAGTTCAGAGATGTGTGCAAGCCTCTCCCAGGCCAGCTCATTCCCTTCTGCGGGATAATGCTTTTCTTCTCAATCCATTTATCAAGCTTCATTAGGGAGATGTCTGAAATTTTTTCACTAACTAAACTGATAGATTTCGTAAAATCAGAGAATCACAGAATAGTTAGGGTTGGAAAGGACCTTAAGATCATCAAGTTACAACCCCCCTGCCATGGGCAGGGACACCTCACACTAAACCATGTCACCCAAGGCTCTCTCCAACCTAGCCTTGAACACTGCCAGGGATGGAGCATTCACGACTTCTTTGGGCAACCCATTCCAGTGCCTCACAACCCTTACAGTAAAGAACTTCTTCCTTATATCCAATCTAAACTTCCCCTGTTAAAAGTTTTAACCCATTACCCCTTGTCCTGTCACTACACTCCCTAATGAACAGTCCATTCCCAGCATCCCTATAGGCCCCCTTCAGATACTGGAAGGCTGCTATGAGGTCTCCACGCAGCCTTCTCTTCTCCAGGCTGAACAGCCCCAACTTCCTCAGCCTGTCTTCATATGGGAGGTGCTCCAGTCCCCTGATCATCCTCGTGGCCCTCCTCTGGACTTGTTCCAACAGTTCCATGTCCTTTTTATGCTGAGGACACCAGAACTGCACACAATACTCCAGGTGAGGTCTCACAAGAGCAGAGTAGAGGGGCAGGATCACATCCTTCCACCTGCTGGTCATGCTCCTTTTGATGCAGCCCAGGATACGGTTGGCTTTCTGGGTTGCGAGAGCACACTGAAGCTGGCTCATGTTCATTTTCTCATCAACCAGGACCCCCAAGTCCTTCTCCACAGGGCTGCTCTGAATCTCTTCTCTGCCCAACCTTTAGCTGTGCCTGGGATTGCTCCAACCCAGGTGTAGGACCTTGCACTTAGCATGGTTAAACTTCATAAGGTTGACATCAGCCCACCTCACAAGCGTGTCAAGCTCCCTCTGGATGGCATCCCTTCCCTCCAGCTTAGCAGCTGAACCGCACAGCTTGGTGTCATCGGCAAACTTGCTGAGGGTGCACTCAATCCCACTGTCCATGTCAGCGACAAAGATGTTGAAACAAGACCGGCTCCAACACCGATCCCTGAGAGACACCACTCATTATTGGTCTCCAGCTGGACATTGAGCCATTGACCACAACTCTTTGTGTGCAGCCATCCAGCCAGTTCTTTATCCACCGAGTATCCATCTATCAAATTAATGTCTCTCCAATTTAGAGAGAAGGATGTTGTGCGGGACAGTGTCGAATGCTTTGCACAAGCCCAGGCAGATGACATCAACTGCTCTACACCTGTCCATCAGTTCCATAGCTCCATCATAGAAGGCCACCAAATTGGTCAGGCAGGATTTCCCCTTAGTGAAGCCATGCTGGCTGTCACCAAGCACCTTGTTGTTTTTCATGTGCCGTAGCATGCCTTCCAGGAGAATGTGCTGCAAGATTTTACCAGGCACAGAGGTGAGACTGACTGCTCTGTAATTCCCTGGGTCATCCATTTTCCCCTTCTTGAAAATGGGGGTTATATTTTCCTTTTTCCAGTCTTCGGGAACTTCACCTGACTGCCATGATTTTTCAAATGTGATGGCCAGTGGCTTAGCAACTTCATTCGCCAGCTCCTTCAGGACCTGCGGATGGATTTCATCAGGTCCCATGGACTTGTGTATGTTCAGATTTTTAAGATGGTCTCGAACCAGATCCTCTCCTGCAGTGGGCCCAAGGTCTTCATTCTCACATTCCCTGTGTCTGCTTTCCAAGACTTGGGTGATGCAGTCAGAGCCTTTGCCAGTGAAGACCAAGGCAAAGAAGTCATTCAGAACCTCAGCCTTCTCCAAATCCAGGATAGCCAGCTCTCCTGATAGCTTCCTCAGGGGGCCTACATTGTCCCTATTCTGTCTTTTATTTGCTACGTACCTATAGAATCCCTTCCTGTTATCTTTCACACCCCTAGCCAAGTTTAATTCTAACTGGGCCTTCGCTTTCCTAACCTGGTCCCTAGCTTCCTGGAAAACATCCCTGTATTCTTCCCAGGCCGCCTGTCCTTGCTTCCACCTTTTATAACACTCTTTTTTCCCCTCTAAGTTTCCTCAGCAGCTCCTTATCCATCCCAGGAGGTCTCCTGGCCCTTCTGCCGCACTTCCTTCTAGTTGGGATGCAGCACTCCTGAGCTTGTAGCAGGTGATCCTTGAATACCAATCAACAGTCTTGGGCCCCGCTGCCCTCCAGGGCTATATCCCATGGAACCTTACTAGCAGGTTCCTGAAGAGGCCCAAGTCTGCTCTCTTGAAGTCAAAGTTTGCTACTGAATAATTACAAAAATAGCTTCCTTCAACTTAACAGCAGCAGAACGGACTGAAATGAGTCACAAAAATAGTCAGGCTGGCTTTTGAACGTGCTTCAGCAAGAAAAGTGCAGCTGAATTTGATAAAATACAGCCACTTTCTCTGCTGACTTGCATTCTCAGGAGAAACTGCCTTTCAAATCAGGTGAATTTGAAAGGAAATCTTTGATACAACACACGGAATAATGTCCTGCATAGCTGAGGGAGTATAAACAAACAAATGCTGCTTCATTATTTTACTGTAGCTATATTTAGTTAATATTGAATGGATGATTTGAAAATTTAATGTAAGGATTGATAGTGGGGATTGTATTTTTAGTCTTGATCTGCAGAGATACATCATTACTAATTAAATGCTGCACCTGCTGAAGCCAAGTAGATAGTATTCTCCTTTTCTTTATGCTTAAGGTTTTTCAGTCAGATTTCTGGAATACTCAGAGTAATAACAGTTCCTGGGGAAAAAAAAATAAAAATCTAACTACTGATTGACGTAGATGGAAAGATACAACTATTATTATTTTTACCTATGAAAGCAAACCCTGAAAGTTTAATTTTGCTTATGTGGTGTTTCTGGACATTTTTTTTGGCTTACTCTATGGAAAAGCATTAAACTCCAGAAACCTTCCAGATGAAAGATTTCAATGAAAAACTACTAGGAAGGGATCTATGTTCAGTTTTCAGTCTTCCCTCATCTTCCAGGCTTTTCCTGATCTGTTTATGTTGCTTCCACCTGCTCTGAAAAATTTCAGCCAGTATTTCGCATTTCTGATAATTAGAGGCCTTTCTTTTGGCACTGGACAGCAAGTGAGCACAGCACTGAGCAGCACCTGTGATCGCCTTCCAGCAACAAACTTACCTTGGATGCATATGGACTATGCTGTCTGTGCTTCACCAACACTGGCCACCTTCAGATGAGGATAAATACCAAAATCAAAAATCCATAAGGAGCATTCAATGCAGCCCATTAGAAAAAAAACTATGTTTTTCAAATGCAGTTCATTACTAGTAGCACGCCAGAGGGTCGTTATCTTAGTTTTTCTACTTTCCAACTTGGAAGAGCATCTCCACTTGGGCACAGTGACCTCTGATAGTTCATAACTACAAAAAGAACAACATGGGAGAACTGCAGATCTTTGATACAAATGCGTCTGGAGTGCCAAAGCACAGTAATGAAAAGGTGAAAATCCTCACCTGCAGATAGCTCACCTTTAAGGACTGAAATGGAAACTGTATGGGTGTTTGTATAGAAGAGAGTTGCTGGTCCCTGTTAGTATGAGCCCAATATGGCACTGCTGTCAGTGTAGGCAGTGAAACCTGCTGGCTCGGTTTCCACCATCACTGGTTTCCTTATACCTACTAGCAAACATGGCAGAGAAATATTTTGTCTTAACCATGAAGATGGGCCCTTCTGTTTTCATATTCCTAACATCAGTGCCTAGGCGGGACCCAATTAAGAGAAGTGCCTCTCCAAAAACTCTGGTGTGTGAAACAGCTCAGCTGGGCAACAAGCGGTCAGAAGCCCCAAGGACTCACCTTAAATGAAGGTCAAGTCAGGCATGTGCCCAGGGTAACATACATGCATGAGGGAGAGATCCTCAAGCCCCACAGCAGCTGGAGGGTACCACTCCAGTGGCAGGACCACTTCCTAGGCAGCAAGACACCATGACCAAACAAGCTCGCCTTGACCCCTCCAACTATCCATCCTGCTCTGAGAAGGAGCAGGCCCTCACTGAGAGGCCTTGAGCTGGCCCTGGTTATGGATATCTCTAATGGGAACCAACAGGTATTTTATCTGCTTTAGCCCTCTTTTCGTAAAGAATCTACTAAAGCCTAGATTTTGGACCTCAGGCAAATGCCTCATGAAAATGAGTCTTTCACATACATGCTTTTTGCCATCCTCCAGAGACCATTGGTTGCTCTTCCCACCACTTTTTGTCCCCAGTATAGTACTATGTTCCAGAGTTATCTCCCATAGGAATCCAGGCTTTCATACTCTGTCTTTGTATTAGCCCTTAAAGTCTTTTGGTGTCAGAAGTGGTCCAGTTCAATAAGGCAATTACATTGAAAGACACAGGAACAAAGGAAGTAACTAAGTTTCTGTGGAGCAGAATCAATTTGCAGCAGATGTATGTATTTCAGCTACACGTAGTGCTTACCTTGTATCGAGACCCAGAGTCAGAGGGTCACAATGAGAAGTCCTGTTCATTTCCATCAGTCAGTTCTCTGAGGTTCAGGGGAGCAAAGCTATCCACCATGCATCTTGGAGGACTTTGTCACATGCATTTCTAAGTTAAATGGTGTTCAGATACTGAACAAGAACTCTGACAAGGAGAAGAGAACTAAGGGGAGTTTTAGGTTTCACTTTGCTCAGACTATTAATATAATATAATCCTAGCTCCCCATTTTCTCCCATTCTGCATAGTTACAGAGATTTTTTCTTCATTCAAAATGCAAATCCTCAGAGCTCCCTTTTCAGCTCTTGTATAACTTTGGAGCTGGCTGAAGCCCCATGACACCTAAGATCCCATCAGTAAAGCTCTCTGGTTGCTTTAATTTCTGCCTCTGGGCCTGCCCAAGTATACTTAAGTCCTGATAGCCCTGAATAACTCATTACTTCATTCCTACAGGGATTCACAGATAAGGTGTTCCTCTTCTAGCAGTGGTATCTGCTAACTGGGATCCCATGGGAATTTTGAAAACCCAAAGCTAGCACAGACCATAGCTGCAGGAAGGGGATGGTGGGGCTGTATAAACTGCCACTGCTATAATAAGGGGGGGGGGGGGGGGGGGGAAGGAGCAGGGAGAAGAGAAAGAGGGGCAAAGTATTTCCTAAGAGCTGGTTTTGGTGGTTTTTTGCCACTTCTGGGTGTACCAGCAAATCCCTAGTCTAAATCTCTCAAAAGGAGGATTTCACTTCCCAGATGAATATTACAGACAACAGCTGGGCAGCCACACAGGTAATCAATGCCTCAGATGACCAGCACGAATGAAGGGAAGTGTCCCTGTTATTCATGATTTCACATTTGCCTCCTGTTCCTCTCTTCACATTTGTTGCTGACCATCTCAGAAAATCTCTGACTCTGCATGGCAGCTTTTGTAGATCTAATTAGGCACCTAATTAGACATCACTTAACCAGATGGTTCATTTCACTGGGCATCAGGGCACCTAAGAACTAAGCACTGAAACACTAAAATCAAGTTCTCTGCATGACTTGGCCTGTGCTTTGCCAGTGAGCTTTGCCTGGGAAGCCCTTGGATGATAAAAAGCTTGCAAAGCAACAAATCAGCCCTCTAGATTTGATTATGCATATGCATTAGTAATGGGAGTAATTGCACTGTCTCTGTCACATTGCACGGTGTACTCACTTGAAACTAAGCTGAAGAAATTCCACCAGCAGCTACAGGAAGACAGACTAGATAAGTAGACACCAGGTGCAATGATGCTACAAGTCTGTCATCTCACCTGCTCTGGTAATTAATGGCCACAACACTCACCATTCAGATCATGATCTTCTCCGTCACTCCCTTCTAATGAACACTTACAATCAGACTGTCATCCCTCTGCAGGGCATACTCCTGTATGAAAACTAAAGAGCTGCAAGAGGAAGTTTATTTTCTTGCTGTATATTCACTAAAACCCTTGAATTACCTGACTGCTACCCTCATAGAACAGGAACATGCATTGGGTACTCACAGTCAAGCTGAAACAACCCAGAACTCACATCGGCACTGCTAGTCCTGTGCTGCTGTGCAAAAGATAAAACAAATATGCAGGGAAAAAAATCCTGTTCTGTTCACTCAACAAATGATTTAAGTTGAACTGAACTTGTAAGGCAAACCATAAGTGTTCCCTGTAGGCACTGTGTAGTGTTACAAAGTGCTGGAGATGGTTTGTATGTGTGACTGGCACAGGCTTAGAAAGAGAAGCTTGGTTCAGTTCAGATTTGTGGAGAAAAGTAATTTTTCCTTCCTTGCTAAACACTTGCTAAGGCAGAGCACTCTCTGTTGGACGTGGTTTTGCCCATTTTGCTGTCCTCTGTGGTCTCTCAGAACAGTTGGTGCTGCCACCTTGTTTCAGAATAGTCACTTACCTCCCACAGCCTTCTCCTTTCTGAAGGCCTGCAGGTGTTTTCATCTTCTTTGACACCATGCCAGGTTTTAATTCCTTGATCCCAGCAGTAGCCTTGGAGGTCTCCAAATGCACCCAGTGTCCTCCAAGCTCACCCTCCTCCTGTCTATGATTTTATAATTAGTAACTCAGAAAATAGCAAATAAAGGGTATCTGGCACAATTATTCTGTAACTTTCCTTCAGAAATACAGTCAAGTTTAAATATCCATGACAAACTGCTGAAGAAATATATTTTCAGATGACACAAAAATATCGCATTCAGAGAAGGATGTGTAATACCACATAGGAATTAAGAAAATACCCTGAACAGCTGAAATGACAATGCTACTTTCAACTTGAGGTTTTATTTAAAATTACTAGCAAAATAGCAAAACTTTAGGAGTTTAATTCCATTAGTATTGACAACATAGAATCATAGAATAATTAAGGTTGGAAAGGACCTTAAGATCATCTAGTTCCAACCCCTCTGCCGCAGGCAGGGACACCTTCCATCATAGGCTGCTCAAGGCCTTGTCCAACCTGATTTTAGACCAGGAAAAGAACATGGAAGAGAAATTCTTGACAAGGTCACAACCCTATGATTTGAACATGATCGAAGTTAGCTGTTGCTGGCAAAAGGGAAGTGTGTTTTGGAGTGTGTACATATAGGCTTGTACTGTGATCTGGAAGAAACACCAACCCTTTTGATAAAAATGGTGTGTCTATCACAAAGCATAGGTAGGTCTCACAAAGGGAGGTGCTGATGGTAAGCACTGGCTGATCTATGGAGCTGAAAGAACAGGGCAGCTATCATACCAATTGTAAGGACAGCAAGCAGAACACATGCTTCAGCCACAGGGTGTGTTGTGTACAGGTGACAGGGTAATAGAATGACTTGACAGAAGCTGCTTATGCAAAAAGATTTTACTATCTGACTCTCCATTGTCTTCCATGTTCTGCTGACATTTGTCTTGAGGAACAAAGTTCAAAATGAGTGTGTAACACAACTTCAGTAGAAAACTGTGAATAGTATGTGTGCTCCAAACCTATTTTTCATAAGTGCAAGCAAATATAAAGATTGTAGGACAAAGAAGAGTCAACACAGTTGTGTATGGAGCTTGAGTGAGTGACACCAACCCCAAAACAGAAAAGATCAAAGTGCCACTCTGCATACATACATGCTGACTGTGAAAAACACGTCACATTTATACTCAACAAACCTTCTAGAGCTGTTTACTTCAAGTAAAATGGTATGCTTGTGGATAAAATAAGTTCCTGCTACTTTGCCTTTTATCTGTCCTGTACAGCCAGGGCAGCCATGAGATAGTTTATCTGCATCATCAACTTAAACACTTTTGGCCAGAACACTGGAACTAACAGGGGATTTTTGAGGAGTACAAAATCTATTCTCCATTTACCTAAAACACATCCCTATGGTCGTAAGTGTGGAATGAGCCATACAGCAAACAGACTGCTCATGCAGATGCACACTCAAGATCTAAATAATGTAAGGGGCTTTCAGCACAATTAATTGAAGCATTGCGGTCATTATCTGCCAGTGTCCACCTATCACAATAGGGAATGCTGTCCTTCTGTCAAACGTCCCAAATTATATACAAATGCATTCTCTCCTTTGCTGTGAAGTTTTGTTTTTCTTCTGAGAAAAACATCTATTTCAACATCTACTTTTAAATATTTATTGGTGAATTTGCTGTTCTTCAGTATTCTTTAACATTTCAGCTGCCCCCATCCTTTTACCAGAGCACATTAGTCCTGATTGGTGGAAGACTAGGAAAATGTTGTGTTTGGGTTTGGGGTTTTTTTTATACCCTTGCTCAAATCAGTGTGATATAAACAGTGTCAGTAGCCAGTGAAGCCTGTGGTTCCTCATCAACACAAGGAGCAAACACAGGCAGGACTTACTGGCCTGTGGGAAGCTCCAGCTGAAACAGTGACAAACTGCTGCTGCTGCACTTGGCAACCCTTGAAGAGGGTAAATATACATATATGCATATGTATGCATGTTTGTATGCATATACACACACATATATATGTGTGCACACACAGAGTAAAAGAGGAGGAGGGAGACAGGCGAGTTTGTAAAGTGAAGGCTCTCCCTTCACAGAATTATCTGAATAGTAGAGAGAGCTTTGTAAAGCTGAAGGCAGTGCTGGTTGGAGGGATGAAGCTGGTGGGGTCTGCTCTTTAGCAAGTTCATTGCAGACATAAGAAGCCACAATCCGAGAGTGAGGCAATACATAGGATGAAAAGCAGGGCAAAGAGGGGCAGAGCAGGCATGTGTTGCCCTCAAACTGGTTCTTTTTATCCCCCTGCTGAACATGTTCCTGACATTTAAGTGCTGCTGCTGCTGCTATTGCCAGTGCTGGAACAGGGCAGAGCCTACTCCCAAATTGCTAGGAGAAGATAACTACCCTTTGGGACTGCAGGGCTAAGCAGTATATGGAGGAAAAAAAGTCCAGTCATCCTTTTCCAGTTCAGGGAATACCTGTGAGCTCTCCTAAGAGGTGACCTAAGGATAATTTATTGTGCATTACGTGTTTATTAAGCACTAGTACCCTAATTAAAATGATTCACAATCCTTTTTTAGTTTTGCTTCTGTGTTATCCCAGCCGGTGGTGGCAAATGGAATGAAGGAGGGATTTTAATGCCTCTTTATATGTCTGACAAAAGACAGCTTATGTGCTCTAGCCTGTCCCAAGGGTCAGGTCCAACTTTCGACGCTGCTGCTGCCACTGGCTCATCAAACACCCTCAGCTTTTAGGGCCAGATTTCCTTTGCAGAAAAGATGATGAAGGACAAAAGGAACTTCTTCCCTCTCAGTCACAAGCTGGCGGGCAGCTCCAGCTCACCAGCACCAGCTTGCTGCCCAGTCAATTCCAGTGCCAGCATCACTCCCTGTGGAGCTGCCAAAAAGGACTGTGGTGACCCAGCTGTCCTGCAGTGAAAGGGTGACCCCATGGTAATGCTGTGCACCAGCCAGTCCTGCCACCTGCATCTTCTGCCCTGGGGCCAAAGTGTTTTCTATGCATGAAACAGCACAACTCAAGTTGCAACCAAATACTGCAGGTAGGTAGCGAGTACTATATCACCCTACTTAAACAATATCAGCCTTGGGAACTGTGTGTGTGATGCCAATGTGACATCCCAGGTTTTCCTTGAAGTAAAACCAAAATTCAAGACCTTGATCTTGACCCCGAAGGGAGCCCAAGCCCCCCTGCGTAGGCAGCCTACCTCATTACCACCATGACAAAACTCAATGACATCATAGGTTTTATTAGCTAGTTTGAAGCTCTGTACTTTGCCTCAGGTTGCTAAAGTGCTCTGTAAACACTTTACTGAGCCACTGAGTGGCTGATTTATAGTTCGACCTCAAACCCAGCCCAGATTTGAAATGAGATTCAAAATATTTCAGGCAGGTCAAACCCACAGGACTATACGTCTTGGAAGTTCTCAGAACAAATCCCTGGGGCTTTTATCTAAACAGTGGCATATACTGCAGTTCTTTGATGCATAAACTCTGGTATTCACCTTCCACCACCCCTTCAACTCATACCCTTGAAACACAGCTTTCAGAATGGATCCAGTAAGATTATAAATATAAAAGCAAATATACTAAAGTCCAAATGACTAAAGTCCAAAGCCTAAGCATATTTAAGATCACAACAAAATTAGCAACACTCATATAAAGCAAACTAGATGAAAAAGCAAAAAATAATTGTACGAAAGAGATGAGAGTAAAACAGAAAGGTTGGGAAGAGGAGTGCCAGTATGAAGTTTAAGATCCCTGCAGAGCTCAGTTTGAGTTGTGCCCTGGGATCTAGGCTCAGATGGAGCCACGTGCACATCTTGCTCTGCCTACAAGGAGCAGCAAAATCTCTGCTGACACCCTGCAGTCAGCAGCTATATCTATTCTGGGGCTCAGTGCAAACAGACTTTGTGAAGGAGCAATGAGGAAGGGAGCAAGAATAAAGGCTATCACCTCCAAAATCTACACGCACTTGAGTGGGAGATACTGCAGGAACAACATGGCCAATACAAATCCCAGCAGAAGTCCTGTCAGTTCTTCTTACACGTCCCTTAACCTGATTCTCTGCCCCACCTCCTCCTTACCCAGGCAATATTTAGCAATAATCTCGTAGTGGACCATATGGGATACTCACAGAGAATTTTCTATGCAGGAGAAACTCCCGATGATAGTGCACAGATTCAGAGGGGGTCATCTCTTGTTCCTACAGGGAGCTCCACTGAAGCAACGAAGTCAATGGGACAATGATGTTGCTGACCTAGCTTACATTTAAGAAATCAGCAGTGACCTTCATTGCCAACATTGCTCAGGAAAAGGCAGTGTGAACAGGGTGCTTTCTAGAAATAAAAAGACGTGTTGCACCCCCAAACTGTAGTGAATGACATCTCCAACTGCCTTCTGGTATCTTTATTAAGAAGTTACTCTGAGCAACCATATTCAGCAGAGAGCTTTAAGATTTTGGTGACACAAATAAGCAGCAGCAAGACGAGCTGTGGAATAGGTAATAATTTATACTGTAGATAATAATAATCTCTGTCTATTATAGCCACCGTAGAGTGTTACTAGGAGAGCATGAGAAATATTGATATCTAATTGAGTCACAGTGCGATGATTTCTTTTGCTACCATGGTCAGTTTGAATTACAGTAAGCTTTGTACATAAATTATTAAAGACAGTCTATGCCATTGTCCCTGTATTTTTAGGAAGCACTATTTTCATCAGCTTTCTTGGCCATACAGGAAAATCTTTCATATCGCTCATTAAATAAGAGGATGTCTTCCACTTCTTTAATAAGTACAAAGGAGGCCAGTAAATTGCAAGTGCATATCAGAGTTTAAAGGCATTTCATACTAACTCTGAAAGAGAGTAAAACCAGCCTATGCTCAAAATATTTCTGAGGGGTCCCAAGCAATGGCAGGCACATCAGTCAGGAGTAAACCAGTGCTACACATGCAGGAGTCCCTGCAATGGAGCTGTGGCAGCTGCTGGTCCTGCAGAATGAGGCATATGCATGGGGACACCTCCATATGACAGTGCCCAGGCTCTCCTGGCTGCACTGGGGAGAGTCAGCAGCATGTCTCCAAGTTGTCTTAACTCACAGCAAATAATCTCCCTTCCTGAATGGGGGTGTAGTTTCAAGGGTATGGAGTCTGCGCATTAATCCATCCCTCTCCATTCCTGCAGGGGGGACAGGCAAATGCAAAACTCCCCGGTTTAGCTAGGAGTAAGTAAAATGCTCTAAAGCTGCTCACCACGGTTCAGCCCTGCCAGGAACCTGCATTAGCCACTGGCTGCAGCAGTTCCCCCATCTCAGGGTTGGGGAGTAGAACACTGCCAGGGCTTTTTGGAAGTCTTTGTGGTTTCTACAGTTATTGGATCGTGCCATGAATAGGTCTGCATTTATTGTCAGCCTTGTGATGCTTTCAGCTCTCTCCTTGAACACAAGCTTTCTGTTGTCTTTCCAAAAAGTAGAGCTGCTAAGCAAGGAAATTACTGGGGAGGCCTCCATGAGTACTTCTATTCCTCGGCAAATCACAGCAATCAGTCTAATAAAGAGATTTAACAGAAACTTGCTAGTAACTTCATTGCATTAACTGCACACTACCACGGTTACACTAACTCTACCATTCTGTAAATCATCTCACCAGAAGACCCTGGATTTTCTGTCACCTGCCTTGCTCCTCTGGCATTAGCTGACATGAGGCTCAGCCATTCTGCCCTTACCCCACTTGCCACTCTGCTCTGGAGGTGAGGAGCAGACACAGCAGAGAGGGGCAGGACATTAACAGTACAAAAGTCCTAGAGAAAGCAGATTGGGAGCCACGTGTATTCATTTCTCTGCTACAGTAATACATGTAAATATAAATCTGACTTACTGTCAGCAGGCAAACACTGTATGCCAAATTTGCTGGCAATACATCAAACCCCCTAAATAGGAGAGACCAGGAGCCGCGCGTGGGCAGAATGGACAAGCTGCAAACTGGCACTGGCTCTTCAAAGAGTATGCTGCCAGGCGTGCAGCTCAAGATCAGCACAGGGGAAGGTAAGCTGATGAAGCAACACCATGTCTAGCCCACTGCACACAAGATAAGAGATTGATCCAGTACAGAAATCCTACACATATAAAATGTTAATGAAGTACATATTGCTTTTGCACAAAAGAGGAAAAAACTGAGACCTTGGAGAATTACATTAATTCCCTTAAGATTCACTTAATGTGTATGTTACAGCAGAGGCACTCACTATTAAATACAAGCCATTTACTAAGTTTTCCTTACATTACTGTAATTTGCTCTTTTTAATGGCTTTGCTTTATTGAAAAACTTTCATGTTAAAGTTGATGGTTGTAAGTCATCCTTCTCATGGAGAGAAAAATTTAGTCAAATACGCAAGGTGGGAGGATTACAACACCCTTAAGTTAAACACATGCTTGAAGCACTCTGGTGGATGGCTGAAGTGTTAACCAATTTACTGGGGCTGAGCCTTGAGCACAGGTAAACTTCCCACTCATCCTTAGAGGGTGAGCTTGGACACAGGTTCCTGTGACAGCGTCTGAAACACAATTCAAGCTTCTCAACAGTGATTATAGAACCAATTCATGCTTAGGTCCTCAGGAAACCAAGTCGTTAAGAAAACAATATCAGCATCAAAAGGCTTCAGTTAACAGCGATGATCAAAAGGAAACTTTACCTTTTTTCTTCTTTTTTCCTCAGCATGGAGTAATCCTGTAAGAATTCTTTTTCAAACCTGGCACATGGATGCAGAGTTTGTTTTGTGTGATGGATGCTGTGATTTTTTTGTAATTATTTACAACCCTGTAAAGGCATATGGTGCAATAGTTGCTCCACTGATGCTCCCAAAGTGGGAGAGGGTAATGCAGGAATTGGGTGCTGACAGCTGAGGTCATCTCATGCTCACACTGCTATTGCAGCTTGCTTGTACTATGCACCATCCTGCAACATGTGCCTCTCTTATCTCCAGGTATGGAGAAAGATGGATGAAATCAGGACAGTGAAGCACACGCTAAAGGACTGGATTGTTCCGGCAGCAGGATGGTTTTTTGCTATACCACACTGTTAATGCTGAATTTATTTGTAAACTCTGGGCTGGTCTTTGGTATATAGCAACTGTTTTGCACATACATAAGCATGCAACTTGCTAAAAATAGGTACAGAATTAAGCCAGTACTATCACAGTGTAGTCAAACCCGTCATTTGGCAGCATGTAGCATAGCTCCCCTGCCAATTTCAGTAGCTGGGACAGGGAGGTGAGGTGGACTCTGCGCTGCTGACCTGCACACGTAGTTACAAGTCGCCTTCCAACCTGCCTAATGATGAGAACTTAATCTGGAATATGCACAGAAGGAAAAACCACTAAGTGTGATTGCACCATTTCAATAAGCCTAATGAGCTAATAAAGGTCAGTCTCATTAGAAGCTCTTCAGGGAAGGATCCACTGAAAGAAATTAAACACCAACCTAATTTTAACAAGCTGTCCTCCCTCGCCTGCATCAGACACTTCAAGGAGGAATCGAGAAACCAAATTTCCTGCGATGAAGGAAGGTGTTGATAGACAGGCATTGTGACAATAAAAATGCATTTCTTAGCTGCCAGAAGATCATTCAGCATCACACTGAGGGAATCTGCTTACTTTCTGCACAGGAGATAATAGTTTCCTTGGGTCCATAAAGCAAGCTTGGCCCTGAGGTACATCTTCTGTTTGCCTCTCTGCTCCCCAGAACCCAGAATCTCATCTCCCTTCCTGTCCTGGGCAGTCAAGCTCCTACCCAGCACCCCAATATGCCATTTTCCTTTGGTTTCAGCACGCTCTGCCTCCTTTAGCTAAGTGCTACTAAAGACTGTTGTCTACTCATGGGTCTGCCATCCTACTGCCGGGATATCTCAATTCATGCATTCATTCACTAAAGTGAAGACCACTTCTGAGTTATGTCTACCTCCTGCTTCCCTCCTCAGGAAAACCTACCTCCAGAAGTCATAATGTGTCACAGTACAAAAATGTGCAACTAAGTTACACCAAATATTTTTTCAAAACATCAAACAGATCTCTGCCATAGCTCCACATTAGTCACCCCAACTAAAGGAATGCCTTCAGCTTTTTCCCTGCTCTGAAATAGCTTAGATGAAGGCTGTAGGTGGGTTGGATTTCCCCCCATGTTTCTAGAAATCCCTACAGCATAAAAGGGATAGGGAACAGGTCAGGCCTTTTTGAAAGCTGGAAGTTTAACTGAGAAAGGGACTGACAGCTCTGGTTTGAATCTGGCATTGGAAAAAAAAATAAAAATAAAATGCAGTGGTGAAGGAGGGGAAAATTATTCTCTGCTTTTTCCATAACTAGGCCAGAAGCAGCCACACTCCTGATGCTAAAGTATGCTCTAGTTCCAGCTGTCCTCCCATTTTCTATGGTCTTTCTGCCACAGCAGATGCCAGACACATGGGGAGTTGGGGGAAGAACGGGAGAAAGTTGTTGCTTTGGACCCAGATACCTATAACTTTTTAATAAATCAAGTTCAGGGACTCCAGAGGAAGAGCTTTACTATAGCTTCTTGCCTGAGATCAGCAAAAATTGTCCTGAAAGGCACAACCATTCCACTGAGGCTGGGCTAGTGCAGAGATTTTCCATATTGACAGTCACAGGATTGGACTCACCCTATCAGCCTTTACACAGATACACAGACATCTATTGCAGGTCTGTACAGGAGGTACAGGGATCTCTTGGCAAAGCAGAGTAGTAAATGCATAGGAAGGGTGTGGATTCAGGGAACCCTCACTTCCATTGAGGACCAGACTAAAACAGGATAAGCTTTCCCACATGGGCTGTTGTCCCTCTTGTGGCTAGATCCGCTCCACCAGAAAGGTCTGGAAGAAGTGACAAGTGGTCCAGGAGGTCTATACAAATAAGATGCATTTCTGCTGCTACACAGACAAAGAAAAGGAGTGTAATTACTTTACCAGTGCTCAGCAGGCCCTGGGGATCCCGAGTTGTGCTTTTGTGGGTTTTTTTTACTGCTGGACAACTTCCCCATGGGATGGAGCTGGTGGTGGCTGCTGCAGCATCATTCACTCCTGCTGGGCTCTATCTCTAGATGTTTCATGCAGCTCCAAGGGAAAAGAATTAAAAGAGACTGTAAAAACCTCACAAGCATCCTTTAAATGCTGCTGTCTGTGACAAGCAGCACAAGCGGGTGTCGTCCTTCCCCTACTGTGGAAAAAAGAAATACATTTTGAATTCATTCATCCTTTCATAGTAACCACAACAAAGATGAATAAAATACATTCAAGTTCATTTTTTATTTTTTTAGGTAGCCAATATTTTAAAAAATTCCCTGGAATCTTTTGGGGGTTATCAAGCAAATAAACGAAGCAACCTCCCTACATTCAGATTTTTAAATGATTTCCTGTCAAAAGGCTTTGGTTTTCTTTGCTTTGTCTATTTTATTTTTTTTTTTTTGTTACTAAAATAAAAAATTAACCTCCTCCTCAAGATTTGCCTTAATAACCAAATTTTACAGAAAATTATTTGAACTATCACAACTAACTCTTTTCAGAGCCACAGAGATCTTTCTGACTGATGCTCTGCCTTAGTGCACAGAACTAAGTTACTGCTGTCATGCATCTTACAAAGGCAACATTGGGAGGACTTTGGGTTTTACGTTTGTCTGTTTTTAAAGACACATTTTAAGGAGCTTTGAGGCCCTAAAGTGGCCCCTTTGCTCCCAATTAAGCAGTAGTTAATTATGGAGACTGTTTTTCCCCGTTTGTTTTTATGCAGAGATGTTTGCTAGCCTTTTCTTCCCGGTAAACTCCAGTTTTGAGCCTCGCTGGCCAGGGGCAGCTCTGCATTCAGTGTTGCCTTGTCGCTTCCCCGTCTCTGCCTACCTTTGTGATGTTTTGGAGCGGGAAGCGCAGCCAGCAGGCAATAGGCAGGGAGCTGCTCCACCCAGTGGGTGCAAGCAGCAGGTACCACACAGGCTTCCTTAGAAGAGCATAGGAAAACCCAAGGCGGGGAGAAGTTTGAGTGAAGGGTGCATACCCCTGTCCTCAGGGGGGGGATCACATCCCATCACATCCCACCTTCCAGCTGCTCCAACTCCAAGTGCGAGTGATGCAGTTGGTAAATCAGGTCTGAATCCACAGCAGAGCTGTACCCAGTACAGTTTGTTACTCGCAATGTTGAAGCAGGATACTGGTTTGTTGCCTTGGTCTGTCTACAGAGGCTGTGTCACCTGCATGAGCTCTGCCCTGGCCAGATGAGGAAAGTCAGGGTCCCCAGGATGACACCAGCAGGTCAGAAGCCTCAGCTGGCCATCCCACCTGGGAGCATGTGGGACCCACAGCCCTGGCAAGGGAATGATGGGACTTCCACTGCAGAAGGGAGGCAAGGCTCGTTATACCAACAGTAGCATGGTGTGAATGCATTTGTGGTAGTCTGACCCCATGAAACCTGCTGCAAATAAAAGCAATCGTCACTTTTAGTAGTCCCATATATCAAAGCTTGTGTGTTGAACACACATTTCCACAGAGCATAATCACAATGTACTGATAGATGAGGTCAAGAAAAAACACTTCTGCCCGTGCTCTGGCCCCTCAGTCTTATGCACTTAGCATTAGGCACAGTCAGGAAGGGGTTTGCATCAGTCAATAGAAGTGGTTCTGCAGCCAAATGATACTAAGCCCAGGCAGAAGTGCTCCTGCTCTGCTGACTCACCCAGGCAGGCAATCCAGGCCAGCCTCATTAGTGTCAGTTCTAAAATGTTAACAGCCCAATCGCTTGGGGTGGATCATGATCGCTCAAAGGATGGACAAGGCCAGAAGATATCCAGTTTAGAGAACTACTTTAAGGTTGAAACTAAGTACAGCACTACTCTGGAAGGAGGTAAGCTTGGACACTAAACCACTGAACACTAGAGGCTGCTGAAGAATAGTCGTAGTGTTGGATTTCTGTTCATCCCTTTCTGCAAGGGGATAAAACTAAGGGAGATTTCAAAAAGCAAGTTGTGACACAAACAGCTGTGAATGGAAAAATGTTTTCTATGCTCTTTACATAAATGGGCCAGTTAAGTCTTGACCCTCAGATGTACTTTGCAGGAGATTAAGGAGACTCTAGGCCACCCCAAGCCAAAACAGCTCTTAGTTCATGATCTAAAGCAAAGTGCTGTCACTATTACTATTTGATAGCTTTATACTGCAATGGCTGTAAGATCATCAGGAAAGTCCATCTGAATTGTACTGGGTGCCACTGAGATTTATAACTGATGGTGCCCCATTGAAGCATCTCCAGTGCCTCACAGCAGGCAGGCAGGACAAGCACTTGCAGAAGATGGTTCAGTTTAGTGCATAAAAAGGCATGTCAGGCACTGTTCTCTGCTGACCAGAAACTGAGATGGAAGCTCTTTGGTGCCTTCCTCCTTCAGGTGTGGGTGCAGGGAGGGCCTGGCACATCAGGCAACTTCTCTGCACTCATCTACCCCAGGCTGCTAGGAAGACACTGAACATACCACTTTAGAGGTCTCGGGGAGCATGGGAGCCTCGGGTCACTCAGGGTTAGGCATTCATGGAAGGAAGACTTCTCACGAACAAGAGGACCTGGTCTAGAGGAAGAGGATAAGAAGTCAGGGGAACCCATCCCAAGCACGCCTCCACTATGGCATTAAAACAAGCTTTTAAGCAGGATCAGCATCTCTTCACACCTCCTTCCGCATTCACATCAGGTTTTAACAGTTCTTCCAACTTGGGCTAGCTGGCCTCGTGCAGACCACACACTCAAGATGACTGCTGGCTTTGCATAATTAACAATGTACTCACCTTGGCAATGTGGACGCACTCAAAACACATTTATTTCAGACTTACAGTGTTAGGTTTTATGAAACTGTTCCACAGCTACTGCCCAGATGAACGAAATGGTTGTAGAAAGGTGTAGTTTCCCAATTGCAATTACACACGTACTTGTTCTCCACTCTGCAACACTGCACAGTGCTACCTGTACACTGACTGCAAAATACTTGTGGGACCGAGGAGCCTTTTCAACCTGGCTTCAAACCCTGAGAGATCTCCTCTGTGGGGCAGAGGAACCCCATCTGTCAGGCATGACCAAAGAGGCCACTTTGACCTGAAGGATGAGCCCAGCAGGAAGACAAGATGGTGTTCGTCAAGCTTTTTCCTTGAGTGTCAGTGATGTCCACACCAGCCTGGTTGACTGCATCACCTTTTGGCCACCTGACAGATCCTTTGGCTCTTCATGGTGCAGCTGATGGACTCCCTGAGAAGAAGAGCCTGAAATAATCTCCACTGCTAAGGACAGAGCAACACCTCAGTGTTTAATTATCCTGCATCCTCCTTGGAAAAGGAACAGCCTCATGTTCACGGCAGTAGTGATGGTGCAAAGTGCTGCAGCTGTCAGAAGGACAGGCAGGACTCTGCATGAGTTGCTGCAGTCATACTGCCTTTTTCCTATCACAGCATTAGCGGGATTTTGGGGAACTGCATTTGCTTACAGGGCATCGAGTGCAAAAAATCAGATTCTCAAAACATGTGTGCATTACAAGCAATAATATAACAAGGATGAAAGAGGCAAAATTCATCAGAGAAAGACACTAGCTTGGCAGGCTACCTGGTTGCATTCACTCACCTTCGTTTTGAAGGCAGGAGTGGAGTCAGTTTTAGGTAGTACCTCTACGGCTTTGCTGATCCACATTTCCTTTTAGCAAAAGTGAGACAGGTACAGGAGAAGGATGAACTCTGAGCAGGTAAATGCAGTTTTGCCTCAGATTCTTGCTGCTTGTTGCCAGAAAGGCTAAAGTGTACTACATAAAACCCCATTACCACATCTTGCATCCTGGCTTTACTCTGCTTGCCCTGGGGGAACTGTTGAGATAGACATTCTGCAGCCAAATCTGTAAGGACAAATTTTTCAGCACTCATCAAACTGCTTGTTCTTTTTCAGCTTGCTTAACTGAATACAGCTGAGTGCTTCAGCTGGGAGCCTGCTGCAGGAAAAGGGCTGAAACAATTTGACAATGATGGAAAATGACATACCCAGGAGGAAGAATAGGTTGGCCTTCAGGACTTTGCTGTGGCACAGGCCTACAAAGGATATGCCTCCTCCTGTTGCCCTTTATTCTTAATTACTGTGCTGAGTGTTGCTGCAAATCTGTGGTCCCAGGCAGCAGTACAGCAGCCCCACATTGCACCTTGGATCCAGTGAGCTGCCACTGCTCCTAGAAAAGAGCCTTCTACATGTGGCAAAAGTTGTGTTTCACAAACTCTGCGATCAAACCAAGTTTCCAGCTGCTCATGTACAGACAATACATTCCAGAACCATTTTCATGCTTACATAAGTTCACTGGAAGCATGAAAAACAGCAGGATTTGCTTTTAGCTGAGGAACACTTACAGCAGCAATTTTATGGATCATGCTTATAGGTTAAACTGACACCACCGCCACCTCACGCCCAGCTGAACAACTGAAAAGTTCATCCCAAGAAACACTAAGGCACAGACAGGGTATGTTCTGCATCTGCTGCTGCTTTCAGATTAACAACCACATCCATTAGCCCGCAACAGTGGATGTAAAAGCAGGAACTGCACATTTATCACTTGACAGCTGATTACACCTGCTGAGAAGCTCTGCTGTCTACAGCCTTGATTCAGCGCAGCAGGAGGAAAATAGCCTATGACAGCCACACTATACATCTAAAATCCTTCACAACTATAAAAAGGTAGGAGGAGAAACAGGGATTGAGCAGAGCTGCCACATATAAAAAGTTAAAGGAGTATTCTTGAGAAGAGAGCAGGGTTTGCAAGAAAAGCAGGGTATGCAATTCTTTTCATCTCAGCCTGCATCTGTGCAAGACGTGAAGCAAGAGAAGAGGGAAATAATGCAAAAAGAGCATTACATGCTTTCTTCTACCAGAACTTCTGCCAAACCACCAGCATGCTTCCTTCTTTATCGTGACAGCTATGCAGTATTAATGGCACTTACTGAGAAACACACAGAACCTCAGCTGCAGAACCAAAGATAAATCAACCATGATTCCTCACAGAAACAAATTGCAATGTCTATGCTTGAAATAACATACAGACACATAGATTAAAAATTGTAATTGCAAGCAATGAGACCTTTTTGCAGCAGACAGCATTGGGGCCCACAAAGCAGAACAGTTACGGTAACTGGGCTTCAACTCAGCTCTCAAGTCTGTGACTGCCCCACCTCTTCCCATGGGGCCAGGAGAAACTCAGCTCCCATGCAATGCTTTTCATTAGCAGAGGGCACTGTTGCTATACAAGGGCTTTTTATAAGCAGATTTCAAAACACTTCACAAGGGAAGCGGAGCTCCTGTGCAGGTTCTCCTCACTGGGAACCTGAGGCAGGGACATTAAATCACAGAATCACAGAATCATTAGGGTTGGAAGGGAGCTCTGGACATCATCTGGTCCAAACCCCCTGCCAAGGCAGGGCCGCCTACAGCAGGTTACACAGCAGCATGTCGAAGCAGGTTTTGAATGCCTCCAGAGAGGGAGGGCTCCACAACCCCCCTGGGCAGCCTGTTCTGCTGCTCTGCCGCACTCAACGTAAAGAAGTTCTTCCTCATGTTGGGGTGAAACTTCCTGTGTTTTAGTTTGTGGCTGTCGCTCCTCATCCTGTTGCTGGGCACCCCTGGAAAGAGGCTGGCACCATCCTCCTGACACCCGCCTTTGAAATATTTACGTGCATTAATGTGATCCCCTCTCAGTCTTCTCTGTTTTCCTCCAAAACGACCACACTGCTGGGGAAAAATAGCACAAACCTCAGGAGCAATTGCCTGTCCTTGTATACAAGAGGCCAAGCTTTTTGCTTAGCTGTGACATAGCAGGGCTGTGTCCAGCTCTGCAGGTAGAAGAGCCAGGAGGTAACAGTGTTTGGGGGCAAACAGCCTCCTGGATGCTAGAAGTGGATGACAGCTTTTGGGGAGTGGGGAGTTTAACCTCCGATGAACCCCAATGGACAGGCAATGAAAAGCAAAGGAGAAAAATGTTCCTGGGACTTCGACCGAGCAGCGGACTTTTTTCTTCTAACGTTTGGTTTTCCACCTCTCAAAATACAAAAACCCCCGGCTATATTTTTTAAAAAGTAATTTTTAGGAAAAGCTCACCCCATCTCATTTTTACAACGAGAGGGATGAAACCCTGGCACAGGTTGGCCAGAGAAGGGGTGGATGTGCCATCCCTGGAGATATACAAAGCCAGGCTGGATTTGGTTCTGAGCAACCTGATCTAGTTGAAGATGCCCCTTCTCCTAGACTGGACTAGGTGAACTTTGACAGTCCTTTCCAACCCAAACGGTTCCATGATTCTGCGATTGTCAGAGACGCCTCCCAGGAGTATGACAGTGAACGCCATCAGCACAGCCCTGAGCCCCGTGTTTGCCCTTTGGTTTTGAGGTGCATTTACATGCAACGGCCACCGACGACAGGAGGGGTGTTTGGCCAACGTTTGTTCCTCACGCAGGGACCGAGGAAAAAGGGACTGACGTTAGCAGAAGGCGGGGAAAGCACATAAGGAAGGGGGAGGCTGTACGTGAAGAGGCACCGGCAGACGAGAAGCCGCGGGCTGGTCCGGAGGCACCCGGCCCGGCCGCGCTGCCCTGCTCCGACCCGGGGCGGCCCCGGCTGGCCCGCAGCGGGAGGCGCGCACGGGACCAGAGCACGGCAGTGCGCGCCAATGGCGGCAGGCACCGGCAGAGGGCGCCCCAGCCCTGCCCAAGCAGCGGCGGCCACGGCGCCTCGGCCGGGGCCTGCCCGCGGGCAGCGGCGCAGGAGGGGCCGGTCCGTGCCGGCGGGCCCGGGCCTGCGCGCTGCGGCGGGAGCGAGGCCCCGGCAAGGGCTGGAGCTGCCCCAGCCCCGGCAGCGCTCAAGGCCAGGCCGGACGGGGCTTGGAGCAGCCTGCGCTAGTGAGAGGTGTCCCTGCCCGTGGCAGGGGCTGGAAGTGGATGAGCTCTAAGGTCCCTCCCAAAGCAGCCCGTGATTGTATGAATACAGCCCATCCTGCAGGCAAAGGGTCAGTCTAAGTCCTACAGACCTGTTATCAGGGACCAGACTGACCACAACACCTAATCAGCCCCTGAATCACAGGGGCAGTGTAGGCACCTCCCTCCCTTTTCTTTCATTTTACTTCGGGGGGGGGGGGGGGGGAATCTTCCAGTTAGCAGTGCTTCACAGCCCCTCCATGACACTCTCGACCCACAAAACATTATCTGTCTCTCTCAGACTGTTTCCATGCAGATGCAGACCCAGACTTTTGATTACCTGTGGCAGGTAAGAGGACAGAATGCCATGCAAGGCCAGCCAGAAAAGTCTTGGGAGGTGCCTGAAACCTCGGGGGGGCTGAATCAGCAACAGCTGAAAGTAGCCTGTTTCAGAGTACCATACCCACTGAAAACCATCTTTGAGATACGGCAGGCATGTTCTGGTCAAACTATGGGAACTGCCCTTATACAGAAGATTCAGATACACCTGGACTGGTTATTTATGACCCTGTGTTCAGTGGACTTTGGCTAGAAGAAGCTGACATGGGAATGAGAGAGCACATGACACCCTGTCGGTTGGTCCAGAGTGCCCACTGACACTTCTCCAACTCAGAACAAGCACTTAGAAACTTTGTTAGAAATGCTGGCTTTCCTCTACCTTCTCCTAAACCTTAGATATGCAAAAACTGCAGGGCAAAGGTCAGGTGTTCCTGAGGTGTTCCATTCTTCATCTTTGTAATGATCAAAAAACCATGGTACAGACCAGGCTTTCACGGCTCCTATCAGACTGCTCTTACATCCTTACAAAAGTTGGTATTCTCAGCCATGTCTGATCCCTCCTACTGCATCAGGCTACCTCCCAGCTGCCTGGCAGGCCACAATCTGCTCTACTTCTCCTAGTTCCTGTCTGCCACTGAAGGCACATAACATCACAATCTGACAGCCTTGCG
Source organism: Lathamus discolor (assembly GCF_037157495.1). Lineage (NCBI taxonomy): Eukaryota > Metazoa > Chordata > Aves > Psittaciformes > Psittacidae > Lathamus > Lathamus discolor. Next base: position 17,919,143 of record NC_088889.1, on the reverse strand, counting down.
AGTGCCAGAATCCCAACCAGTGTAAGCCAGCACATCCCAGCTCCAGTGCAGAGCTTCCTATTAACTTCAGCCAGCATGGACCATAAACCCTCTCTGCTGCTGAAAGTCCTTTCCAAGTCGTGGGGCTTTTACCCTACCTGAGCAGCTCTCAGCCATTGCAAGGCTGTTCCCAGAAGCGGACAGTTGCTAAGTGAAGTGTTGGAAAGTGGAACAGAAGTAGCCTTGTAGCACTCAAAGATGTTTGGATCAGGCTATTTCAGGAGTATTGAGTACATCTGAAGAAATCGTAGCATAAGGAGGAGCAGTTGGGTCAAACTTATTATCTGAGGCCAAAGAGAGTAGGAAAGTCCTGAAGTCAAGTTCCAGGCTCTGCCCTGGCAATAGCTTACCACTCACTTCTGCTTGCTTAAATATGGAGAAAAGGTGCCATGAACAAACATTTTTATCATTGTCTGTCAGTACCCAAAGTACCTGACACAGCAAGAATAAATCTCTCCACAGAGACCATGTAGCCCTAAAGCACATTTGGGAAATAGCTGTCAGGCCTCATGAATAAAAAGTGAATTACAAAGTGCATTAGAGTATCACTGTGTCAGCTAATACCCTACTAAGAGTTTCTGGCTTTGTCACAGATATCAGATAGAGAGAAGATCTTATTAGAACTAGCTCATCCTTTGGGAACACAGCAGGATTAGATTCTGTAGGATAAGCAGAAGTTCTTTGTTTTACATGGGCAGGAAAAAGCTGTGATTTCCCATCTGCAAGGTCCTAAGGACAGAAGTGCCCAACAGTTGAGCTGGACAAGTGCTTCTCTACTGTCCAGAGCTTTACAGCATTACTGCAAGCCCAAAGGGAAAACAGTTCCTTGCTGGTCAGCTGTCATTTGACTTGATTACAAACCTGCTATACCTACCTGGTTTCAGTCGCCTCCTTTTTTCCCCCATCACCTGGCAGCATTCATCCCTGGTTTCTCCACCTCTGCCAGGGACTTGTGAATATCCACAGTGAGCTTGCTCAGAGCAGTGACATCCACAAGAAAGGGAAACGCTCTGAAGAGATAACCCAGGCACTAACCTCTCCCTTCAGCCAAAAGTGGGGCTGAAAATTGGCTTGCAGTTTGTCATGGCACTGAGGAGCCTCACTCACAGTGAGGTGTTAACATGGGGGTCTCCCAGAACATCTCGCCAGCTAGGAACTTTTCTGGTCCCTCAATACACCCACTTACCCATTTTCTGCCTTCTGCCTTGTTCTTCATTCCAGAGATTACTTGCAGGTCCTTCTCCCTTGATAGCTATATGTGCCCCAAACCTGCCTTCTCCTCTTCCTGTTGTGGTCAAGGACACATTGGGTTTTCCAACTTCTTCAAGTGCACTACAAGATTTGGTAATCCTCCCCATTTCTGGGGTTTCTCCTTCCAACTTGCTGCCTAGTTGTTAGGTCCCCATTCCTTTCCCCGTTGTAGGAGCTCTGGGCAACCACATCCCAACAATGCTCCCACTTCCAGAGTGGAACCTTTTCCGTATACACATCATCCCTCAAAGCATTTGAAGACAAAACAAGACTGTTCAATAGTTAAGGTGTTGTCTGTGTGGAATAGGAACAGGTGGATAATGGAGGCTGGACTTCACTGTGAAGAAGATAGCTGAGGTCTCTATTTGGCAGCGCTGTAAAAGCCAGCTCTGGCCTTTTCAGGCTTACCTATCTCACTCTGTCTTAATAAACATCGTCCTGTGTGGGCTGTACACAATTCTGCTGTCAGTCGTTTTCATTGCCATCCATTCCACTTTCAGTTGGAGGAACCAAATATTCACTGAAACAGCAATGAATAAAAAGGAACCTAAATGACAGTCATCAGGCTAGAAATTCCCATCCTTGAGAGAATACATATTCTAAGCCAAATGAAAGAGATCTAAAGAGAGAAGGTTGGAGAATACACAAGTTAAGCTAGTAGTCTTGTAGTCAGGATCCTTCCCTGGGAGATGCAGTATCAAATCCCCTTAATGAAAGGAAGCAATGAAGCAGAGTTTCAGCATCCTTGACAAACTCCATACCCACTGGGCTGTTTGGTAAAAGGGAAGTAGTACTAGCACTTTCTTTCTCCCTTTCCACCTCCCGTGTTCTCTCCTTGCTGAAAACTGTTAGAAGTCTATGAAGCAACCGTCAGGTATGTGGACTCAGAACATAAACACCTGCTTATCCTTGGCCTTGCAACATGCTTCTTCCCCAAAGGTTCTCTAGGAATTTAAACATGAGGAGTAGATGAATAGTTAAAGGATGGGAAATAAAAGGTGGAAATAAGCAGTGATCTTTCATAATGGAGGGAGTTCACCAGGGCAGTATCAGAGGGATGAGTTTTGAAGGCTGCAGTGTTCAGTGAAGTTGGTAAATTATCTGGCAAATGAGTGGGTAATAAATGTGACAAACCTCCTGGTGGCATGAAGATATGCTGGCTAAAACCAAAAAGATTATCTGTGAAGAGCTGCAAAACAACCATATGCTGCCTGGTGACAAGGTGAGAAGACAGCAAAAAAACTGCAACCTAGAAATTCAGCATCATGGACATGAGAAAAGCAGTGTTGACCTCACTAGATCAAGACAGGCTCTTAAGCGGATTCTTAGATTCCTGGTTTTCTCAGAAAAAACATCAATTTAGATTATGTTCTGTAGCAATTAGAAAATGAAGTGTTAGGAATACTTTGGGAAGTGGTAGAGAACAGAACAGAGAAAACCAGGATAACACGGTGGTGCATCTGCATCCCAAAGACAGCATGCACTTCTGATCCTGCCAGCTGCAAAAGGATGGAGCAGAATGTAAAGAGCTCAGAGAAGAGTAACAGGAAAGATCTGAAAGTGCTTCCATACAAGAAGTTAAGACTAAGATTGGAAAAGAGACAACTGAAGGATGATACAATAAGGATCTTTTGAATCATGAATGGTTTGGTGACAGTAAATAGGGAGCGATCATTAATGTCCCTGCCTTGTATGAAACCAGGAGAGTCAGGTGAACTACTGGTGGAAACTCAGAATAAGCAAAGGGGGAGTTAAGTTGTGTTAGTCTTTTTAACTGATAAAACGTCTAGTTTTGTTGTATTAAGTTTCTGTTTCCATGCAAACGAACACAAGTCAGGCAGGTAAATTAATGAAATTTAAAAAAGGAATGCCTCATCCATTATTTTCTGACATAAGAATGTAGACATCAGAAATGTAACTTGTTCAAATACAATGCAAAGGGTCACACTGAGTTGCAAACCAGCATGATTCAGTGCTAGAAGACACACAAATTCAATATTATCTTTCTTCAGCAAAACATTTAAAAAGTCTAAGCACAGAAAAGAAAAACTCCATGTATAATGGATTTTGGTGCATCCAACAGCAGTTACGTTGAACGTCTAAATTCATTTAAGTCACTCTCCTGATTTATTTCTTATTGCCACATCATGAACACAGAAACGTTCATCCAAATCTCTCAGCACAGGGTGCTACTGCAATACAAGCCAGAGCCAAACCTGAGCATGAGGCCTCCCCAGCCCATCACTGCTGACAAGGAGAACAGCCTCCCCCAGCACAGACCAGCATGCTGCAGGGTCCATCTTGCTGGCTCAAGACATGGCCTGAGGACCCACATCCCATCTGTGGCAGCCTGTGAAAGCTCTCAGTGCATCCAGCACGGTGCAAATATGCAGGGGGAGCTTGTTAGTGGCTGCAGAGCTGATCAGCTCACTCCCCCAAGCTCTGCTTTGTTCCCTGACCCAAAGAGATGCTCTTCTGAAAGCACAGCTCTTTCCTTCAAGCCTCCTGTTTTGAACTGACCATGGCTACAAAGCCCACAGTTACAAAGCTATGTAAGAGGAAACCTTGCTGGCTTTCCCCCTCACATGGAGACAGAGGTGAAGTTCAGAAGCCAGCAGAAATTCAGCATTTCACCGACTTCAGCACCTTGTGAAACTAATACAGCCTTTATCTGTGTATTTGGATACTGCCACCTGATCTTTTCAAGTCTGCCCTGTGCAAATCCACTAAGATAAACTCTATTTGAAAATGGAGTAGACTGCAAGTGGGCAGTATGCCTTAAATCCTTCACTCGAAAACAATCCTCCTGAAGCTGAAGCAAAATTTTCTGTGTTCCCAGAGGCATGATCCAAGACTAGTTTGTCACTTCTTACTTTGGAAAATTCAGTAAGGGAGACAGGTGTGTGCTTATATGCAGGGCTTCACTCTGCCTCTCCCTTTTCTCATCATTAAATGGTCAGCATCCTGGATTTTCCTGTTCTGCTAGCCACTATGTTGCTGGGAAAGCACCTCAAGGGCTCTTGTCCAGGCTGGCTGTGGCTTCTCTATTGACTGTTGCATGAAGAACTTGTCTGCCTTTACTTGACCTCAGACAGGGATGTTTTCGCCTCCCAGCACTTTTCTGTGAGGCACTTCCCACCATTTCTGCCCATTCCAGCCACGAACATGACATGATGTAGGTGGCACAACTGAGACCTGCAGGAATGGCGGGACTTGGAGAGGGCATCTTACAGCAGACCAGAGACCCACACTGCATGCTCTGATTCTACTAAGTCTCCTCTGTGCTGGCTGAGGTATTACCCGTATTTTGGCTAGTAAAGATGGCTCAGTTAAAGAACAAATCTGGTTAAAAACTACAGGATTTTAGCGGAGAGCTTCAGCTGAGATCTAACTGGGAAATCAAGGCAAACAAATCAGAGCTGTGGAACTAACGCTAGTTTCAACGTTGCTTTTAGGCCATGGAAGCCTTGAAAGAGAAACCACAGACAAGAGGGAGACTCGTGTTTTCCAAGATTCCCAACATTTTGAGGCAATTTCTTGCTTGGTGCTTGAACACTTAGAATACAGTGCAGCTCTCAGATGTCTGCCCTCAACAAGTAACTTCAGGACATCTTGAAAACTTCACACATAAATAATTCTCCAATTTCAATAGTCCTAAGTATGGCAAAACACAAGCAAGCATTGAGAGGCAAAGAGTAGGCAAGAAGTTATATGTATTCTCTGTCCCCTTAAAGCAAGGAAGGACACAACATCTGCTAGACAGTAACACCATTAGGACTTAGAGGTTATGGTGACTGACTGGTCTACCAATGTTAAGCAGTCACAAGGGCATGTAGGGATGGGACAAGGGGGAATAGTTTTAAACTGACAGTGGGTAAATCTAGATCAGATAGAAGGGAGAAATTCTTCCCTGTGAGGGCAGTGAGGCACTGGCAGAGGTTGCCCAGAGAAGCTGTGGCTGCCCCATCCCTGGCAGTGTTCAAGGCCAGGTGGGATGGGGCTTGGAGCAACCTGCTCTAGTGGAAGGTGCCTATGGCATTGGGGTTGGAACTGGATGAGCTTGAAGGTTCCTTCCAACCCAAACCATTCTATGACTCTAAGAATGGAATTTATCAAATGCTTGTGCACAGCTTGAAAAAAAAAATATTAAAAAGTGCTGCAAATAATGTTAAAAGCAAATAGATGCATATTTATTTACATTATCCCACTATCAGGATCAAAAGTGATGGGTTAGGGAGGAAATGAGACTGAAATCTCACCAAACTGCCACCCACGGTATGCCTGCAGCAGCAGCGAGCTGGGCTGAGCTGATACCGTGGTGAAATGCCAGGCAAGCACGTACCAGTTGTTTCTGCTGCATGTGGGCAGACCCATCCCAGGTGTTACCACTGGCATATGACTCTTTGGGCATGACACAGCTTGTACCTTCCATACGGATAGGTTATCCCTGAGCCTCCCAACTCCAGCAAACTTAAGGTGAGATGCAAAAATCCAGTGAGCAGTCAAGCTCTTTTGTTCAACCAAGTGCTCAAATTGCTTGACTCAGTGTGCCTTTCGGCTCAGCCACAGGCAGCCACAGCATTGCTGCAGCCACAGCACTGCAGTCACTCCTGCAGCACAGTTGCAGTCACCAGGCAAAACAAACTGCTGGAAGGCGAGTGCAGGAGCAGGCAGGAGGGAGCAAGAGGAAAGAACAGGAATGCAGTTTAAAACAGCATCAGGATACCCCCGTTTTTTTTCTCCCATGGCATCAAACCTCTCTTTAGTTAGTAGCTGGCAGCATCTGCCACGATCACAACACGAGGTTAGGAAACCACGTCCAGTCCTTGTCCTTGACCATGCCCGAGTTTCTGTCTCCAACTTCTCTGTGTGCCAAGCACTGATGTGCCTCCTTCAGCTGCCGAGAGCACCATCTGCCCAGCAGCACTGCCTCCCTGCCTGGCAGCATGTGTCCTTCTTGCAGGCAGTGCAGAGTGAAACAGAACCTGAGGGCTCGGCCTTGGTTAAAGCTTAAGTGGTACCGAGTACAGGAATAAGAAACCTCTATAAAAAACCTCAGAGGTTTTGTGGGGGGAGGCCATGCAGATTGCTGCAGCACCCTGATTTTACTCCCCATAGCAGCTCCCACTTGAGTTGGCCACATTCTGCCATGCCACGAACAGCCCAGCGTGCTTTAAATCATTCAGACACCAAACATCTTGGAGAAACACAAGCTGTTTGAAATCGCCTTCTGGCAGGAGGCAGGTCCATGCAGGCACAGTAGAACCCAGAGAGAGGGACTTGCCTGCTGTGACCTTGCATATCAAGATCATCAGCTCCACTGCCTTGGGGAAATGGGACTTCAAACCCAGACCTTGGCCTCCAGCAAGTCTGACTCACATGAACTCTTCAGCCTCACTCCCGTCATGCCCAGCCAAAGCTAACACCACTGTGAGAAGGGGCTCTTACTGCAGAGCTCATAAGTCAGTATTTCTGTGAGCTTTTTCCCCCCAGCACTGCCTCAAACAGCACAGCAAGGACTTCCTCACCACAGTTAACATCAGGAAAAGGTAATGGCGTCTGTATAAGCCTCATCATCTCATTGCCCAGCTTCTGTCCATTAGTAACTGCCTCAGTAAAGCCCACACCTCTGCTCCACCTGCAGCGATCGAGGAGGGACAGTGTCATCTCTCCTCCAGGGAATCCAATTTTGGATTGCTGGTAAACAGCAACCGCCTCTGTTCCCCTCCTGTCTTGCAGCAAAGCAAGTTGCTCACATACAGGACTAACACCATTCTGAAGTGTCTGATAGGAGACAGTCAACTGCTTTAAAAGAAAATTTGTTAACTGTCAACCTAAAAGACGGGATTATGTAAAGGTTTTAAAAACAGACACAAACCCTCCCTGGTTTATGGGGACCTTTTCCACCAAAGGAAAAGCTGAAGGCTTTCTCACAATACCCATTCACAGGCTGCAACACAGCTTCCAACAGAAACAAAAGGCTACCATACAGCAACGATGCTTTTCGAGGAGTAAAGCCTGGATGTGTTCCATTTCATCCCCTCATCATCTTTCCCCTAACCCTGTTAACTAGCTCTCCAGGCCCTTTCCCACCAACCTCTCCTCTCACAATCCCAGCTCCTGTGTGCCCCACAGCTTGTCTCTTACTGGAGCCCAATACCCTCTGACCAGTTACCTATACCATGCTTCATTTCTGATAGCATTATCCATCATGCATGCTTGGCAGCAGCCCCTCCATGGTGACACCTTCCTCCCACCCCCAATTTGGGAATTTGGAGAGAAGCCACAGCTGGCTACCCAAACACTGCCACAGGAGAACAGCATCTTCCCACTGGAACACAGACAAAGAACACAAAACTTGTCAGGAATATAAAACATCACTTTCTTGGGAGAAATAGGTGAAACAGGAAGGCAGCCCCAGTCACCCGCACTCCTCCCACAGCCACCCACTTTCTGCTTAGGCTAATGATGACTCAGGCTGTAGGAGATGCTTGCCAGTTAGATCCTGCCCTGCTCTAGGCTGACCTATCGCTGTGTGTGGTGGCGCGTGGGAACCCCTGGCATGAATTTATCATGAATGTGGGCAGGGCAACTCCTTGACCTGCAGGAAACTGCTTCAACTCCCTTACCAGTATCCAACTACAAATGGTAAGACACCATCTAGTTTTCTTTCTGAGATTCAACTCCCATTTTTCAATCAGGTGCTACCACTTGCTCTTGCTGCTTCAGAGCTCTCTTGGTTTGATAACTTCACTGCTATAAAGAGATGGATTTTCTTGTCCCACATGCCTTTTAAGGATCCATTCAGTGAACCTGGAAGATGCTTTCCTGAAGACCAGCCTAGTTCCACATTTCTGAGCTGTGCATAATGCTGATCCACTGGGCCAAAAGAAGATTTATCCAAATCATGTCCAAGGTTATCTCCCAAGTCAAAGGAGATCTGGAAAACAAAACAAATGGAGTATCTGTCCCACCCCCTAAAACTAACACCTAACATTGCAAGCTCACAAGTTCGGTTCTAGGATGCTGAAAGCTGTGCGTGCCCTTGGGCAGATACTTCAGGCAAGTTTGGTTTTCACTTAAATCGGCTTCAGTTTTTTGAAGTAAGTTTTAAAATCCTGGTACATGATAAAAAAATCCATTGACTTCCTTTGCTGTATCAGCCTGGTGAAGATCAGAGTCACTATTAAAGGAGCAAACCCTTAGAAAAATACATTTGTGCAGAAATACAAATGAGAAGTCCAGGGATTAAATGCATGTATACATACCAAGTAATGGCCTTCAAAGGGATAAAAAGTAGAAATATATGACTATGATAGGGAATGGAAACATTTCTATCGCTAAGCACTGAGAAAAGTGATACAAGAAGAAAGCAGGGACTAATGGACCCTCTGAAAAGTCTTAAAAAAACAAAATCAGAAGAAAATTGTTTAGAAGAGCCTTTAAAATGAGTTTTATTGTCAGAATTTTACAAGTAGCCTTCAGTGGCATCATACAAGAACTCTGTTGCAAAACTCTAATAAATAGTCTGCCCCAAGTCCCAAAATATTTTTTGAAATAAAATAAAAACCAAACTTAAAAATAAAAGAGAATAAAAGCAAAACTTCAGGATGCTCAGAGATGTTAGCAATATTTCCCATTTACAAATAATATCAGGCATTATATAAATCTCCTTCATACAAGTCATTAAAAAACCCACAACATTCTAAACCTTTACAAAAGCACTCCAGAAATAGTTCCAAAGAGATCCATTTCCATGACAAAACATTAGAGGAGAACTCCATGGGGATTAGCATCACAAATTAAGTTTGAGGTTGAGGTGTAGTGTGTACTTGTGTGGAGCAAGATTAAGAGCATGAAAAGGGATTTGAAAAGAGCATGGAAGTTTTTCCTGACAAGACTATGCCTGATGATTTTAATCTGTCTATTTGAGAATGTGGCAAAGGGGAGGGAGTGGATGCTCTTGACGTTAACCCCCAAATAACACTGCACTTTATGCAGGGCAGTATTTATTAAGGTATTCTCAGAAGGGAGTAGAAAAGGTTTCTGAGCACGCTGCACAGTTTAATGCCTGTGCAGACTGCAGCGCTTAGAAGTTGTATTCTGACACCTGAAAGCTATTTTCTGGAGAGGTAACATGTTGTGGCAAGTTAGCTGTTCCTTCAAAGAACAAGAAATTAACTTTCCTGGCATGAGGCAGTCTGGGAAATCTCTCGCTAGACTGTTTCACTGGGGACTGGGGATTTCAGAGCTCCAATCCTATCACAGCGCTTTGAAAAATGCACTTCTCTAATTCACCTTTGCATATTCCTCTGTCTTTCATAGTAAAGGATTTTTAAGACCTCTCATATAATAAAACACAAATTTAATACACATTTCTCAAATCTGTTGTGATTTGAGAAGTCCAGAGAAATGGAATGGGAGGGCAGGTGCACAGAGATGCTTAATATGGATTTTCATAGAAACAGTTCAGGGGAAAGAAATCTTAATCTCTTTACAACTTCAGCTTAAGTCTTCTGCAGATATGCAAGCAACAGATTCCCCTGGAAGGGAAGGGGACTAAAGCGGTACAGCAACAGTACTTGGTTCTCTCTCAGCCTGCCTGACATGCTATGAACTGCAGCATGCCTACTTTTGCTGTTTGTAAAGGTACTTGCAGCCATTGTTTCCACGGGAAACAAAGGCAACCAGAAATGCTAATGCAATAGATGTGTTGATAATGTGCCTTGCCCATGGCTCACATCTCTAATCTCTCTCCAAAGGTTACGATGCTGGTTGTACTGTACCATACACTATGGACACACATTCTCTGTAAAGTATGGGAAGGTAGCACTAGCAATCAAGCGCAAATTGCTAAGGAGACACCTAAAACATTGCATTACATCCCCTTGTCTGTGGCATACTTCAGAAAACAATGTAAGTAGAGCAGTAAAATAAACATTTCCTTCTAATCTTCTAGATGTCATAATATTTGCCAAAGCTGCAAGGAAAAGCAGATTACCTGAAACAGAGAGAAAGGAGTTAATGGAAACAAAGGCAGATGGAACAGCAAGCCTGATCCCACCTCCAAATCATTTTGTACATAACAGGTAAAGAGACAATGTGCAAAAAATAGACATTCACATTTTAGCAGTTAAACTTTTATTTTACCTTTTTAAAATTATTTACTTTGTTTTTTCTACAAAAGGCAGACATTGATTGTTGATCTGCAATTGTTCCGAGTGCGCGCAGAGATGCAAAAAAGGGTCATTGGAGGATGAAGGACAGGGAAGTGCTCTGACTATACTTTCACATGTCATGATTAAGGTGGCATTAAAGCTTAAGTCCCAGGAATAATATAACAGATCATTTCCTTCCCCGTACACTGTTCTCAATTCATATCAATCGTGTTGAAAACCCATTCAGTGAATTTCTTCAGTTTCTCGGTTGCATTCTGGGATTCCTCCTGTAACCTCAAGTTGTCTTCCCGCAAATGTTGCACTTCAGCCTGAAGACTGGCCTTGTCCTCCTTTTCCTTAGGCATGAGGGAAAACACAGATCTTAGTAGAAATTTTAGATCATGCTTCTCACCCACTTAGAGAGGCAAGGATCTATTTAAGAGAGTACAAGCATCACTCTAAGGATTTTACGTGCAATAACACATGGTTTTATATCTAAGAGTAGTTTTTGACATTTCATTCCTCATGTTTTGCTTGAACGAGCAGAATTTCTCTATATTAAATTCTAATACAGAAGCTGGCTCCCCAGGTGGTGAAAAAATTGGGCATGTCCTGTTCTGTATGCACAACATGAGTGTACAACTGCTGAAGGTCAACTATATAAGGGATAGGAAATATTCTTGCAAATACTTCCCCAGCTAAAAGACTTTTCCTGTGACCACAGGTGATCCTTTCTGGACCAAGCAGGCAGTAATGCAATACAGAAAATTTCCACAATAGAAATTACACATTTAGAGAATACTGTCAACTTTGCAACAGCAGAAGGATATATTTGCATGGACTAGCTTTAAGCCTTTTGCAACACCACCTGAATAATGAGTGAAGGTACTCTGCATCGCCTTCCTAATTTAAGCAAAGGAATCAGATGCCTACAAATTTAGACACTCCATCCTGGCCTTGCATAATGAGAAGAACAGCCTAGAAAAGTAGCAAAGAAATGTCTTGTTCTCACACAAGGATAAGACTGTCACAGGCTCAGGCATGGCAAAGCAGGATTATGCAGTTATTAGCATCACTTATCAGCGCTAAATGTGTCTTACAGATTTCCTGTAGATGGAATTTTTACCTTTCGTAAATCCTCCTGCAGCATCTTCAGCAAACCTTCCAGTTGGTCCACTTTAGAGGCAAGAGTTGGGGGAGATTCTTTACTGTTGTAAGCAGGAAACAAGAACAGGTGTTGATATGATGTACTATCTTCACACAGGGTAGCTAAGAGCCCAGTGTGTCACAAGTGGCTTTATGTAGGTATGCGCTCAGGTACACTAAGAATTCACAAAATGAATACAACTTAACAGAGTACATGGAACATATGCAGCATGGTTATCAATAGAATGAATTTATCTCATGGTTAATTGGAGCCAACCCACCACTTGACTTCTCTCCACTTCTTTTCTACTTGTATGTGCCCTAAATTACCATTGCTTTGGACACGTTCATGCAGATCACGGACAAGAAACAACCTGCAAAAAAGGTTCCAACTGGACTTATGTTTCTTCTGTTTTCACCTCCCACCCATCTTCATAAAAACTTGCGAAGAGTTCTGTGAAGCCTGGAGATGGCTTCCAAATAAAGATGTTCCTGCTCTTTTCCTTCAGTTGTATCTGAGGAAGCCTGCATTATCTGGTGTACTTACTTACCCTGTATAAGGCTTTATCTGTGCAGTAAGCTGGTCCTCAGCCTGATCACTACTGGAGGCAGCACTCACAGGTCTGTGATTTTCATCAGCAGCAGCAAAGAATGAAGCTCGCTGAACTGAGAAGGCAAACATACAGCAAAAAACAATGACAGCAATAATGATTATTTGTTCATGCATAGCGCAGCAGCTACACTGCAGGATCTCAAAGCAATTGAAGAAGTCTGTCTCAAGCAAGATAAGGTGATGATGCAACATAACGATACCCTCTTGACAGAAGCAAACTGGCATTGCAAGTGTTTGCATCATGTTCTCCACTGTACTGGATTCAATAAGCAAGCACTAGCTCTGGCACAGCACTGCATGCTCTCATGGATCATGCATCACCCTCAGGCTAAGCAGCTCTCCAAAAGGGAGATGCTGCAGAGAGCAAAGCTGATACCCCAGTGGTGTTTGCACTCCACTCAAGGCCAGTCCCAGAAGAGGCAAGAAACTAAGCCAGAACAGCAGCACCATGCAGAACTTCTGAGTACAACTGCATGACAGTACCCAATAGCTCAGTAACTATATTTAGCTTCCTTCAATCCATAATGGATCTCTATCTTTAGCAAAGAAAAGCTCACTGTGCCCAATTTACATACGGAAAGTAAAATGACCAATGCAATTTTCAGAACCCAGAATTTTTTCCTTATGCCTTAGAAAACATTTGCAGACTGAAATGTGAGACCTCTTTCCTGCCTTATGTCTGTACTTTCTGTCCTGTCATTGCTCAGATGTTTTAACACATCTCTAAATCACTATCACATGTGGTGTGACTGTAAACTACCAACTGCCCCTAACTCTGGAGTTTGCTAGCACAAACAGTAACAAACACTTTTTCATTTAATAAATTAACATATCTCTCCCTCAGCAGCTGTTGGTCTCTCACCAGAAATAGAACACTATCATCTTTTTCTGCTCGGCAGATTTTTATTCTGTGCTTTCAAAAAGGCTAAAATTAACATGCCTTGGTATTTGATAGAATTTTTCCTGCTCCTCTCTTTTTTCCTTTGAATGAAAATATTGAAAGCTGGTTAGCTCAAGATCCAGGCACATTTTGTTTCGTCTGGTTGCAGATTACACTATTTGTGACTTTGAGGGCTTGTGCTGAAGACATCAATCAATGATACAGAAGAGGGGTGTCCAGGATCACAAACTGTAATTTAGGCTGCTTGGTACTTGTCAATCCCTACTGTCAGAGACTAGAGACTGGGATTATGTTGACATCAGACAGCTGCTCCCTCTCCAAGTCAAATCTGAATGTATTTTTACAGCGGTTAGATGAAGGTGTTACCCCGTTTTTCTTCATCTGAGCTACCAGTTTGTTACCTTCACCACACTGACACTGTTCACAATTCTAAAGATAAACACAAGTGAGTTTGGGGCCTACGAAAGTGAGGGATTCAGGTTAATGAGGACAGTCAAAACCTAACCAGAAAAAGGTGTTCTTTTAAACAGAAACTGCCCACCCCAGTGAACTGCATTAAACCCTGGGTTTCATCCCTATGTAATGCTGAAAAAAAAAACATCACTACAAATCCATTTCCTCTTGAAGACTAAGGCTTACTTAGAATACTCTATCTCAATTCTGCGCAGCAGAAATATGAGACATGCTGATTCTACAACTCCTATGGCAATAGATCAGAGCACACAAGTATGTCTTGAACATCAGCTTAGACAAGCACTGTCTTAATCATGTATATGGCTACTGCCAGAGAACAGCCAAGAATGCAAGTTACTTCAGAGCCTTCTCCAACCATGCAGAATAATGTCTAAAAGATTCAGGGTCAGTGAAAACAGTTTTATGAAGATGGGACAGCATTTATGCAGAGACTGGGAAAAGACACTTCTGTTTAATGCACCTAAAATGACTTTACCATTGGACTACAGTAACTGTAAGGTAAACTCCCTTTGGGCTGAAGGGTATTTAAATTCAAATACACCTAGTCAGCATACAGTTCAGTTTACTAGGTGACTGAAAGTGCCACAGGATCAAACGACACTTACGTGCAAGCTTATGCATTCAGAGCATGCAAAGGGAAGAATGGCAAAGTATATACCAATGGGGCATATTTCCCAAATTACCCTGGCAGCGTGCTTCAGCTGCACTACACTTCTTGCTAGTGCAGTAAGCAAGCAATCATTAGTGTGCTCATATGCTTCCCCCCTGCTATTTGACTTGACTTTTGCACTTTTGTGTCAGATGTCTTTTCCACCCTAGCTGTCACGTGTGCAACTGCTCTATATGACAATTAACTAGTTTCAGAGATTTGGTCAAACCATAGCACAGAGGAATTCCAGTACGAAGAAACTGCATTGGAGCGTTACATACAAAGCTTGAAGCTGTTAAGACCCGAGTTGCTATTTTAAATGGGCTTAAGCTTCAGACTAAGTGGAAACAGTAAAAACAAGAATCAAGATTTAAAATGCCAAACTAACAACAAAACCAACAAAAGAATCAAGATTTAAAATAACAAACAGCAAAACCACGCCTTAATGAAGCTTGCACAAAGATCGGCTTTCTCAGTACCATATTCTGAAAACTTACCTTCAAAGGCTTTGGCAGCATCTACCAAGTTTGACCAGTCCAGATCAGAGGCAGAATCAGGCAATGGCATAAGACCAGGGTCTGGCATGGGCTGCCGTCTGTGCTCCTGGATGTCTGTGAGGGAACTATCTGAGGCAGAAAATTCTCCTAGAGTAATGCAGAACAGATTATAAATTCCATAAAAGCCCTTCCAAAATTCCTATCTTAATACCAATGCATCCCTAATCTTTAATTTTTCTGGGATAGCACTTCTGGAACCAGAACTCAGTAGAATGTTTGATCAACTGTAGTTGACGAGATACGGCATGTTACAAGCAAGCTTTCTACGACAGTGCTTCTCAGTCGGACATTCAACTCCTTTCTAACCTGCCTGAATCTTTGCAGGTTAGCACTCAAAAGCCAGTCTCTGCCTCTTCCCAGCACTGGGGCTGTGGACAATACTCTTTTACCCAACAACTCTTGTCTCTGCACAAGCTGAGGGTACTTTGGAGGGATCTGCTGGGGCTTCTACACTCCCTTGCACCTATTTGCTCCTGTAAAAATACAAAATTGTGGTGTTTATTTCTCCTCCTCTCTTTACAATCTCATAAATCAATGGCAGCAGACTTAGACCTACCGAGACGAATCAGAAGAAAACTCTTAAAATGACCTCCAAAGTACTGCACATCTCCCAGCAGTTTAGTGAAACCTCTTAATCTCTATTGGCAAATACCACACCAACACATACCAACGTATAACGTAAGTTGGTACGTGGCCCACTACAGAAAAAACATTGGCAAGCTTGAAGGAAGGATCTAAAGTCCCTGCATATTTGTGCAAACTGGTGCCAGGCAAAGTGAAACACCTGAATTATTGCCATAATTGGGAAAGACCAAATTGTGAACAAACAATTATCTACTTTATCTCAATTTACTGGCTGAACAATTAAAAAAAAACATGCAATGCCTGGTCAGGTAGCACATGTGTAAGCTCAGAAGCAGCAGCGACTTGCTTCCTCATGCCTTCTGTCAGGGCATAAAGTAAGTTATGAAGAACCTGTAGGTGGTATTAGAAGTGCTAGAGATGTAGGGGTGAGCAAATGGACTGGGCATCCGGGAGGAAGCTGCGGAAAAGAGTGAAAAATCCATTTGGAACACAGAGAACAGACAGACAGCATGGTGTCTATCTAATAGCTTCAGCTATATAATACTGCTGCCTGAGAAGCAATGACACTGCATTCACTGCTTTGCTCCAATATCTTGAAAAAATATTTTTTTTGGCTCTGTAGGTGTTTAATTTTTGTAAACATAACTTCAGCTCAGTATTAACACTGAGGATTCTTGTATTATCTCCCCCCAAAGAGAGCAGTTATTTGGGAAGTTCTTAGCAAAAAAAATATATACAGTTAGTGGAAAGGTACATGCAATTAGAGGGGAAAAAAGTAACCATTTGAAAAATCACCTCTTCTAAAAGTGTGAGATGGATTGTTAGTTGAGATAGATCAGAATAATGCTTTTAGCTCACTGTTTTCCCTCTTCAAAAAAACTGACGGTGTTCTGGAATGGCTGGTCTTTATTACTAAGATATGTGAATTAAAAGAATTTTGAATAGCTGGAAGCCAACAAATACTTGTGGTATTAAATATCCAGCTCTACTTTATCTTTCTCTCAGCAAAGATAAGTGTGGGAGGAGAGACAATTTATGTGTCACTCAAATAGCTGGTCCTTTTATCACGCAGGCCCTACATGTTACAGAAAATGGAAAATCTTGTTTTGTTGACAAGTGTAGAAAGCTCATGTGCTAGGACAAGTAATTGGTTTGGTGTGCAAGGGAACGTGACAGTGAAGGAAGGGTTTGTGGTTTTCTTTTTGGAACCTACAGTCATCTACATGAAAAGAGACTTTCCACGCTACTTTCCACTTCTGCTCAGATGTCATCATTAATAGTTTGACCCAAGCCTTCAGAAGCCAAAAGCACCAGCCAGTTACAAGCGTAACCAAGTCTGCAGAGTTATTTTAGTGTATATTAAAAGCAGAAGTGAAGAGATCTCAGTTTCCTAACTCTTATGCAAGAAACATGCTGTACAGAAACAACAGCTCATGAAAATGTCAGGTTCAACACTGAAAACTGATGCCTGGTGATCACAGACAGATGAAAAGCATTTAAAATAGATTTCTTCAGCAGCCTTCACTGTCAAATGTATCCTGTGGATGCGAATACAGACTTGTGTTAGGGCCCACTATAGTGAGTTGAATCTATTGATAGCCTTGCGTTTAACTCTTGAAACATACTAAAACATGAATAAATCAGAGCAGATATGTACTTCAGAAAGTACTGCAGAATCCTACACTGCGAGATCTAGCTCTATTTCTGGAAAACACATTTAGTACACATCTAGTTAGGAGGTACAGTCAGAACTTGTGAAAATTCCCTTTCTCACCAAGTGAGACATTCACATGCAGCAGCACACAGCCTATCAGATAATCCTACTGAGGCTTTTCAGTAAACTCATGGGTGAAAGCTGAGTGCCTTCTTGACAGCATTTTACCAAGTAACTTTTTCCTGTTAGCTGTTGATATGTGACTAAAATAAGTAACTCAAGCCCTGTAAAGTGAATAGGATAAGGGAGTGAATTTAATATCCGGTGCAATAAAAGCTGTATCTGGTGTAATCGTACATCCAAATATCCACTAGTGTTTTATCCATTTTTGTATCATTATTTTCCTAACACTATTTTTTTCCCATAATCCCACACTAAACTGCCACCTGAAGCTGTCACTGATGGATAACCAGGTATACATTGTTTTGCTTGTTGGTCCAACTGGTCCAGATGACTCCTGGAAGAAATGTTTTTTTTCTCTCTCCACAAGGAAACTGCATGTCCAGTCCTGCAGTCTTATAACCATTGAAGCGAGGAAAAAAGAATTCCCATCCTGTTTTATGTTTTCAGGCATGTGACTTGACTCTATTGTAGCAAATTCAAGATGGAAGTACTACTTACTGTAACAAGCATTTTCCTTTAATGTGATTCACAAAAGATTCTTTTGAAAGTAGAAAAATGGGAAATACACCTACCATGTAGTGATTTCATTCCCAAAGTATATGATGGTCTCCGTAATGGCAGCGACTTTGGGAGAGAAGGGTACGTGCTGGTGAATAGTACATCATTTGGCATGGCTTGGTCCAAGAGTGAGGCCCGCGAGGTGAAGAAGTGGTCCCTTTGACCACTGTAAATACTCTCATCTGACAAAGTCCTTTGCAAGGCACGCCTTGTGGTAGGAGTGCTGGGAAAGGGAGACTGACAGGACAGAGTGTGTGACTATACATTCATAGAAACAAATAAAAAGAAATGAGAAAGAAAAAAAAAATCAATAAGGAAACTTCTGGAGTCTATGTTGAAACTTTTTTTTTTAACTTTTTGTAAAATAAGAAAGCAAGTGTTAACACAGTATTTTTTCAGTGGATAGCAAAAAGAACTAGAAGAATCTGCTTTTAAGGGCGATTATGACTAGGCAACATACATAGGTTTTGATCAGCCTATCTCACATTCTACCCTTTAAATGCCCTTCAAACTTCTCCTGAAGTGGAAATCTCAGGCAGCCCTTGCAGATTCTAGAGCTGATGTGTAGCAGAGATAATGCTTATAGAAACAGACTGAATACTGCATAAACCAGAGTTCTCCCTTGTGCCTGGGGGAGGCTGCCTACCTGCAGGCAGAGCACCAGCAAATGCTAACTAATTAAAAGTCTTGTATTATTGAACAACCAGGAACACCCACCACTGCTGTGATTCTTCAGGATTTGAATCAAAATCAAGTAAACAGTCACGTGAGTAAGAGAACTCATGTCTCACACCCACCATCATCCCAGCTTCCCTCATGTTACATATAGGTGAAAGCAATGCTGTGGTTAGGCTGGAGTTACATACTCTCCACAAAGTGCCAGTGAGCTGCTATCAAGAACCCATAACCAGTCTCATCAGTAGAGACACTGATTTTCATGAAACCTGTAACTATCTCTAAGACATCATACTTCTTTGTGGGTTGGTTGTAATGTGGTCCAAAGGCTACCATGGAGAAATGGCAAATAGAAAGGAAGATCTCACCATTCTCATTTGCTCTGTAAGCAAGTTTAAACAAAAAAGGAGCTACTACAGTTTCTGAGAAAAGTGATTAAACATTACAGAGTTGCTCATTTGCACATAAAAATAGTTCTCTCAAAGACAAAAAAAAACCCAAACATTTAAACAGACGGTACTCTATTCCTGTGATCAAAATCCCACACTACAACGTGGGAGAAAGAGCATGGAGGGGGCATTATTGGTACAGTACAGTTGGAAGACAATCTGCTAGATTCTCCCCTCCCCCCCATAGCATTACAAATGTTAATATTAAAAGACTACTGCATGTTTTGGGTTTACAATTAAGGATTAGAAACAGTTAAAATTACTTCCAAAAACCTGCTATCATCAAAAGACAAGGAAAGAAGGAGAAGCCATATCCCCATGCTGACTTTCTATTACATCAAATTCTCCCTTCTGCGTTGCCTCACTCAGGACACATCCGTCACACTATGAACCTTGCATACTCAATTAATGCTACAGAAATGACAACTTCTGGTATGCAGATGTCTCAGTATTACATTGAGGATCAAGCTGCTTCTTTATTCTGAAATTTAAAAGCTCAGTCAGAAGGGCCATGTTATGATCCAGTGATATCTCCCAGTACATGTCCTGAATTGGCAAGGAAAAGAAAGAGCTGCTAAGTCAAGCAGCAGTTACTCGAGGGTGGTATTGTTCACTTAAGTGTTAAATTAGGAGTTGGAACCACAAGTTAATACCAGATGTTGAGATTAAAAGGTTGCACAGGTATGAACATCTGAGTCGGAACAGAGGCAATACAAGTAGGAACTGTGTTCTGGGGATAGAGCAGAGGGAAGAAACCAGAGCTGTGACTTGTCTGAGAAGATATAATACATAAGTAATAGGTAAGGAGATAAAGAAGGCTGGGAAGATAATGAAAAGACGCACAAGACACAGAATCACAGCGTAGAACAAATTCTGCTAACAAACAAAGCCTTTGGCAGCCAACAAACAGGAAGGAGAAGGATTTATGGTCTTTATGCTGTCAACCAAAGAAGGCCATTATTTTTTTTTTTAAATGTCAAAAAAAATTTATGCTGCAAGAGCACCTTTTTAAGATGAAATATAAATCATGCAGTGGGCAGAAATGACAGGTACTCTTAAAATGGAAAAGATTTCATTTATTGGTGTGATAGAATGTTATTAACTTGCTGAAATTTATCAAAAGTGTAACCTGAGTTAACATACTTACTGCAGTTACCAAGAAACAAAGATCAGGGTAAGAACTGATTCAGTAACACCAAAGCAGAAAAACAACAAACTTGGGAACATACACACTTCCCAAGGTCTTCAGGTCACCTCTTTAAATAAAATGTAATGTCCTGGAATAAGCCCCCTGCTCAAAACAACCACCAGGAGATGCTCCCATCACCCGTGTCCCACTCAGAACTATCACAAACCTATGAAACAGGAATCTTGCCAGTCAAAAGTTTTTTGTCCTTCTCTGCCCTCAAAGGTAACATCTGAAATAATCTGTGTATGGAACCTAGCACTTACAAGTTTTAATAAGCCACCCTGTTTTCACAAGCAAAGAAGGAGGCTGGAGCTCTCTGTTCTGCATAGTTGCTGTGGAAACCATTTGGGCTTGAGGTGGTAAGCCTGAGCTGCTCAGTACATGTACAGTGCCTGTACACGGAGACCGTGGAAGTCAAGATGTTCTCTTCAAAATGATAGATGCTTCAAACTAACATATGCCCTTTTGTGTTACTATACACATTTAGAAATTTATCAGGAAAAGTTTGTAACCATTTATTCTGTATAAACATTTGCTTAAGTTTAGGGAGCATTCTTGATCCTTGTGCAGTTACATGATTAAGAGGCATGAAAGTGTGCTTTTTGCAAGGAGTTTCAATACTGTCAACATGTCACTGTCTAGCGATGTGAGTAGGGAAGAACAATTCAAATGCATAAGACAACACCACAGGATTTTCCATGAGCCAGCAGTCCCAAATGTTCTTTGCAATTTGGTGTCCTAGTCTCTTTAAATTTGCACACAAAACTAACAAGACTGCACTGACTACAGTAATGACTGTATTTCTCTAGTAAGCTAAGTTTGTGACAAACAGATGGATTTCTGTCCATGATGAAAATGTAGGGAATTGCCTTGCATTTTATTTTCCTGTTATGGGTGAGAATAGAAAAGATCCTACCTGAGCAAGTCTTGAGTCCAGTGCAAAATCCAACCAAGTAAGCACTGTATGAATGAGCACTTCAGCTTTGACTGCTTTGAAAGCACTCAGCATTTTATGCACCAAAATCTTAAAAACTTCAGGGCCTTCTATCCTTTTCCAAACTGTGAAGCATTTGCTGTATTAGTTGATATGCTTCAGGCAGCAATGAACTCAATCACCAAATTCTTATAAAGTGTAACTTTACACATCTTTATTTTGTAACAACAGAACTATGACTTGGATCATAAGAGAACCTGTGCGTTGCTCTTCAGGTATTCTAAGATTTCACTTAACTGTGACAAGAGATAGCCAAGGGACAGACTCTCTCTTTAACGTACCTTAAAATTCTTCTGGGATTCCGGTGTTGGGCTATCAAGATCTATCAGTTTCTTCAGCTCTTCTTCAACGGTGGACTTGGATGCTCGTTTCGGTGATGCTCGTAGATCCCTTGCTGAAGCACGCAGCCGAGGGTGGGCCATTTCATTGCCATCACTCTGGTGACGTCTTAAATGAAATGGAACAGACACATTCAGGTCTCAAAGCCCTGGGGCAGGAGGCATGAATAAAACAAGAATTATAGCACTCTCAAGATTTTCAAAGAAAAACCTTAGGTAGGGGGCATGAAGGAGGGAAAGAGTTTTGCTAATTGAGCAGTCTCATCTTTATGAATACCTGTTGAAGCAATAATTTGTTTAAAAAATATCAACTAGCAATACATTTAAAGATTATCGTAATACGTTTTCACAATACGGAATTGAATCTATTTAAGTATATTCTGTAAAACAATAAAATATACAAATGTCTTCAATGAGCTCCAAAGTAGGAAATCACTTTTTCTTTAATTGTTTACCTGGCTTTTTATAGTACAACTATCACAAAGTTTCACCATCTCCTTTTTACAGCCAGTTATTGGTACAATCTAGGGGATACTGTGCTCAACCCAATAAAATAAAAGTCAAGATGGGTTGAATAAATTACTTTGAAACAGGCTTTCTGAACCACTTGCTTTCAAAGTCACACTGGACTTAAAGAAACAGCATTTTTGCTAGTAAGTTCTTTCTCAATTTCTCTTCCAAAAGAGATGGTTGCATATTGTAATGCAGAGAGACCTTTGCTTGCTTTAAGCCAGTTAGACCGGATACTGGCAGCAATCTTAACAAGGCAACATGGAGTGCCACAGAACTAACACAAAGCATGTGCAGTACTACTACATGGATGACAGGCTTAAGGAAAACTCATGCTCTACATTAAAAGGATTTTTAATATTTGCTCAAAGGCCATTTTGAGTCACCTTTAAGAAGTCCCAAGGAAAGATAAGCTTTAACAGGACTGAAATTCATATAGCTCTCAAGAAATGATAAAAAAATCTTTTACAGTTTAACAGGGAATAAGATTAGCTAACTTTCAAATATTTAAGCCTAACTGCAGAACTCTAGATTAGAGATTAAGTTCTACAGAATAATAAGCATTCAGTAGTCTTGAGCTCTTCTATAGAGAGAAGTGTCACAGATTTCAATGCGTCTTTACAGTTAAAAAATAACGAAACAAGAGAACCAAAAAGTAGTCTTACTTTCTTGAATCCATAAACCCCACTGAGTTTATTGTCCCTTCGGGCTTTTTCCATCCGATCAGATACTTGCTAGTAGCACCCTGGCGAGGGTAGAAAGTTCTAGGGCCAGATGAGGAGGAAGAGGAAGAGGAGAAAGAAGGTGCGAGCTGGGGAGAAGTAGCAGGATGAAGCTCTTCTTTTGGAGAGCTTCTAGCACTGGTGAAAACAACCGGGCTGGCAGAGTGTCGTGAGCTCATGGTACTAGGAGAAAAACAGAATAAAGAAAAAATTTGCCAAGTGTGTATATATGCACCTCACTTAACTATTTTTAAAGCAGAACTCGAGGCACGAGATGTTACTCCTGTCAATAGTGAGTAGCATATCAAAACCTATTCTCTCTTAAGAGAGTGTTTTCCACCCATTTTTCACTAAAAACATCTCATACAGTAATAAAAAACTTTGTAAGCAACAAGATCACTGTCTCCTCATTCACCAATGGGAAGTCTAGGGTTTACCTTCATTAGGCATCTTAAAGGTTATACAAGAGATTGTAGCTGAACTAGCCAAAAAAAAAAAAAAAAAAAAAAAGGAACAAACCCATACATCTTTCAAAAGAGGGTTTCCTGGTACCAGTCACAAAAAAAAACACCCTTAAACTAAGAAGTGTGAGCAGGTCTCTAACCTATACTGCATTTTCTCCAGACAGAAAAAAGACTTGACCAACTGCAGCTTAATTGTTGGAAGAAGGAAGAGGGCTGTAGATAGGAGCTACTTTTTAGTTATGCTGATATTCAAACCTGATACAACTTGCACCATATCAGGAGCACTAGGACTTAAGACAATATTTACTATAACAACCTTAAAAGGTCAGGCATTTCTAAGTACAGTTACAGGAAAACTTTGTGTACAGCCTTAGCACTGAAATAGCATTATATATTTGGAGACCAGCTTTCTATCAGCTCCCTCTACACAACTTAGCCACATTTTCATCCCAGTATACAACACTGCAAGGCAGGAATTTGAAACAGATGGCCCTGTGGTAAAGAACAGCTTCTGACTGAGAAATAAAAATTAGCTGGGAGGCTGAATAAAGTCACTGAATAATCTCTTCTTTTTTAGCTTAACAGAAAATTATTCAGCACTCTTTTCATATCTTCATAAAACAATGCATTTTCACATCTCTCACTGACACAGAGAAAGAATTCAAGGTTAAATTTATGTTGCCACCTGGGAAAACAATCTCACCTACATTTAGCATTATAGAAGTCAGTTACTTAATCTATGCTACTTGTCTGGCTCCTGCTGCAGTCAATGGAGAAATATCCTTAGGAGGTGATTCTCCTCATCTTAAATTAGGTGTCTCAGATACACAGGGAGAATTAATGTTTTGGAGTTTCTCCTCTCTCTCCACTGACAACAGATGGAGTCTAAAAAAATCACCTTCAACTATGTTTTATTTTCATATGGTGCAAATTAAGCACCACCAGTCCCAACAGTCAAGTGCTGTGGATTTAATGAGGAGTCTAACTGGACTCTAGTCTTCCCACCTCAAATATCACCAGCTGCTGCAGCCATCGCTCCTCTAATGTACATGGGGATGGCTGTGAAGTCCTGCACATCAAGGCAAGATACATGTCCCCATATGTATGCAAATCAAATGACAATAATACAGATTTACGTATTATAAAATTATTCTCTCTCCTCCCCCCCCCCCATCTGTACATCTGAAAGGCCCATACAAAAACCAGCAGATTGGGAAAATATAGAAAAAAGGTTTTCCTGTCCATCAAGCCCATATATTTGGCACTGCACATCACGACCTTCATATTTGTAACAAATACAAGTAAACATAATTTATAACAAGAAAGCAGAGAAAATTGATAGGGGGAGAGGCAGTAAATTTCTTTTCATTCCCCCTTCCTTTTTTAGTATTGAGATAAAACTCCTACACATGCTGAGTAAAGAAGTCCATCTGTGAGGCATCACCACCAGAAAATTAAACCGCCAAGGTCTGGGGAAGATGCACATCTATAAAGAAAATATAGAGAGCTATTTTGTTTGGGTTCCCCCCCCCCCCCCCTTTCTAAATGCACTCAAGAAGAAGTCTTTTGCTTCAGTGTAGGAAAAGGGAAGTTCTGATCACATTTCAGAATTCTTTAACCCATCAGGTTTAATCCATCTACTTTTAATCCATCACATCCACATCCACTTTTAATCCATCCACTAAAGGAAGTGCAAGTTGTGAGAAAACATTTCTTGGTATAAACCAGTAACAACTCCTAGACAGGCCAGTAGAGTTGCTCTTTAATATTACTAGGGAAAAGAGGTAAAGAAATGATGTTCAGAATGCTCTACATAAAATTTATACATTAAATGCATATGTATATGCATTTAAGCACATACAATATAATAAAATAGTATTTTCTTATATATTGTATTGTATAGACACATATTAAGTGTTATTATTTTAATATTTATTATCATATGTATCATAAAGTAGATGCCAAAAGCACCCTAGCAAATAAGCAGAAAAATTAGCATATGGTTTTAAGTATATTTTTTCTTTGAAGCGTCTTGCATTTTGAGCTGCAGTTTTACAACACAGTATTGTGGGAGGATAACCTGCTTCAGGAGCTATACGCAAACTGTGGATATGACACCCTATAAGTAAACACAGTCAGGACAATAGGATACTGACGGACATACTTGTTAAGTGAGAGCATATTTGAAGAGCAAAAGGCTTTGGATAAACTCTAGAGAAAAAAAAAAAACCCAGTCAGAGCTGGACCACTACAGTAGTGATGGGAAATGAGTATCTGACACAGGAAGCATGCAGAGGATCCCTCATGCTGTCTTGTAAGGATGCCTGTATCAGCTTGATCATATCTGGAAGAAATTCAGTCCTCATTCTCAGGACACAGAGATAGCCACTGTTGGTACCCCACCTCCCACCTCAATTATTGAGGCATCAAGGATTAAGTTAAGGAAAAATTCAAATACCACATGACAATCTGCAACAACTGCAGGTGAACCATTCATAAAAATATTATACAATTATTAAATAATATTTTAAGTATCTTCAAATTATTAAAAATAATGAAAAAGATATTTGACTAGAAATAGCCACAATTTTCCTTTCGGTTTTGATAAGAGAACCATAAGAAACTCTGTACAGTTTAGGTGGAAATAAAAGTTTGATTATATTTTTTTCCCAGGGAATTCATGCCATCAGCACATATGGCTTCATTTAATGACATTCAGCTATAATGACTCTGTATAATTACTGGCCTACATAATGCAGTTCTCCTTGGATGCTATGAGAAATCTGCACAATCATCAGGAAGGACGTTTGGAATGGGGGTGGAGAAGAAAAATAAAACCCAGCCAGAAGCTCTGCTCTAGAAGTTAATCACTATAATTTACATTTTGCCACCAAATCTCAGGTACAAGTTCTTTCATGCACCATTAAATGATCTGAAAACTGATTATTGCTCCTGTCTTCTACAGACACACACACTAATTTGTGGTTACTTTCTTTTGTCACCGAGTTCTTTTTAGGACCGAATTCCTTTTCTTCCTCAGAAGCCTGACTCTAAAGACATTACAGACATTTTGGCCTCCACAGGCAAAAGGTAAAAAAGTGAGAAGCAACAAAGGATAACAATTTAGAAACTGATAGAGAAACACCAATTAAGCTGTTCATTTCTCATGAAAAGCAGCCTGCTCAGAATCACCCTTTTGTCTCCCCCCCTTCAGGAAGAGGCAGATGTGGTTACATTTTGGAAGTGCCAGTTTAACAAGCCTCCAGCTCCAAGCTGTTGTGCTTCCATAGAAAGAGCTATGAGAGAGCTGGAAGCAGACAGCTGGATCTAGGGTTTCCTCAGGTCAGCACTGGTGTTCAATGTGCAATCACCAACTGAGGATGCCATCAGAAACAAAATGAAAGCTTTTTAGCCCACTGTGCCTTTCCTTTACTGTGAGGCATCAAGCACATGTTCTAGTCTTCAAAAATAAGAAATAAAGGAACACAAGCATCTTTTTTCTCTCTCCACCAAAATAAACAATGTGGGTGCAATGACTGCAGTATTTCTCAAGTATCATGCCCCATGTGTTCTACAAATTGCTACTACTCCTCTTTGTAAAGAGCTGCATTTTTAACATCTGTTTTTTAAGTGAAACTGCAAAACAAAAAACAAACCCCAACTGTTTTTCCTAGCATAAAGCCTCGGGAATCTTTATCTGGAAATATCAGTAACAGCCTCAAAAAACATGTAGAGATTTTTTATCCTCAGAGAAGCATCACATAAATGAATCCAAACCAGCAACAGAAAATAACATGTTTGGAGACACAACGCTACCACATGATGACAACATCCTGGACTTAAGTTAGCAATCAAGTTGCAAAGTATATGCACGGAAGACAAAGACGAGAGCTGTCAAATGTATGGCTGCCCTTCCAACATATTCTCAGCTTTTATACTGAACTATTCCTATTTTGTGCTCAGAGAAGAGCAAACCAGAACTGTAGATGTACGAAGATAGCATTCACTTTAGGCACACCTCTATGGTAAAGCTTCCAAGAGTTACATCTAATTTTTTGAGGGTTTGAGTTGCTTCTGAACAAATCCTTCCAAATGGAAATGTTACTGAGAACTGTGTAAGAATCTCCCGTAAAGCTGCTGCTAGTTATATTCAGACGTATTGCAGGGCATGCGGTAAATTCTAATGAATGCTAAAAAAATGAACATGCTTGTCTGAAAAAGGTATAAAATTGTCAATAACTACCATACAGATTTTAATCTTCAAGGGGCACATGCTAAGATTACCCAAAATCTAAGTCCCTCTGCACAATGTTGTTTACAGATTTGCTAAGTCCTTCATGCAACAATTGGAAACACCGTTATCAAAGACCTGGCTGGGATTTATAGCAACTGAAAGTGAACTTTAGTGCCAAAAATGGCCAACCAGGAGAAGCAGAAAACTAGAGCAGGACCACCATTAATAGCTTACTTAGTCAAAATTGCTATTACAAAGTACATGGAGACCAGATCGTTCAGCACAGTCTCTATGACAACCCTCTATTTGCAGCTACTGTATGAGTTGTTGAAGTGTCTGATAAACATCTAGCCTTGCATAAATGTAGCCTTGCTCAAAACGATTAGTAAAAATTGTTTCAGACTCCCAGTCTGTAGGCATTTTAGCTGCATGCTCAAACCTGAGGTGCCTCAAGAATAAAAGTGCAATAGTGAGGCTCCACAAGGCCAACAATTTATCATTATCATACCTGTTCCTTGAAAGAGCTGTGGTTTTTTTCTTGTTGCTAGTATGACACAGTATCGAGTATTTTTCAAAAAGCACGCTGAATACCTTTTGGGAAATAGGTTATGAAAATGGTCTAGAATATTTTCTGCCTCTGGCAGCTCTGTTTAATGTGTATAGTGGGTATCTCCCATCTGAGGTGTTCAAGCACATTACACACATGTATTTATATGCCAATTTTACTAGTGGCAAAACTGAGGAAGACAGGGAAGGTGAGTGTAATGTCATACCCACAAGCCTGCAGCAAAATGAGATTAAAATCTACATGCTGGCAGTCCCAAGCAACCTCCTCTCAGCATTGGTCATACTGACTGCAAGCAGATTTCTAAACAAGACTGGGTAAAAAAGTGAGAAACATCTGAAATGTGTACCTGCAAGACTAAAACAGATGCCCATTTTAAGCTGTTCATTAATTAAATGTACTGATCTCCTTTCTGATCCATATATGAACTGCAGTTGTTGCAAGATATTCCTTATGAACATATCACACACATCTGTCTTATGTTAGTTTAGTAGGAGCTGTATGGAATATACTCTTAAAGACATTCTTTAGTTATAAGCAGTAGGAGAAGCAAAGACTAAAGGTGGTCTTAATATTCAAGCATTCTGCAAATGTGAGATCTTTCAAAACACTGATTAACATAACCAGTCTCTTCAACATCTACTTCTCACTTTTGATAGTTCAGAGTGAGAATAGGAAAATGAGTGTGGAGGGGTCAATCTCCTAAGAGGTGAAAATTACCTTGTATGTGAGACGGCATCACTAAGACTATAAGCACTGTTCTCCCGTGTTAGAGGATTGGAGGCTGGCTGACTTTTGCTGTGAATATCCAGGCTCAGTGAAGACTCTGTCTTTCGGTCCATGTGGCTGTCCTTTTCTAATGTCCTGTCTGCAATGGAGACCACTTCGCTGGAGCTATGCCACAGTGGTGCCACTTTTTCTTTTGTTAGCCCTGTACGGGGAGATGTTGCTGCTCCCAGGGAGGCAGTGCTGCCATGGCTAGGTCCGTAGGAAGTGGTATCTATGCCACTATCAGCGGAAGTCCCTTGAAGGTAGTTGTAGCTGTTCAGCTCTGATTCGGTGCGCTCTCCACTGTCATACCATTTCTCATCGCTGTGAGCACTGGAGGCATTGCTGGACAGAGTATTGCTGCTGGAATGGCTGGAGTAGTGGCTGTCAGACTACAGAAGAAACAACAATCCAAAAAAAAAGAAATAAACAGACTTGCAGGTTTATTTCAGAATGATGGCAGTAAAGAGGAGGAGGAAATAAATAGTTACAAAGTCACCACTGCACAACAGGAGCTCTTCTACCTTGAGGGATAGGATAGATACATTGAGGAGACTAATAAGCTCTAAAACTTTCATTCCAATGTAATGCATGTGCTCTTCTCTGGGTGCACATAAAGAGCTTTCATGCGGATTTGGAAGCCATGTCTTAACTGCTCAGGGAAAGTCAGAGTTGTTTGTATTTTGTCCCAAAATATTTCATGCTGTTTCCTTTCAAGCACAGTTCTCCAATGAAATTGGCTGAGCTGTGTAGACTTGGTTTATAACTACTATAATTAAAAAGATTCTTATTTTAAGACTCCAATGTTTTAGAACATAAAATACAACCAATCAGCAGGAAGCACATGTTATTTTAATAATCCAATTGCCTATCAACAGGTTAAACTAGGGTGAAATAACCACTGCTCCCTCCTACCCCTTTGTAGGGTATAATTCTTCCTCAGCAGGAGTGCCCTTTTCAAATGGCCACTGAAATGCCATTTTACTAATCTGAAATTGTTTTCCAAGAGGCACAATTGCAAGGAAGGAAGCATTAATGGACTGCTTTTAAATTGTCCCATGATGGCATGCTGGTGTCTGGCTGGTTTGTATGTTCTGTCCTTGGTTACAACCTGATGTTATGAAGAAACTGAATGCCTTCAATTTCATAGTGAGCATCACTAGACTATACCACTACAGGAAGAATTTCTTGCCATATGCTCTTCATTGCTTAGTATCTCACCTATCTTTGGGGTATTTATACCCATCTGAATTCCTTAATTTTAGTTTGCATCTACAGAATTTATTTAAGTTCTGATTATATAGTCAGAACTGAAGCAGTTTTTTGGTAGGCAATGGACTTGTTTGCTGACCACATGGCCTTGGAATAAGGGAAGGGATGGAAAGGAGACTTAGAACCACCTTTCCTATCTGTCTGCCCCTGGAGTTTTACTGAATAGGCATGCACAGAGATCCCAGTTAAATATAAAAAATTAGATGCTGTTTCTGTTTTCACTGGAAAAGAAGGAAAATAGGGAATGGATGTAAACTGTGAGCAAGAAATCTCAGCATCCACTTCTTATTACATTAAAGCAAGAATTGAAAGAAAGCCAGGAGGAATATTAAATGAGTTGATCTAGGCTTCTAGTTATCTCCAATTAAAGCTACCATCTCCTCATTAAGAACTGCATCACTCCCCCATCCATCTGTCCACATAATAAAGATTTACTTTAACAATGACTAAACAAGAAGAATGCAAGCAATAATAATTCCACTGCTATGCTCTGCACGCAAGCAATGAGTTTTATATGACATTATTATGCATTTAAACACATCGCATGAAAAGCAGGTCAATCTAAATATAAAAACTAGCTTGTGCTCGTAAGAATATGGACAGGTGTGGTGATCGTGGGTTTTTTTTAAGTAATAAAGATGTATTGTTATGAATTAAAAGAAACACTGCCAACTGTACTGAAAGAAGAATGCTGGTAAGCAGGAGCAACTAAGAGGAACCAATTAAAGACTCTCTCACACATAAATAAGTGCAACTAATACTTTCAGTATAATCACACAACAACTCTGTATTTAGACAACTATATAAATAAAAATTGATACAGCTTACTGGGTAATTTAAAGTTTAAAAGGTGTGGGGGTGTTTAATTCTAATTAAATTTAAAATGTCTTGAAAATTATTTATGAATATTTATCTCTCTCTGTACATAAATCAGGAAGTGAGAGCCTCCAAAAAGGTGTGAATATCTAACTCTGCAAAGACAGAAGGACAGAATTTGCTGTTTAGATCTTAAACAAGAATTAAACAAGAATGGGTTGTGGGTTTTTTTCAGCAGGACTCCAGCAGACCTTTCAGACAAAGTTTTTCACCAGTGTGCAAGGTAGGTTATGGAAAGGAAGTAATACAGAGGAAAATGGAGAAATACAAACCCAAAAGCAAGAGCACTATTTTGTTTTAAATAAGCTGCTTTCCAAGTGTTGCATTAAAAAATATATTAGTAACTTTAGGTCTCACATGTGAGGCCTATGAATAGCTGTGTAAATTCCCACTAACTCTCTTCTTATCACAAGCTAACAGACAAGAAGTTGCTGTTCAACTGGCAATAACTAATAAATAGTTCAGTAGGCTGTGCTTAGCTGCTGCAGAATTCAGGGAACAGCAGGTCTGCTCTATTACTTCCTCCATGTTCTAGTAGAGAACAAGGCCTGAGGATTTTTTTCTCTCTTTCTTAAGTCACATTAAATATACTTTGAACAACACTTCTGGTATTGAGAGTCTTTGGAGCAAAAGCAACATATAAAATAATTCCTTTTTTAGGATAACTTACATGACCCTGTTTATTTGGAGACAAGTGAACAACAGGATCCTGTCTCATCAGTCTTCCACTGGGGCTTTCTCTGAAGGATGGCAGTACCTTTGATACTGCTGGGAGATGGCATGTTGGTTCTGCAATACAGCACACAATGATGTACTGAAAAGTATATGTAGTGCAAGAAGCTACAAATACGTGTAACCTCATTTTACGCTGCTGTTTTTCCAATACTACCCCAAAACTTTGGATACCTAATACGAAATTAATTCCAAATAAAAAATAAGTATACTGTGACAAAACACAGGTGAGTGAGTGAGGGCTCATTCCTGCCTGGCGTAAATCAGTACAAGTCCATGAAAATCCAGCAGTCACCATCCTGGCATTTGTTAGAACCACCTGAATGGCATCATGGCATTGGTACAGACTTCCCAAGGAAGTGGTGGAATCACCATCCCTGGAAGTGTTCCAAAAACACATACATGAAGCGCTTAGTGACATGGCTTAGTGGTGGCCTTGGCAACCCTCAGGTAAAGGTTGGACTTGATAATCTTAAAGGTCTTTCCAACCTAGTTGATGCCCCCCTGTTGTCCAACAGCTTTAAAGCAGAGCATTAAAGCAGCAGAACATTAATTTTCACAGTGTATTGACGTTGCATCTCTATATGTACATCGCCTATGGACAAGAGACTAAAAAATTACGAAGATCCACATTTTGCTAAATCATATTCTACGCAAGGCAGGATAATAGCAAAAGTCTACAGTGATCATATATATAAACACATTTTCTGCAGTACAACTACTACACATATTTCTTGTCAAAGTTAAGGCACATTAAATAAACATTTTCTAACTGAAGAGCCAGCAAAAGATTTGTTGAAATCATGATATCCCCTTAAAAATTGCTGGCTGTGAATGTGAAAACTGCATAGGTGTACCAAAGGAACACTAATTAAACAAACCTGACAAAAGTGGACAGAATTCAAGTCACTCATATGGACAATCACAGGAGTGCTCTATGACAAACTTTTTTTTTCCCAGGAGAAAACTGTGGAAGTGTAGAGGGTGTTCAGGCAGCCCATCAGGTAGGTAATTGTGTTCTCAGAGCCCAAGGCCAGTATTTTTAGAAGAATCCCAGTTGTGACTTTTTACATGAATCTTCCCTCCTGTGGTTATGCAATATTCTGCACTTCTAAAAATGCTGCTTTTAAGTAGAATACATGCTTATAAACATTAAGTACTTAATATCCATGGTAATTAGCAGTGCTTTCCCCAACACAGCAACAGTTTTGTTCATCCTGACCTGCAGCATTGCTAGCTTTTTTTAATTAAACTTTGCCTTTTTAATAAAAAATCCCCAAAAAACTATATAGAAAAAAATAAATCAAACTTGAATCCCCCTGGCAAGTGGTAGCAAGCAGTGTTGGTGCACAAAGTTCTTCTGAAGTTAAGAACTGGCCAGAAAGAAGAAAGGAGTGAGTGTGTGGATTCACTGTACCTAATGCTTTTATTTACCTTGAGACAGGTTATCCCAAGTAGAAATGTGTTTATGTGTCATAGAACCAAACTTTCACCTAGATTCACCAGACTGGCAATAAAGTCTCCAGTCAAAGATGCAGCTTCCAACTGCGACTCTATGAATGCAGGACAATACACAAGAGATAAAATACAGCGATTATATGTCAGGTCATATTTCTCAGCCTTTGCCAAATGCTGGAGCCATCTCTTTTACCACACAATTTTTCTGTTCTTTTTGGCCTTATTAATATTTCGCTAATATGGTGACATCTGACATAGTAGAACAGAACTTGTTGGCAGCTCTGCTCAGAGCCAGCACTACCACCCAACTGTTGGTCTGCAAAAGTAATGCTAAGCAAAAGATCATTTTTACATGTGTTGTTACCATCACACAGTATCAAAACATATGCGATTAAAAATTGTTCTGTCAAAATGAGAACTGCAGATCAGTATAATCACAGCTTTTCAGTGAGAAGTATGGGGGGAGTTGTGAAGGAGGGACTGACAGATGGCTTCGATAACAAGGCACAGATCACTGAGGTTGTGAAGGTATGTGAATAAAGCGTATCTTCAGAACCTGAGGGTGTCATTTGCCTTAAACTCCAACTGATCTTACTGAACCTTACTCTGTGTTCAACATTAATCCATTTATATAGAACAAAAGCTGTGATGCAATAAAATTATGATCTATATCGAAAACAGAAAAAATATGGAATTGCTTAATTATGGTAACAAAGTCAGAAAAATCCAATCTAGCAATCTTGACCATGGGGGATTATGTAGGATTCAAGGCTGTTTCCAGACAGGACATTTCCACTGGTGTCAATCTCACTGGTATCCACACAACTCAAGCTATAGCTGTAGCAAAAGGTCTGTGTGCAAAAACTTCAAATGAAGACTTAACAATGCAAATTCTTAGTAGCCAGCTGTTTTATGCAGTTAGTATGTTCCCTCAGCTGACAGCTTAATTGCCAAGTGCAATGAAAACATATACACTGGTGGAAGGCGATTACCAAGCTATAGATTTACTTCACTATTTAAACTTTAATTGGCTTTTTTTTTTCCATTTTATTCATGGTATTTACAGCTTCAATGATCAAACAATCAATTTGCATTTCTACAGCACCATTCAAGAAGGAGCATCACAAGCACTTTAGACGAACTGAGCAAAAATTAAACTAAGCCAAGCCACTCGGAGAGCAGCTGAGGTCAAACTAGTCCTCAACAGCACAACAAATTATTAAGCATGTCTACCCAACTGCTTTTAAAAGGACAGTGTTTCAGGGTAAAAGCATTAAGGTAGATTTAGTCCCACAATCAAATGAAGAACCGAAGTCAGCTCTTCCTCAGGTGATACTCACAGGTCCCAAGGAAACAGACTGCACAAGCTAGTACATGTTCCAGACCTAATTATTCATCCTAATGAAGAAGGTTAACTTTCAAAGACACTGAAAACACAGTGCTTAAGAGGGTTCTTTCTCTGCATGGAGAGGTATTGCCAAAGTCACCTTGTAGTTAGTACCACTTGCTGATAGCAAAGAATTAATTACCTACCCATCTGGTCAGCGATACTATCCTCACTTCTTTGCCAGCTGGGTGTGGATTTGCCGCTACCACCTGTATCTGATTGCGTGTTCTGCCTGTCAATGGAAGCAGGGGATCTACGGCTAATTCCAAACCTGTTGTAACACCCCAAAAAACAAAGCAGATAATGATTTTAAATATGCATAAATCTCACATAAGGGGTAAAGAGCATTTTTAAGAAGCTAGTGTCAAACAACAGGGCAGACCAACACATTGCACAACTGCTTGAGTGAATTTATAATTCGTTTCCATTTAATTTTGTGGCAGCTTTCAGGACCCCTGTAGCATCTTTAGTGTGTAAGATTACAGTACGTATTGATTTATTGAGCTTCTTTCATCAAGAACATCTGGTTACAGTGTATACAATTAAAAACAGACCAAACTATTTGGAAATAAAATTATTAGTTTTCATTTACAGAGATACTTACATGGAAAGGTGATCAGACCATTACACAGTTACAGAAAATTGACCACAATGACTAAAACGTAAAAGTTTGGACACAAGCCACAGAGGGAAATGAGGTGTGTTTATTATGAAAGGATATCAAGGATGGATCCTTTTAACTGGGAAATCACTACCTCGAATTGGTCAAAGAGAGCATCAGAAAGTTTGTTCGGGCAGTCCCACGGATCTCAGCCACTTCCGTGGGTTCTCAGCAAAAGACTAAGTAAGGTTATACCTAGATGATGCAGATATATAAGCAAACACAGCATGGACTCATTTGGGACAATACTGCACTGCCAGATATTTTAAATAAGTGTTTATAAAGCTAACTGCATTAGATACAGATTCCCAAAACCTGGGGATTATAAATTCTGGAAATTATTAAATTATTTGATCACAAAATAAAGTGGACTAAAGCTGTAGGAAAAGAGCAAGACATGTATACCTACTCCTGTAGAAGAAAGCATAAGAGAGCAAAAGGAAAACTGTGTTCAGTGGACTTTGTAAATGTTGTTAGATTAGTCAGGTGGATTTTGGAAAGCTCAATGAAGATACAGTAAACTCAAAGAGAATAATCTAATGACAAAGGAGACACACAATCCTTCTGTGCCATACTGTCTATATGCCTTATATACCTAAAAGGCTGTAAGAATTATAATACTCTATTACATATAGACCACTTAACTCTATAAAAATTATATCTGGGTTCAGAATTTACAGGTCAATAATTAAGAATTACTCAATAATAATGCATTTTTGAGGTGGCTTTTTTTTCCCCAACTCAGACACACCCTGAAGGAAAAAAACTTCCCAAAACTCTACATGCACAGAGTAAAACCCGAAAGAATTATAACAGACTGATACATTCTCTATATATCAAGGAGTTTCACTAAGCATCTAACGTAAGAACAGAAAATAAAATACCCAAACTCTGCTTTCTACCCACTCTACTACCTACAGACTGCCTACATGACCTCCACTGTAAAACAGACATCTGCCCAACTGTCAGAAAAGCTCAGTGTGGTTATCCCATTTGAAAGTTCATGTACTTGTTACACCAAATGAACCCACCAAAGCATCATCACGACTCAAAACAACAAAATCCCACTCCGATCCTTAAAGACAAGCAGTGTTACACATAGCATAGCTCCAAAATGTCATGTTTTGAAATTTGTCCCTTCTAAATTTTACCCAAAGAAGACCCTATTTCCCTTTTGTTTGCTGCTCCCTGGTACAGTCAACATGAAGTTTGATGAACAGAAAAAATGTAATGAAAACCTGGATATATTTGCTTTCTGAATACAAACAATTTACATTGAAACTGCATGAAGTGAGTAATGCTGCTCTTTTTCTATTCACACAAACTAGGTAACATTTCACTTAATCATACACCTGAATTAAACAGGATGAATTCAATACCAATTCAACACATGCATAGGAAGTCTAAATACAGCATTTCAAAAGCTGATTGATTCTTTAAACAGTGAGCTGAGGTAATTTTTCAAACTTTTAAGGCTTGGGAAGTATTTTGGGAAGAATAACTTTTAATGATAAATTAACTAGAAGTTAGTACCTAAAAGAAAAAGCCAAAATCCCAAGAAACCTTGCTATGATAAAGTTGTGCCGCATCAATATTTTACTTCCTATGCATTGTCCTCTTACCTAAATGCCATAGTGATAATATGTATAAAAGAAGTCAATGTTGCATTTGGCATAATCTATAATTTGAGTCTTTTTTCAAGATCAGAGATACATAAACCCAACATGTTTCTAATTTTATTTCATTAAAATCACTATTCATTGAGCAGCAAGAAATATCTTTAGACTGCATTTCTTATATGATGTGGGCTATTCCAAAGCAAGAATAATAAATGCAGGTGGTGCTATATTCTATGCTGCTTAAATATATAGCCCATTGGGGTATGTAGGAATGAACCTAAAAAACTTGAAGGAGAACTAAATCTGGAATAAGTTGTTTAACTAGACATTTTATATATATGTCATAAGAAGAAACCCATGATTTCATTATTTTTGAATTTCATTTATACATTCTACAATAATGTATTATATATACATACCTTCAGATAAACACAGGATAAGTAAATGAAACAGACATATGTACATCAAGACCAATCTGGATATTCTTGAAAGCAGTGAAGTTTTTGCCTATACCCCGCATAGGATATGGACCAATAATCTAGAAGAGGCAGCAGTTACTGCTCTTACCGATGTCTGACAGAGGTTGGACGCACACCCATGCTTCCAGTCATTTAAGTTTCACAAACTTCCCAAATCTGTCATATCATGCAACAAGAGAGAAATATACACACAAATTATGCAGTTGAGATTTCCTGCAATGGGAAATCTCAGGGACTGGCACACCTAGAGCACACTGGAGCCTCACCTCAGGAAGATTACCTTCAGGATGTGGAGTCTGCTAAGCCCCTACTGCACCATCTTAACAATTAAATGCTACAATCTCTCTCTCCTGTTTTAGCAACATATACGGGTTTAATCACTGGCCAGCTCTACCTGGTATATCAAACATCACTACAGAGTTGCCCTGAAGCTGGTGTCTGAGATGAATCTCAACAGAAGATGCATATGGAACTGCAATGATTTTTAGTCATGTGACAAACATTAGTTTGCTTATCGAGGCAAGAAAGTTTCCTTCATAATTGCATTTTTCCTTCATAATTACATTTTTCATGCTTTCCATTTAGGCTGGCAGATGATGTTTGAAAAGTCTTGAGTAAATATGATTCATGTGCACAATGACAGTATGGGAGGCAAAGTACTTTTCCTATGAGAACAGAACATAACAGTCAAATAATTGGAGTTTCATGAGTGATATTTCTTCTTTTTAAAAAAGCATCCAATAAGGAACATGCAAAGTTCATGCATTAATTTCTTCCTCCATTATTCCATTTAAACAGTGTCTTCTTGCACCAAATTAAAACTTCAAAACCAAAAGACTGTATAGACAACATTCCTAGGACATATCTCTGCTGAACTTGCAAAATGCTCAAAGAATGCTATAGTGAACATGTGTGTATAATTAACTTGAAAGATGGAAAAGGGTTGGGTTGGGTGCTGGTATGCTCTGAAGCCAATTCAAAACAAAAAACGCAGCGTGTCTGAAAGTCCCTTTCTACTCAAGCAGTTATGATTGTGATGGTCTAAGGACATATGGCAGCAATACCTTTTTTGTAGAGCAAATGACACGGCTGGAAAAGAGCAGACAAGATATTGGGAGCACAAGATGCTCTTCAGAATTCAAGGCAATAAATAAGTTCTGCTGGCATAAATGAGCCAGGAAGTAAGCAGTGTGTAAAGAGGTTAAGTGTTTTTTTCAGCTGCAGAGCTCTGGACACACTTCTACTTCCTTACAGCAAAGTTTAATGGGTTCAAAGCAAATCTCTTACTGTCTGTGGGACTTAAGCACAAAGTTAAATAATGACCGCAACAGGTTCAATAGTCTCATGTATCAAAGCCTTCACATAGGTTCACAGCAGAAAGGAATTAAAACCTCAAACTGAGCTGCAAGGAGAAGGACAGGGAAGACAAATCTTCAGTGCCCTGGAGCAACAAGCGGCACTTGTCCAAACACATGGCCAGAACAGCATTCTCTAGACTGGCAGTCCTGGGATGAAGGTTGGACTTGATTATCTTAAGGGTCTTTTCCAACCTAGCTGATTCTATAACTTTATGACACAGAGCACTGTCCTCTGACAGGCACCTAAACAGGCAAAAGACAGTGCCTTGTGCAAAACAGTTCCTGGTATTTAATTTTATAAATAATATGTATTTTTTTAGTAGAAGATACTTCTACTTTATACAAGATCCAAACCAGAATGAGTTACACACAATGACCTGCAACATAGTTAAGACAACTTGAGAGGGAAGCTTTGCAGTGTGAGCTATCAGCAGTTTTGCCCCTTTATATTCTCTACAAGAAGCAATTTGGAATGTTGTATACAGCTCTCCTGCTGCCAATATTTTTTTTCCCTTCTTGGATATACTTGATTTATTGCTCCTTTCAGTGTCCTCTGAAAATGATACAGATTTAATTTCTTTCTCTGTAAGTTGCCCCTTACATTGATATTGGATCACTTCAGAGAATTTGAAGATTTCTGGAGAGCTAGAAGACAGCACCTTATAACAGGATGACTGTGAACATGCAAAAAAGATGCTAGCTGTGGATGAATTACCAGTTTCTGTGCCTACACAGCTGAAGTCTTAGTTGCACTGAACACTACTTTGCTCCAACTATAAGAACAGACTGCAAAGTCCCAAATCTATTACCTAATTTGTTGTAGAATCTAAACCTGTGAAATGAAGCAATTTACAACATGAAACCAGTACCTTTACTGAAGATTTTTAAGTACATAAAGGTCCCCTTGTATAGTAACCTAAGCAGTTGTAGACTAGAATCAGAGAGGTTAGGTCACAAAGGGAAAAGGGGGAGGGCAAGAGATTTTTAAAACTTGACTTTTCCAAAAAGCATGACAATAATATTTGAAAACAATCATGTTTTAATGTGTGTAAACAACAGCTGACAGGAGGCTGTGGAAGCACTCCTTTAGTTTAATGTACATTACAACAAATGGAACAGTGAACAAAAGACTTGCCTAAAAAGAATATGAAAAAAGTCTGGTGCCTACCCTTCTGGCATAGATTTTTGTCTGTATGTGCCCCCACCAGAGCCAGTCTCACTTGAGGATGATAAGTTGCTTGGAGAATTACGGCACTGTTGCGATCTTGCTAAGGCAATGGATGAAACCGTGACGTATACATCAGAACCAGGAGACAATCTGTTCAGAGCAAACCACCCAGTCAAATCAGCAATATCATAGTGCAAAGCTTGATGGACAACATCATGCAAATTCTTACACCAGCAAGGAACACAGCATCATAGACACAGGAGAAATGAAGTCAGCTGAAGGATCAGACATTTTCCCTTATTAATGGTGAAATGAAATCAGCTGTGAAAAGCTGGATGCAGGGGAGTAAATGAAGAGGCAAGCGTGGGAGAAAAAACCTGGCACACACTAGAAAAACATCCCAGATTTGAAAGTCTTCATTTTTTTTTTTACAGATTGCTTGTAAGAATAATGAAGTACGACATTTCTCAGCCAAATACCAAAGAGAACAAAATATTTCTAATTCTCAAAACAAACTCTTGCCTGGAATTTAAACTAACTGTATCGAGCTGTCTATGCAAACTTTTCCAAGAATATCAGGCTTATCTTTATGCCACCAAACTTGTCCACATTAAATCACAAGGACTAAATTTATAAATACCTTAAAATAGAATCATAGAATAGTTAGGGCTGGAAAAGACCTCAAGATCATCTAGTTCCAACCCCCCTGCCATGGGCAGGGACACCTCACACTAAACCATCTCACCCAAGGCTTCATCCAACCTGGCCTTGAACACTGCCAGGGATGGAGTATTCACAACCTCCCTGGGCAACCTATTCCAGTGCCTCACCACCCTAACAGGAAAGAATTTCCTCCTTATATCCAATCTAAACTTCCCCTGTTTAAGTTTTAAAATCCCCCCTAAAAACTAAACATTCTAATATCAAATTATCTCAACATACCAGAACTCTGAAAATACTGACCTGAGTCATATGAAGCCTTCTCCTGTCAGAATAACCATACAGCAAATAAATGGGCTAGAACTGCAACACATGCACCCAGGCAGAATGGCTGGAAGCAGCAGACTTACACTATTCCAACTCGTATATCCTGTTCTGCAGTTAGCAAAAGGCTTTTGTTTTTTGAGATCATCTTCTGGTTTGTGCATTTTGTTTCCCAAAACCCAACCAAATTCACTGCTGCTAAGCTAGTTTTATTCTACTTGGTAGTGACTGAAGCCATTCAAAACTTCAGCAGCGATTTCAGAGTTTAAATTACATCATGCATCAAAACAGATACATACATCAAAATCCTACAGTGAATGCAAATCTTGATAATGTGGTCTAGCAAAAATAACACAAGTTAAACAGCAACTTAACCTTTATTAATTACAAAATCATATTGACTTCAGTGAAACACAGTTATCTCAGTACACAACTTGGTTCTGGGGGTTTAGAAGGTCACAGCCTAGACACTTCGTATCTGTAGAGGAGTGGCAGATTTTAATCAGCTCTCACCACAACAGTGTATGAACTTTTAAAGTTCAAAAACTCTTTCGAGAATGATAAACCCCTCACATCTCACTGATTTATGTTACTTACATCTGTGTACATATATCCAAAGAGCGTATGTGTATATATATCTCAAATGTGCATTCGACCCCTGAGTACTTTGCACAAAAGCAGTGAACTAACAAAATCTTAGGATGGGAAGAGCAGTAGGACTGGACCAAACATCTTGACCATCTGGAATTTCGTAAAATGCATATGACTCTCTTTCCCAGACAAGAAAGGAATGATCTAACACCTGACCATTACAAATATCATATCAAACCCAGTAATTCCTTTCTAGCCTATCAAATTGAATTTAACTTATCTCACATTTATCAAGCAACAATTCCCAAATATTTGATTACAAAGAACATGGTTCAAGGAGTTGAAAACTTGGGGAACCACGAGCCAAGCAGTTAACTTTCCCAGTGGCACTCTTATAAAGAAGAAAAAAAAAAAGTTCAGCCAACAAAAATATGTGCTTTCAATAACATTCACTCACTTACATAGGCACACACATTTAAAATTCAGTTATGCTTGCTGAGCAATACACAATTTAAAAGTATGACCTTTTTTCCCCAGTACTAAATTAGAATTTATGGCAAGGAAACCAATTACTTCTCAAATAATTTCTGTAAAATGATTTCCTGTTGGAAAATGCTTACATTTTCACTCCAGATTCAGCTATGCCTTTTCTTTACTTCCTATGCCTTGCCAAAAAGTGACAGCACTGTTTAGAGGAAATGTCAAGATTTCAGAACTATGTCATGGAGTTATAACTTTTTTTACAAAGATGACAGTCCTCAAGGGCAAACAAAATTGTATTATAAACGTGGTTTGAACAACACTAATGAACAACCAGTCAGGTAGGACATCCTATTATTTAAAGCAGCAATACATTTTGTTGGTACAGTTCACAACTGTACTAACAGCACTAAAAAAAACATCAACAGTGAAATACATTTCATTCCTTCTATCTGAAACTTAAACAAAACAAAAGAACTTTAGAGTAAATTAGCTCAAATTGACTTTTTGAGCTGCTTTGAAATCTAGTGAAAGGCACTTCCCAAGACAAAAGGAGTATTGTGTTAGCAGTATGCCCCTATACTTAAGATATTCTGTGTCTGCCTTTTATTTATAATTAAAAACCAGACTAAAACAAGCTATTATCTATTTCAAAAGACAGCTTTAAGAACAAATTCTGAAATGGTTAAGTGCATGAGTCCCATAATTGAATTTAAAAATAGGCCAAGCATCCATTGCATTAAACAGATACAATTTCACTGCAGTCAACTGAACTGGGATTATACCATGCATGATTTAGTTCTAAGAGATCTAGTTCATCCTGAAAGGACTTGTTGAATCTTGCCAAGCATGGGAAGAAAACCATCTTTTGTGAAGGCAGTGAGTGGGATGGGCATATGTTTATTTTGTTTAGCATGACAACAGACATCAAAAGCATGCTCTTGCTCCTAATAAATTAATTTCCATGTCATTAGCTGTAATATTCCTCATGTCTTCAGTATGTATAGGTATGTAATATACACACCATAGGAAAAATGTCAGTCTAGCACGCTTTGTGCCTATGGCCTAAGGCAGTCTTTAGTTATAAGATCATATACAGGTGCCACCTTCCTTTAGGACCTCTGTCCCATGCAGTTTTATTTTGTGCTATCACTTCTCCTGTAATTACTGAACAGCTTGGACGAGGAGGCGGCACAGGCTGGCAGAAGAGAAAAGACAGCTTTATAGTCAAGGCATTTCAGTGCTGACTTAGCAAATGGAATTCTTGCACTTAACTGCAGCACTCCAATATGACCACTGGCATATTCGTTAAAGAAAACTTTTCAATCATGTCACTAACTGCAAGTTTCTCAAAAGCCTTATTTGATTCCAAGGCCCCATCTACTTCTGAGTTGAAAACTTACCAAAGCAGCTGAAGTCAAGTGAAGCTGTAATTTGAATATATAAAAACTTAACAATGCTGGGCACACTTCCAAGTATGAGATGCCCAATATAAGACACAGCAAATTATTAGAACATAATTTCTCTCTCTACTTTTGTTCTTAATCTGAAGAGGGCCAAAGACATCTCTTCTCACGTAAGAGTTTTGGAAATTAAACTTAATTAATACCCATGAAGCATTCAGAAACTATAGTAATGGGCACCACTATAGAGCTTAGAGAGGAATTAGTAATTACATCTTTACAGCAGGATTTGAATGCCATCCAGTAAATAAGGGATGGAGTAATGACGAGGAAAATAAAATATTAAATAGCTCTTCTTTAATGAGCTGCATCCACTGTGTGAACTGAATGAGGCAGATGTCCTCTGTTAAAAGACATTCTCATAATTTAATCAAAGGAAGCATCAGAAAATACAGTTACACAAGAGTTCTGAATAAAACTGCACAGCAAATCTTAATTCTGGCATGCTTACCTTCCATGTGATTGATTTCTGCAGTCCTAATAATACTGTAAGATGTGACAGTTCAGTGAAAACACTGAGTCAATGCTCATGTTACAAAGAAACCAAACCGCTCAAGATGGAAAAAAAGAGCATCAGCAA
Organism: Lathamus discolor; assembly: GCF_037157495.1. NCBI lineage: Eukaryota > Metazoa > Chordata > Aves > Psittaciformes > Psittacidae > Lathamus > Lathamus discolor. The sequence goes on along the minus strand of NC_088889.1, from coordinate 17,875,359 downwards.
TTTTGGGGAAGGGGATAGAGAATGAAACAGAAAATGCAATTATGCTGTTATGTTGTAACTTCTCATATACCACACTGTATACCTGTTCAAATATTTTCCTTCAATTTGAACACTGCTCTTCAGAAAACATGTATCATAAGAAGATATACAGAAGCAGGCAATGGGACAACAAGAGGTAAAGAATGACTTCCGTATGAAGAAACACTGAGTAGGCTATATGGCTCCACAGATTATAGAGAATTTTATTGTATCTGCTTCAATTCCTCCAAATGTGAATTATACTGGATCAAGCAAACAGTGATTATTCATTATCCCTCCTGACAAAAGAACAAGTAGTAAACCAAACTCTCAAGAGCCCCATTAGCAAGCACCTGGATGAAGAGATAGCATCCACAGCTGTTAAACCCAACAGTGAAACACATCGGGCTTCAGGCAATCTCCAATAGCAGACAGCCAGGAGACTGGCAGATCTGGCAAGAAGTCTTGCTTTCTACTTGTAAGCATTTCTTATGCTTTCCCCTGGTCCCTTCTGGTGGACTCTCAGACAAGAGACCAATTCTTGACATGACACGGCCTGGCTCTTCTCAACAGTTTTTGTTATACAGGAGCTTGGGTTTACAGCCAGGTGTACTCAGGAACCTTGGTTTCCACTGCTACAGCCAGTTCTAGGTCCTGGCACCAGCAGGGAATGTGTAATACATCATCTCATGCTAGTACATGCTTTAATTTGCAAAATGTTATGAAAACTTCAAAATAGCTAATCTTCAAGCCCTGTGAGTAGGCAACGTGTGTGCTACAATGCTTACTTGACAGGTAGCAAAATGAACACCGACACTTGCTTGTTTGTATTAGGAAAAACGTCACTGACTCAAACTAAACAGCTGCAGATTAGGATTTTTATATAATATCAGGACAATTTAATCTAGAATCTATCTGCAGGAATTAACGTACAAACTATTATTGGGGCCGTTACTGTCACTGACTACCCACAGGCATTGTTCAAAGAGTTATGAAGTTTCAGGGCTGTACTCCGAAGTTCTCAGTGAGGACTTACATACTGTGGGATTTTGCAGCCAATGTTTGACTGCAGTCATGCCATAAATCAGTTTTCCATTTGGTTGAAATTATTGACTGTACTTGGAAACTTTTTAGTTAGAGCCTTGAGCTTTCATCTGGAACAGTGCTGAACTGCACACTGAAGCGCACAAGTCCAGCCACATGCTTTGCCCACTGGTTTTCACACTTCAGATGTCTGTTGAATCAAGTTTTAGTTAAGACTAGTTCCAATGTAAGTTAACTAAGAAGAGATTATCATCTAACACTAGCTCATCTCCTTTGCCTGCATTTGTTTCTTAAGGTATAGAAACCATGCGTACACAAAACCTGACAATTGAGGTGGCAGAGGAGAATGCAATCAAGCTCTAAAATTACATCTTCTCCAATAACATTAACTCTGGCATACCTCATGTATATGTGGTTTATTGTTGTTTTCCTTAACGTATCACCTTGATACTTACTCTGGGTTATAGCCTATATTGTGTCCCATGTGGACTAATTAATGCTGTGAAATAAGCCATAATTCAGATTTTATTGCATTTAGATTATTAAATTTTTCATTCTCAGTGTTGCAATAACATTAGAGATACAAGATCAATAAAGTTTCAGCTTATTTTTCCTGCCTACAAATATGTGCATCTATCATGAATACATTCAAGGAGCCAGGTTACTATGAGGAACAGGGAGAATTTAAGCATAAGTGAGTGAGTTGGATACATGAAGATACTGCCCTGGACCTTCAGAAACAAGTCTTGGGGTGACACAGCACCCCAGAAAGAACAGAGTCAAACACTGGAACAGAGTCAAACACTGGGACTCATTTCCAGAACAACCTTGTAAACACTTGGGCCAAAGAGCACAGCACTGAGTGGGTATATCCCACCCCCTATCACGTACCAGCCTCTGGGATGGCTACAGCTTATTGCACATGGAGAAGCCACACCACCAGGATCTTGGTTCTGCTGATGAAAGATACAAGACAAATTTAAGTACTCTGCCAGTTAGGGATAGGACTAGCCATTTGCCACCTCGGAATCAGGGACTGTCAAGGGACTGTCAAGCAAGCTACTCTCCCACCTACAACAGAAGTCTTCACAGGAAGGCAAGATTATTTATATATACGAGGTGAAATCCTCCTGGTTCTCAGGAGCAGTAATACAGCTTTTGGTTAATTTAGCATGTTTAAATGGACTGAAGTTTCACTCCGTATGCGCATTTAGGGCCTCTAGCTACATAGAGTGATCATGAGTCAAGTATCACTGGTAGGCAATTCAAAGAGTTATACTTGTACTCCCTGTACTCTGAGAGCACTTTGTACTCAAAGGGTGAAACACCTGCCTGTTATGCTGGTTTTGTTTAAATTAAATCCCCCAAATTGTATGTCATGGATATACTGCTGATTTGTTAGCATTAAAGTGAATACAATATCAGGTCTGATATGTCAGAAATACAATGCTTCTATTTCATTCTCTGAAATCCCACCTGCTGGAGCTATGGCTAATGATGGTACCAAACTTCTGTGGTCCTGGGCAACTGCAATCAGTGTTGGTTTCAAAAAATCACCCCAGATTCAGAGCTCAAAGAGCCACATGGATCAATTTACTATGGGTTTTTCAGCTGCCATGTCTCTTAAAACAGATCACAAACTATAGATTGCTGTTCCTTAGAGGCAAATGAGATCTGCTGTCATTGCATCCAGCTCAATAAATGAAGAATGTGCAGTCAGAAGGCAGGAGCACAGAGAGATAAATGCCAGATCCAGCCCCAAACCAAGTATTAAGTCAAACATCAGCAAGATTGAACTGTGGCTCAGCACAGAAACACAAGTGATAGTGTTACCCAGACCACAACTAAAGATTAAAATTGAGGTTACAGCTATAATTTAGAAGTGAAATTATTTATGGATGGTGATCCTCAGAGGTTAGTTTCCACCCACACTGACACTTTTCAGAAGTGAAGCTCTAGTGGTAGCAAGGAAATCTAAGGTATCTGTGCTGCATTGCTACTAAGCCATAACAAAAGTGATTTTTTTTCTAAAACCCCTTAAAATTGTTCTACAGAACAAACACTGCAGATAGACTGAAGTATCTATCTGGTATATGGTGAGGTACTGTTTATAGTCATGTTAATTAGAAGACCTTTTTTGGATCACAGGGACCACCAGTACAGATCCTGGTACCTACGTTACCAGGTTACCCTTGGTCCTCCATTTCTCCAACCAGCTGACAGCTGAGCAAAGAACAAGCTGTAAAGAGCAAAGAACAAGCTGTAAAGAGCAAAGCACAGAAGAGCACCATTGCTGCTACCTGCACCAGAAACACAGAGATTCCAGCCCCTCCTGAGATGACTTTATGCCATGAAAAATGTGAGCTACTGGTAAAAAAAATAAATGAGACAGCATTTAGAAGGGCTATGAAAAGCTCACCTTTGTTGATTTTAGGGATTTTACACAGTAAGTACCTGAGCTTCTGCAAAAGCAAAACTACTTTTATCATGCAGAGAACAGACTAATGAGTCTTGGAGTGAGCTTATTGCCTTTTCCCCCTCCAGTATTCTGTTAAAATGCCAAAAATGTATTTTTCTTCACTTGAACTGGGAACACATTAACCTCGTGCAGCTGCTGTTATATTTAAATTTGATCCAGCCAAGACTAACATGTTTAGCAGACAAAAAAGACGTTTTTCAGGCCTCCAAAGAAAAAAAAAAATATTTCCAGCCACACTTAAAAGCTACTTTGATAATACACTTTTAAGGATGAAAAGATCCAACAGAGCCTTTTTTGAGTAACGATAAAAAAAATTGCTAACAGAATGTCTACAGGAGAAGCACCCCAGCTACATGCCTTGAAAATGAAGGGAATGGAAAGTCAAAGGTTCACATTTTGAAAATAAATATGCAATGTATATGGAAATGCAATTTTCACTTTGCAAACATTTGTCAGGCCCTAAACCCCTCTTTAGCAGCCAGTGACTCGATAAATCTTGGATGCTTTAGGTATGCAACGTTGCCCACATAGGATTTTACGCACAAGAAAAACACAGTTATTAAAACCCCGCCTCCCTGTGCAGCCAAAGGCTCTCTCTCCTCAGCACAAGTCATGGAACTGCCAGCTTGAGACTCTAGACAAAACTCTTTGATTAATGCCAGGAAAAGATGGAAGGGTCTGGAAAAAGCATCAGCTCAACTGAAACTGATCCTCTGCCACTGCCTTAAACTGTGCTCAGGTATTGCTATGCTTTCCTCCATAACTACGGAGTGAGAGTCCACAGCACCGGACAGAGCAGGCAAAAACCCCAACAATCCAAACTCCTATTCCTTTAAATTCAGCATTGGCCTGTCTACAGCTGTAACAGACAGATATAGCCTGAAGCCGTGTAATTGTTACGTTGGAACAAACATGCCATTAGAGAGCAGAGTCCAGTGTCTCCCTGACTTCCGCAACCTTTTTCATGGACAATCTTATCAGGCTGACTGTGGTATTATTAGCGCTTTCAGTGTGGCAAATTCTCTTTTGCTACTCACACTGATGGGAACTTTAAGTATACATCTACTGAACTTATACAAAGCTACAACTGGGGGGGCACTTTCCAATCAGTTTGAGTGCAGAATTATAACAGCATCTAATGAAAAAGTAAGTAAGAAAATGAAGTCCTTACCAACTACCAGAATTTCTTAATAATGTGTCCTACATAAGTTTCAATTTCACCTTTGTACTTTCTTGGTCTTGGCTGTAGCATCTTTGAACATTCTTTTTCTTTAAATTTTCTCCAATATGCATCTTATTTCACTGCTTTATATTTTTCAGCGATGCAAATCATGATCAGAATCTGTCTACAGCTTTTTTTTAATTTAAGAAACTGTTCAAAGTAAGAAATACAAGCTACAAGCTTGTTTCCCTCTTAACAGACTCTGTGATAGACTTGTTGCGTTAATTCAAACAATGACAGTTCATTTGAATGTTATCAAATACACCTTTTCCTGTGAAAGAATGAAAATGCTGTGACAGGATGTGCCTAATACTTTTAGCTCAAAAGTTTTTAGTTTTTTAGTTTAAGAAAGAAACAAATACAACAAAAACCCCCAAACCACCCTGCAATGCAAACTTAAAAACAATCCTTTCTCTAGCCTAAAAAGTTTGAAAACTCCCAAATCAGATAAATTTGCTTTCTATGCCGGTCAGAATTCTCTTGCTAAACATCCCGTTAGATGCTATTTCTGCCTTGAGAGCTTCAGGCAATCCCACCAGGCCTATAAACAACCTAATTCTTCAAAACAGAGAAGTTCTTCAAAATGTAGAAGTTCAGGAACACTTAGATCTAAAAATCTGACGGTAACTCATTTGAAACTTAAATAACTATTCAGCAGTTTTACAATACCATCCAACACAGGGAAGCATAGCCTGACAATCCTGTAACACATTTAGTGGTTAATCATGCCAGGATAGGTATTTCCTCTTGGCTAATGTTTCGCTCATAATCATGTTGCCTTATAACTAATTAAAATGAAGATTAAAAGCAATATTCAGATAACTCAGACAAATCTATTGTACTTTTTTCCACACAAGATTTTGAGCCATTTGTGAAGACGACACATACCTCCTGCTCTCCAAGGGGCGCCCATCACTAGAGATGCTTCGAGGGATGTTGGCTGCTCGTTCTGGAGGTGCGATTTTCCCTTCTCCTTTCCCAATCCTAGATGTTACTGGACTTTGTATCTGGGATGGTACCTGAGCCACGTGAGGTCCCTGTCCTTTGCTTGCATTTCGCTGCCATTTATTATTATTCCGGAAGGGAAATTTGAATTCATATGACATTCCTTCATTCACTTTGTATTCCATCACCGGCATACGGTAGTTTTCTGAAGAACTCCTGGAAATGAAGAAATTTAAGATGCTGCTATAAAAAATAAAATAAATATATCCTGCTCACAAGGGCAGAAATCTGAAGACAGAAGCTGAACCAATTCTATGAAACAGTAAATGTAAGATTTTGTTTTTTATAAACATATTTAACAAATTTTAGAATCCCAGATCTATAGAATTGTTTAGGTTGAAGAAGAACATTGAGTCGGATCATCAAGCCCAACCATTAACCCAGCTCTGCCAAGTCTGACACTAAACCGTGTCCCCAGGCACCACATCTACATGTCTTTTAAACATTGCTAGGGATGGGGACTCAACTGCTTCTCTGGGCAGCCTGTTCCAGTGTTGGCCAATTCTTTCAGTGAAGAATTTTTTCCTAATATCCAGTCTAAATCTGCCCTGGCTCAACTTGAGGCCATTTCCTCTCACCCTATCACTTGCTCTTCTTGGCAACCAGGGCACACTGCTGGCTCATACTCAGCTGGCTGTTTGACCAAACCCCCCAGATCCCTTTTCCACCAGGCACATTTCCAGCCACTCTTCCCTAAGCCTGTAACACTACATGAGGTATTTGTGACCCAAATGCAGGACCTAGCACTTAGCCTTGTTGAATTTCATACAACTGGCCTTGGCCCATTGATCCAGCCTGTCCAGATCCCTCTGTGGAACCTTCCTACCCTCAGGCAGATCAACACTCCCACCTAACTTAGTGTTTGTCTGCATATTTACTGAGAGTGCACTTGATCCCCTCATCCAGACCATTGACAAACATATTAAACAGAACTGGCCCCAGTACTAAACCCTAAGGAACAACACTTATGACCAGCTGACAACTGGGTATACTCCATTCACCACAACACTTTGGGCCTAGCCATGCAGCCAGTTTTTTTGCCTAGGAAAGAGTACATCCATCTGAGCCATGAGCAGCCAGTTTCTCCAGGACAATGCTGTGGGAAATGCCATCAAAGGCTTTACTCAAGTCCAGGTAGACAACATCCACAGCCTTTCCCTCATCTGCTCATTTGTTCACCTTATCACAGAAGATTAGGTCAGTCAACCAGGACCAGTCTTTCATAAGCCCATGCTGACTGGCCCTGATGACCTGGTCGTCCTGTACATGCGGCACAATGGCACTCAGGATGATCTGCTCCATAACCACCCCCAGCACCGAGGTCAGACTGACAAGCCTGTAGCTCTCTGGATCCTCCCTCTGGCTTTTTCTGCAGATGGGCATCACATTTGCTAACTCTCAGTCAACTGGGACCTCCTCGGTCAGCCAGGACTGCTGGGGAATGATTCAAAGTGGCTCAGTGAGCACTTCTGCCAGCTCCCTCAGTACCCTGGGTGGACCCCATCTGCCCCCATAGACTTGTGTGCGTTCAGTAGTGTAGCAAGTCCATGACCATTTCCCCTTGGATTACAAGGGCTTCATTCTGCTCCTCATCCTCATCTTCCAGCTCAGAGGGCCGGATACCTGAAGAACAACTGGCCATACTATTAAATACTATTAAATACTATCAAAGACTGAGGCAAAGGCGGCTAAAAAATGGAAATGCCAAGCCCAAAAGATGCCCATTGCTTCCCGAGGAGGTACAGGAACAGGACAGCATAAAAACTAAAGTAAAACAGGTTATTATGTGGACTAATGCAGTCCACATAAGATACAGGGCAAACTTCTGTATGCATTTAAAATGAAAGATTTTGGAAAATATATGTGACCTTTATCTTTGGTGAGGATAATTTTGGTATTTCCCTTGACAAATGTATATACCTCTATGTAAGTTAATTTCTTATTGTGATTACTTTATCTACACATCATTATCTAATGGGAAGGAAAACAAAACAATCAATGCAACATTTTCTACTTCTAAATCATCCTCTAAGTGATTACACCATTAATTTTGACAAATATCACTTATCTCTTCCCAGCTAAAATACAAACCAAAACAGGTAACTTGTTACCTGTCTATGCTGACGCTAGAAGTTGCACAGTCTAATAGAAGTAGGGAAAGTGTAACAGTTGGTTCTGAGGTCTTACTGTCCACAGTATTCACATTTTGTGGTTTTACTTTGGCCTACCCTCTAGCCTTGACATGCAAATCAAGTAACAGTCGGAAGGCATGAGGTGTGGTATGGCTCTGAAGCACACATAGTTCAGCTTCATCTCAAAGGAAGTGCTTGTGTGCTCTCAGGCCACTGCACAGCAGATGGGGATGAAAGGGAGATTTCTTTTTAAAATCCGCTCACAACCTAACTAAAATCTTTATTCCCTTATTTTTTCTCATCATATTTTGTGTCTGCTATTATTTCCCTACTGATTACATACTCTAGTAGTTTGTGTTTCTTTTCCAGACATAGTTACAGTTTGAGAAGCAAGAATACACAATATCCTCTTGCTGCTGTACCATTAACTTCAAGGTCAGCAATAAGTCCACTAAATGACTTCAGTAGCAATGTTAAAATGGTCATGTAGAGAGATATAACCATAACAAGGCCTGCCTCTGTAGGGCATTAGATTATGAATCAGAGTATTTGGATATAATTTTATATCTGCTACTGACCTTGTACATGTGCCTGCTGGCAAGACATCTTATTTAACTGCACCCCTGCTCTTTCTCCAACTTCATGCCAATCATTTCTTTGCCAACCAATTTATTAGGATAGCGACTGCTTCTCATCTGAATGCACTACACCAAGCAGAACTGATGTTCATTTCAGTTACAGCCTGTAGAAGTTACTGTAGCAGAAATACTAAATGACCTCCAGAGGACACAATGAAAGGACTCCAATTTCGGAAAACTGATTGCCAAAAGAGAAATTGCTCTGTGCAAAGACTTTAGTAGAATATCTAGTAATATATGTGGAATAGCTACAAATTCGAGACAGTTCCTAAACATTAATGATTTGGGATACAGCAAACACAACTGGGAGCTGCTTTATGAAGTTTTATAACTAGGCAATAACCCACCATGAACATTTGCTCACTTGTCACTACAAGACAACAAAACACACTGATGTTGAGTACAGTATTTCAAAAAGTGCAGTAATTTCTCTTACTGCCATTTGGATCCACTAAAGCTAAGCCTGCTTTTGGCTGTACTTAATTTAGTTCAGGAATAATAGGAGCTGTACTTTCCACATATATTTTTCTGCTCTAATCCTTTTGCTGTGATTGCGGCTGAACTTTCCATTTGCTTGGGCTGCTAAATACTGTACAAAAGCTTTCCAAATATCTCATAGGTGACCTTATGCCACTGCTTATTTTAATCCCTGACATGTATTCTATTTTCCACTGACAACTAAAGGACAAATAAACCACCATTTCTCTCCCCTCCCGCTTTGCTACCAGTTGCAAATGGAGTTAATATGGCTCACAGTAAAAGCAAACGTGGATTCTTCTCTTATGCAAGCACAAGGTCTTTGCTTGGAGACACAATTTCATAGCAATGTAATAAATATGCATTTAAATTCAGCCCAACCTTAAGCATATAAAGATTTAGCATCTACCCCTATAAAGACATTGCGTGATTAGAATATGCAGTGCAAAATGCTCTCTCAGTTTCTCACTGAAAGGAATATACTGAACTTTGATAACTGTACTTGCTGCTTCTTGGCAAGCCAAGCATAAACCTTGAGCTAGCCCATAGGCAAATTTAGTCTATTAAAGATCATCCCATTTTAATCATATAGCATTCACAAGATATTAATACAGGATGCCAGGAACACAGGAATCAGATTCAGTGATGTGGCTGAATGCTACAAACAACTGCAGAGAGTTCAGATGGGAGTAGTAAAAGTTGTAAAAAGCTTTAGTGTGAGTTCAAGAAAAAAAATAAAAGAGTGACTTGATGTCCAATGTAGAAAAAAAAAAAACCACACTTATTGCTGCTTATTTCCCATTAGGCCACATTTTAAAGCTATAAAAGCAGTAATACAATTGACACAAGCCTCAGGCTTAACACAGATGGGAACTGAAAGAGATGCAGCAAGATCTACTTCTAAGAAAGAACTACAATTTGCAGCGATTTCTCTGGGCAGATCCATACCTTTGATAAACTCTTATCATCTACAGCCTTACTTATTTGTGACAGTAGAACATAAATCTATTCATAGCGTTCAAGAATTACATCTGCAGACACTGAAAACTACCAACAAAAGGGAAAAGGAAGGAGGGAAATGTACAATTAATTTTGATGCATCATAAACACACAACTGTCAACAAAAGGTCGATTTCCATGTGTTAAATTCATGGAATTTAAAGGATACACAAGGTTCCTTGCACATTTTATTGAGTTACAATATTCGGTATTGATATTCTATGGGGCATGGAGTCTGAATATGGGCAGTTTTTTCTGTCCTTCACCTTACAAAACTGGATGCTATATTAAAACTACGCCATGAGTTTTGGAGCCTGCTTTGGGTTCTGTGGTGTTTGTCTCTACCACCCCCTTCCCTGACCCCACAAATCGAGATGTAGCTTCAAGACCACATGCAGCTACTACACAATACCTGCGTGGTGTGCAGTCCTCATATGGGGGGACAATGACGACCTTCACTGTGACTGATGTTCTGAGAAGATCAATCATTTGCTCGTGGCTCAGAGTGGCTACAGCCACCTTGCAAATTTCCACCAGCCGACTGCCTTGCCGCAGTCCTGCCTGCCATGCGTAGCCATAGGGCTCAACATCTGCCACAATGCCTTCATAGTTTACATGGAAACCAAGCTGACCCAGGCCATTCCTACGCAGCGTCATCTCCACTGTTTCACAGCCCTTAGTCACAAGCTATAAATTGAAATGAAGACAGAATTAATGCATTGAGAGACCATCAGCTCTAGTAAAGGTTTAAAGACTCCATTTCTGTTCAACCAAGCAGCTCCCCAAGACAATGGGGGGGACACGATCAAGGAATATATAGCACAGTCTTGGGTACGTAACAGCTGAAATAGGTCTTGTCACTCAAACTAGTATTTTCATTAGTCTGATTACCCAAGTTCTGCCTGAAAACTTTTACTGAAACCACAAGAAGTTTAGAAGATACATGGCAGCACACCATGGAAAAAACACATGAAGTTATACAAGCATCTCTTAATGCTTTAGTAACCAAACAACCATTTTACTTTTCTAGCTGTTTCAGTAAACTGCAAGATTACCTTCAACTATAATGTGCTGGCAGCTACTAAGCACACTGAGGTCTATGCCAACTCTTCTACACACTCATGATCATGAATACTGCCAAGAGGAATTTAATTAGGCCTGGCTTTCTCTTTTTTTTTGGTCATCATACAAATACAGTTGTGAAATTTTAGAAAAGACAGTGAAACATAACACATTCATTTATAACCGAACTGGATAAAAATGAGCATAGACAGATATTTTATAAAGAGATACCATGCTTCATTACATTTTTAGTTTATCACATGCATTCAGAGAATATCTGAATGTTGCAATAGGGATTGGGACTGCACCCTACTGCAAATATAGTAAGTCAGTCTCAAAGATATAACAGTTTCATTTGAAACAAGATAACAAGCCTATAAAAGAGAAAGGGGAAGAAAACAAGGAAAAGAAATAAGGTGACACTTCTGTGTTTACTGTGCGGGAGCAATTTATGCAATTGAAGGCTCTCAGTTTCGTTGTTTTTTGGTTTTTTTTTTTTTTTTTTTTTAATATGGAGTAAGTTTTGAGACACACATAACAACCGGCTCAAGCCCTTACAGATTTCATGATAATCAGAACAATTTCAGGGAACCCAAGCATTACTTAAGTTGAAGCCTTTCCTGGCAGTGAGGTGAGAGAAGAAAGCAAAGAACTGGAACCAAACAAGAGAACACGTTCTAACCTCCAGCCTTTTGACGATCTCTTTGATATCATCAATGTTGCTGATGAAGCTCTCCAAAGAAACACATTCACCCCTCTCATAGAATATTTTGATGTTTGTGTCCGTTGAAGTCCACCCTATCACATCTCGACAGGAGCAGTTGAACACCACACTTTTTGTGTCCTGTTCAATGAGGACTACAAACTCATTAGAGATGCCTAGGAGACAGTCTATTTCCATACCCTTGCTGTAGTCTTTTGCATGGACACTCCATACAATAGCACCAGAACTATAGATCTCTGCTCCTGGGTAAGGCTTGGACTTTTCTTTCTTTTTTGAAGCAAGCGAGATGAAGGGGAACTTGCCAGAAGGGTCAATAGGTGTGTTGGTGACATTCTTCTCTGCCAAGTCTTTCAAGTACTCTTGACGGGTCCTGGTGGCCATCGCACGAAACTTCTCTGATTTATGAGCAGCATTCTCTGCATTAATGACTTTGGCTAGTAAGAAGTCCCTGAACACATTTGATTTAGGAAAAGTGACACCTTTCGGAATAGGTGGACCAAAGGATGGTACATCTCTGGATCTTGTCACAGCAACACTAAAAGAAACCAAAGAACAAGGAAGCAGAGTCTTTCACTATATGCAAATTCAGCAGGTTCTGAATACAGAAAATACATTACCTTTTTTCCCTAAACTCTGAATTTTTCTTTTCTTTTTTTCAGCAATATGCGATATTTACATTTTTTTTTTAATGATGTCCTCCCTTTCTGTTTACTGTATAAACAGAAGGCCACTTATTTTTGTATCTAGGTATTTTTGAGTCATTCTCAGTACCACAGCTAAAAGAAAGCTTCAAGTCCAAAACTGTGAGGTTTTTTTGATAATCATTCAAGTATGGGAGTTCAGAACTTTGTTTGTTTTTACTATAAACAGAAAAGTTCTAGCACTATTACAAAGGCTAGCTTATAAAATTTAGCTACCTAAAGTTGAAAGGCTCATCTGGAAGCAATGTGAAGTCTGTGATCAATAGCAGAAATATAGATAAAATAGACACATTAAAAAGATAAAGACAACGTCATCTCACAAGGCCAGTTTCACTGTGACAGCTGTCTTGCCAACTGAAAGCATATATACATCACACTACTAAGTATGTTTTAAATTTCTGACTGAAAACTAAACTAGCTAATATGGCATGCAAGTGATAGAAGCAGAATCCAATAATACTATAACTAAGAAATTTCTTACAAGTTTGGAGACATATTAGAAATAGAGGCTTTCTTTTTCAACTCTTCCTTTTAGTTTCCATATGAAGCGACAGACTGACAATCAGACTGCCTTAGGGAATGCTGACAAGCTTAGCTACTCTCCCTGGTCAATTCTCTTGATACAGAATGGATGAGAGTTGTTTGGTAACACTGAAGATTCCACATCACTCAAGATTTGCCATCAGAGTCCAGTATCAATCACCTGGCAGTCTGTCCCAAGAAGACATTGTAGTTCCCCAGTTTTGTGACAAGAAATGCTCCAACAGTTCAGATATGATTTACCACATATCTGTAACTGCATCTGAAAAAACAACCAGAATCCGGCCAAAATACCATTGCAATGGAGTTTTATAAAGAAAAATGTTAGAGGACTTGAACACTAGTAATGTATGTGGTGTTTTATTTGGAAGACTGGTATTATTTTTAACTTTGTTCTAACTTACCTGAATTCTTAATCATAATTCTGCCCCCTTCTACACCTTCCCAAACCAATACCTACAGAATACTAGTGAAGACTGGAGGAAACACCAAAAATTAAAATTAAGTCACCCAATTTTTAACCATATCGCCCGGGTTTGGGTGGCAGAGTGTTTTACTTGCTTTGGATTTGTTGTTTGTTTTTTATTTTTAATTATGTTTTCTGGCAACTGATATTCAAAGATGTCATATTTCCTTCAAATGTATGCTAATGTATCTAAAAGTACACAACAGGGGGTGCTCATGATGCATAGCTGTGATCTGACTCTTGATCATCTTCAGTAGTCATAAAGGAAGTGCTATTAAGAGACAGAAGCCTACACATTAAAGCAAAATTACCGAATGTAATGAAAAACTACCAGTGACATTTTGTTTAATTAGGTTTTCATTATCACGATCACGGCAATAAGAATTTAATTTGTAACAATTGCTACTGAAGTTTTGAAATGTGAATGATGCTGACAGAGAAGCCAGACCTTTGAAATATTTTTTATTTTAGTTGGGAGGAAGAATCACTGGCCAAGACAGTGTATGATTTTATTCTTTTTATGTAGTTTTTAATATAAAATCCAGTGCATTTTTATGCAACAAGGCTTCCTGTTTTGTCTAGAATTATGAATCTATGAAACTGTTCCAAATAATTCAGTTAAAAAAGAGGTCAAACTTAGTTTGAACAGTTTCCTAGAAAAACTTTTCAAAATGGAGTTCTACAAATTTAAATCAAGCATCTGCACTAAGAGGACAAAAAAAGAAAAAAAAAAAAAAAAGAAACACTTTAATGCTAAAGACAGTACATACACAGAACATACAATGCTCTGGTCGTTTCCTACCTCAAAATGAAGCATGTCAAGTGTTTTTTTTTTCCTACCTGCTCTCCATCTCAGTAAGTTTTAAGCCTGTAGCTTCCCTAACACTGAAATTCTCAAATTTTGTTCACTAATAGTAACCAGTAAGGTTCCAGCCCTCGTAGTTGTGAACACTTGAAAAATGAAAGCAATTTACAAGTCTGAAGGTCAGAAACAGAACCCTGAGATATTCAGATTTATTACAGTATAAGAAGTATAAATCTTTCCCATACCTTTTAAAAGAAATTGAAAATATGCAGTCATATTATTTAAAGTAATAATCAAAAGCAGATCTTTCTCTGAGTTTGTAATACCCAGTTCAAATGGAAAATGCATCTGGTAAGCCCTTTAGACGTATTTTCTACTTTCCCTCTATTTCACAATCAGATGCTGTACAGAATAAGAGCTGAAACATATGTCTAAAAGTTTAAGAACAAGGTATGCCCACATAAATTATGTAGCTGTGAAATTTGTCAATAAGCTGCCTTAAAATGAGTAGCAACATGAATGTGCCTACTCCAGCAGAGTTTAATATATGTACAAACATCAGCATCAGTTCCACAAGTTCTGTGTGGGCTTTACCAAAAACTTATGGAAAGTGAAAAGCTTTTAAATCTTTTTATACGTACTTGAAAATAATGAGCAGACCATCTCAGATACTGCAGTCTTACCTCTTCCTCTAAATAAGCAGCTGACTGAGTGATACGCTTAGGTGAACATTTGTATTTCAGTAAAGACTAGTTAATCTTAAGGCTACTTCTTGCAATTCTTTATTATATGTTATTAGTGATTAGCATTTTTTATTTTAATAATATTAAGGTCACACTAAGTGCTTTTTTTTTTTTTTGCTACATAATGCTCTGGAATTTATTTGTCAGACTGAAATAAGAAATGAAGAAGCTCAGACAAAACATTTCAGAGAGCTTAGTTTTGTTCTGAAAGGTTAGTCATACTTTTTCACTGTCTTAACTTCAAAAATGGAATGTAAGCTCCTGCATAAATTATCTGAACAAAAAGTGAATTCATAAGAACCAGTATAGAAATACTCTTCTAGCACATTCTTAATGAAGAAGATAAAAAGGAAGTAAGAACAAATTTGAAAATAATTCCCAAATTTTTTATATATACATATATATAGAGAGAGAGTATGTGTGTCTGTGTATACCTATACCCTAAAAGCATTGATTTCATCATTAGGTGTGTTTCCTTTAGAAACTCATGCATCTATTTCCTTTTAGAAAGCGTTCTAAATTCTCACGAACAGCAATTCAATCCCTTGACCCCTACCTTTCATTAAGTTTCTCTGCTGAGAATTTAAAAGAGGACTGACACCTCCCTTTGCACTCAAATTTCATGTTTTCATTGAAATTAGCGATAGCTACCTGTAACAAACGCTGTCAGTACAGGGACCGTGCACTCTTACAATGACAAAGACATGCTGGAAGTGGGATCGAATGTTCTTTGGGCTGAATGGTTGTGCTCCAGGCTCCTGGAAAACTATTGTCACAATATCATTTCCAATATGTCGTTTTCTTAGAAGCTTTAACAAAAAAAGATGCATACATTAAAATGCAGTTGTTTCACAATTTTCAATTATTTATGTCTCATTATTATAGATACTGGTTTTTTTTTATTCGAAATGAAAGCTGAAACATGAAACAGTTGAGGATATGACAAGTACCAGAATCTTAGTTATTAACCTAGTAAATTTCAGTAAAAAAAAAATAAATAATAATGACATGGGCATTTTCATAACAATTTCATTTCTACATGTAATATTCAGTAAGATTGTTTGGAAAAAATTAAAGCTGAACAAAGAGGAAAAACAACAATGAAACCTGATAGAATCAGAGTAATCAGTGATACATGGAAGGTGAAAGACATTCCTCTCTTTACATATTTCTACAAGCCAGAAACAGGTTCTATTTGAAGTTGAAGATATTTGTCACTATTCTTAAGACACATTATAATAATTTTCTGACAGGATTATTTCAGTAAATCCAAGACTACAGGGAAAGAGAAAGTAGTATAACATTTACTGTACAAAAGCAAGCTGTAAAGGATGCTGTGTTACCTTTTATTGTCAAAGGACGTTTCTATTTTACTTGCAGAAACACAAAATAACATTGATTCTAGCATAAAATGCATGCATCTCATATGCAACAAGATGGCCTAGTATTTAACAAGATCAGGTACTTCAGAGTACCAAAGCAGGTTAGCCTACGTGTCTCTTCACTATAATAGAAAAAAATTAAAGCAAACAAACAAAAAAGGTATTTTGTCTCGTGTCTTCCTGTGTAATATGCTGGATAAACTGATTCTGTGCATATTTAAGCTCCTAAATGCAATCCTTTAAGTGCAATTTGTTTTGCTAAGGAAGGTTAAAAATCACGTCAAGTACTATGTCCCTTTTGACATAAGGCATTAACTGTAACAGAGATGCACTACTGACATTATTGTATATTTACATACGAGTTTCAGTAAATAATGCATAATTAAACAGAAAAGTGTCTTGGAGAAAAATCTACCTATGATGTACCTACAGTGATCTGCTTTCTCATCTTCCCAACACAGAGATGGCCAGTTTTGATACTTTTGATTCTTTGAGGGTTTTCTTTGCTAGTAATAAACAAAAGTTGTCAATACTGTTCAACAGCTCAGCTACTTCTGAGATGGAAAAAAAGTTAATTTTAACTACGCATGGTCTGTTTTACCTGTTGCTTGTTGTTTGGAGTATATGGCAACATAGTCGAAACGTGGAACATGATTTCATAGTCCTTGTACGTTGTGTATAGAGAGTGAGTACCCGTTGAATCAGCTGCAGTTAAAGAAAAAAGAGAGAACCAAAACATTATTTTAAAAAGTTTAAGAACAAAGAGTTTCCTTATTTTCAAAGAAAATCATCAGGCAAGGCAAGAATTATTACTTATACTTGATCCTAGCTGAAATGTTAGCAAGTAAAAACTTACACAGAGTTTATTCACCTGCCAAAGAAAATGACACACAGAGATGGCAAGTGTCATTTTGTCTACTTTTTCCAATTAAGAACTTGTTAGGAACAGGAATCTACCAGAAAACATTATAAAACAGCCTATTTAAGAATGAAAAGTGGTAACAAAATCTGAAATAATTTTCAGACACCACCTACTATCTCAGGCTAATCAGAATGAAACTGTACTGTAAGGAATGTGAAAATGGCTTCAGAAGGAAAGGTAGATACTGTGAATGAATACTATGATCTCATGCATAATTAAATATCAATGGAGACATAACCCACAGTATATGAAAGAAAAGAATGGGTTCTTTAAAACTGAAGTATCAGGACTCTAAATGAACTGTAATGAAGTCAGAGAAAACCTTCACTAAAACAGAAACAGTCAAAAACCCAAACAGGATGCTAGCATGCTGACAATACAGCTGATGACGGAAAAAACCCACAACAATGACATTATGATGCTAGTATATTAATCAAAGGTACCCTCACCTGTTTTGGTTCTGGCCACCCTGTTTTAAAAGATACAGAAGAAAGAGAAGGGATCCAGAAAAAGGCCACAAAAACCAATTATATATGGATAAAGAAATTTCCATGTGGAAAAAAAGTGATAAAAACTGGGATTATGAAGTTTAGAAAGAAAAAAAGAAGATGGGATATTATTAAGTTTACAAAGTGTTAGTTTTAGGCAACACTTTATTACAGACAAATTGGGAACTTTTTCTGCTTTTTCTCTCTCTTAAAAAAAAAAAAAAAAAGACCTTGAAAAACGTTCCATGAATTTAAGGAGTAACACATTTAAAGCTGAAACAGTGAACATGTTCCATTATATTTAACTTCTGTCCACTGTGCAAAAAGCCCGTTTTCAAACAATTTTTAAAAATAACTCAATTTATACATGGAAAAAAGCACCCTGGTTATTTGAAATTATAGAAACATCCTACTATATTATATAATCTCAGCTATTTGTAGCAAAGTATTTTTAAAAGCTGTTAAATACTACACCTTGGCATTTTTTATTAGCAGAGAGATTATGTTACTATGGTGATAATAGCTCTTAGAATGCTGAGGCATTTACAGTAAAATAAATATACAGTTCATTTACCCAGCTTTTGGGTATAAAGCTTTAGCAAGAAGTTTCACTTTTCTGTCAAATAAAAGAGGGGCAGTTTTGCTGTAAATGAAAAGCCACAACACCCTCCATAAAATGGATGGTCTTCTAGATTCTACCTACACAGAAATTTTGCAATTCCAAATTATCTATATAGAAAAAAAAAAGGGGGGGGGGGAGGGGGAGAGAAAAAAAATCCTGGAATTGTATTTGAAACAAACAAACAAACAAAACAAACAAAAACCCCACATATCTCAGTTCATGTTTCAGTAAGATTGAGTTGGGGCAAAGGGATCCCAAAGTTGCAATTATGAAAAACTAGCTAACTGCTAAATATTTTCTTTTTAATGCTAATTACAGCAGCAGGACAGCTGAAAGGGAATAATTTCATCTTACACTCAGTTCACAGCAGCCTCTATCCTCTGCCCAATCACTACACTGCACACTGAAGGAGACAGATGCACCTGAAAGTCACCTAAACATCAGCATCAGTCCTTACTGGCTTTTGCCCAACTGACAAATATGCTGACATGTGCATCATCTTTCATACTAGAGCACTACAAAAAATATAACAAAGAACTGGATAGGGGGAGCTGGTGCGGAAAGAAAGGGAAGTGGATAAGAGAGATGGGGAAGGGGCCTAAAAGGGGTTGTGGTGAAGAAAAAATAATAAAGCAAATCTGACAATATATATGCTACAAGAACACCTACGCATTTAAGCCAAGCTTTCAATGTTCCTGGATGGACTTCAGTTTCAGACAGAAGAAAGTTCTCAGAACAGCACTGGTTCTGCAAACTAAGCAATAAATGCTCCAATGAAAATGATTTAATGATTCCAATTATTTCCAAGTACTTCACAGCTTAAATCCCTGGTATTCAAATCCAGCTACAGAAGTCTATATCCACTAGAGACTACGCATCTTTCTCATCATTCAGATTTCTTCTTCCTTACAAATCCAGAATACTACTTCTGATGTATACGACAGTAATTACAGGTCTAGCATTATATCAAATCACTGCCATTGCAGTAAGATCCGAGACTGCACACTGGCATAGTATCCAGCATTTCGAGGTCAGAAGTGGAAGCCAGCACTGCAATATACTTTGATTTCCTTGCATTAACAGAGGCCCAAAGGATCTAGAAATTCATTAGCACCTTTTTATACTGCAGACATCCCCTCTTGCTCTCAGTTTACGGCATACCTATTGATGCTGCCTTCACAGTCTTGTCCCATTGCTGGATTTGGTTACTTAGCTGATCTTTTCCTTCCACCATTATTCAGTTTTTAAAATTCACTTTCTTCTCCTGTCTTTCCAGATGCTTCTCAGTTATCTTCACAAGGACTGTCTTAACAGCTTCCTGTGTGTTTTTTCCAAAACCAGCAGTGCTCAGGACTGTGACCGACACCAACAGCATATTGTTGATATTCACCTTGCTGAAGCCACAGGGCATTATCAGCCTGCCCCTACATCAGGGCTTAAAACCTTTGCACTAGAAAACTGTGTAAAAAAAGAGTACAAGTAAGAAATCTAACCTAGTGTTTCGAAGAACTTGCAAGGAATTGCAGGAAAAAAAAAAAAAGATACTGATGAGGCAGGAGAAGGAACAGCCATTGCTACAAACTGGAGCAGTGCTCACAATTAAAGACTCAAACCTAAGAAGTTTCAGAGCTTAATGTTCCCCGTTTACCTCTGCTCTTTAGTCCTGCTTTATTTCGAGTTTCTCGTAGTTACTGGCCTGTCAAAGCAGTTCTCCTTTCTGTTATACGTGAGGATTACACCAAGCACTCACATTCAGCTTCTAGTAATTTCCAAGTCATTTTCAGACACTACCCTTTATTTTGTATCATACAAAAGTATATGTACAACATAAACAGAGAAATGCAGATGGACTTCCACCCATTCCCATTGAAGCTTCTTAAGCAGTCAAGGGACCTCTGACCTCCTTTGACTATATGCCTTCCTCCCAGTGAATTTCTCAGACCCAGCAGTAAATTATTCCATGCAGTTGGAAAGATGTCAAGTAGTACAAATTAAGAAATTACTCTTATTAATCTGTATTATTTCATTAGAAACACTGGGACTTACTGATAACCCCTAATAGAAATGTCAATTTGGAGTCCAGTAATTCCCTAGATTTTAATCTTTAGTATCTTCTGTGCTGCATTTATATTCTTCTCATGTCTTGACCAGGAAGTCACACAGTATAAACATCTAATAAAGAAGCCTACCATTATTAGCCACCTTTATAATCTCATCAAATAGATAATTCAAATTCCTACAACTCACATTAATTAAATCTTCATTTCCTGTACCACTCTGCTGGACACACACACCAGACTACCAGGCCTAGCATTATCTAGCTGGTTCAATTTACTTATTTAAAATATAGAGAAATAAGACTAAGTGAGGGGGAGGGAAATAAAGCATGTATTACAACTAGGAAATAAAGTAACTGAAGTTATAATTTGAAAGATTGCTATGATGTTTATTACTTTAAAGTGATGCCCATAAACTTCCTAGCAACCGTGGGATACATGACATTTTCAAGCTCTATTTCCAATGTAAAGTCTGCAGGCTGCCAGGAGATACTGTTTCCCCTCTGGTAATTCCAGAAATATACAAACAAAACTTTAAAAGTGGCAGCTCTTTCCACAGTGGTACTGGCAGAGATCCAAAGCTAAAGCCCTTGAAGAATCCAATATACTTAAATAGGCTTTCAGTTAACAGGATGCATGAGATCCCTCCTTTTAAGAATTGTCTCTGTTTCAGATACTTACCAATTAGGCCCCCAATTCTAAAAATTACCAAGAATAACAACTGTTCTGGAAGTGACTTTTGCTGGAACAATTTTACTTTTCTGAATTTGCATAAATTAAAAACATCTTGTGAAAATTTGCAGAGTACATACACAAATCAGCTTCCCCCCCGCACTGAGAAAATCTTTCATTGTGCCTTACACCAACCATCTGCTTTTCATAGGTTGCAAAGTATTTTCAAAGGCACAGGAACTAACAAAGTAGCCTACATAGCTCTGACCTTTCTCACAAGTTAATGAACAGACATTTGTTTTCTAAGAGCATCTTTGCCATTAACTGTGCTGACACTGAACAGAATTTTTATGCAGGAAAACTTCCTGAGCAAGAGCTATTTCATTACAGTGATCTCTAGCAACAGAAGAGCACAGAGCTGGAAAAGGGAAAAGCTCGCTTCCTAGTTGCAGACCTAGCTGTTTCAACAAAACCCTATAAACCTAAGTCATGGTAAGGACCACAACCATATCCTGTGCAGGCCTTTCTGTGTTTCTGACAAGGGAGAAAGGACTGATTATTTAGTGTAGCTCTTGAAGATGTACTGCCCACAGAATCATAGCACAGTTAGAATTGGAAGGGACCTTAAGATCATCTAGTTCCAACCTCCCTGCCACCTACTCTGCTGTTCAAATACTCCCCATATGAGATGCAGCTGTTGCTACCATCTCTGGTCTTTAGGCATTTGCCTACTACAAGGTGACTCCCCCCCACTTTTCCTATGCAGAATATGCAATAAGGGTTTCTGAATGTAGCTATCCAAAGAGCTTAGTGCTGGGCCCCCTTTGCCCATTGGCAGAAAGGAAAACACCACCATCAAGATTAATCACAGAAGTTTGCTGCCATTGTTCACATCTGCTGTTGTCTAAACCTCCTTTCTAAAAACTCATGTATGCCTGTTTCCTTGGTAAGCCTGAAGACAACATAACCTGAAAGATTTCAGATAACTTAGAAGTTCCTAAGCAGTTCTAGCTGATGAGGTCCCATGTACGTGAGTGTGTAAACCCTGACTGAAAGAAAATATAGAAGACCTTTCATTAAAGCAGTAATTCCACTCAGAGCATCCCCTTTTCTCTCCAATTACAGTGAAGTGTTCATGTAAAGCCTACCTGTATTTTTAGATATAGAGCTGGTAGGTCTACTGGGCAACATGAAGACATGTCAGCTGTCAATACTGCGTAGAAAACATTTGTTACAAGACCACCACTCTTAAAACCATGAGAGATTCAGTCAAATAGAAGTTTACATACCTATCCATTCAATGGGCACTATATTGTAGTACATAAGATCAAAACCTGACCAATTTTTTTTTCCAAATGTAAGTGGAAAATTCTGCTGCTTAGAAGAAAATTTCCAACAAGTACTTAAGACACAGTTACACAGTTAAAGCTTTCATGGGTATATCTGAACAGATGAATCAACTCTTAATCATACAGTATTTACATGTACTAGAAAACTGTGCAGACTGACACCAAAAAAAGCTTGCTTTTTTTTCCTCAGATGTCTTAACCAGAAATGAGGGAAGAGAAGATTTTACTTTATCTACTGAAAGTAATCAAGAAGGTCACTATATAAAGTCAAAAGCTACGAAAAGATAAGTATTTTCTGTTTTCCATAAACTTTTGATTATTGACCTAGCTTATTTTCATAACTGATAAAATAACACTCGAGGGCTGCAGGAAAGAAAAACCCATACAATATATTTCCAGTAAAGGCAAGAAAATGTTACAGCAAACTGCCTGGATCTCATCTGGAATTGCGTATATAATCCTAGCCACTAAAATGTTAGAGACTGAATTAAAACTTGGATGAGTGGAGAGGAAAGTTACCAAGTAATACAGCGTATGTGTGCGTGGACAGCAGAGAAATCCATGCCTCATACCAGTAAGACAGACTTAGCTTATTAAGGATAACAGGACAAAAGTATAGAGGAGACACAACTGCAACATGTACATGCTCTCAAGGGAGTAAATACAGAGGGAATATAAGTATTGCAACTAAAGGAAACCAGGCTCAGTGGTAAATGTGGGAGAAATGGCTATTAAGTTAGGTTTAAAACCACAGGAAGTTTTATAACCCTCTGATGATTAGGGCGATCAAGAACAGCCCAAAGAGATGGCAACGTGATCCCTGTAAGAATGAAGGCCACAAAGTAGAACAGTGGAGCAGTAAAGCAGAGCAAATTACTCTATTCATGATAGGAGACCCATGACAAGAGCACGGTTTTTGCTGCACAGAGCTGATGAAAGCTTTTCAGCTTTTATGAATCAGCTCCTTATTGAATTTCCTTTGCTGCAAGTGAGCAAAATAGCAAAAGATTTCCATAGGAACTGGTTACTTTTAATACTCAGAGAAAAAGAGGACAGGTCAAAATTTCACTGCGTATTTTTAAATTGATTTACAAATTGAATATAGCACATGCTAGCTGATAAACAGGTATTTCACAAGCTTCATTCCAAACGCAGGGGGTTTCTTTTATAGATACTGTCAAAGATCATATTTCCACTGCGATATGGTTTGCAGTTAAAGCTGATAATATAACTGCCAATTCCAGATTAATTTCCATAACTCAAAAGAAAAATCATAAAGGGAGGAAAATATTTGATAGCACGAGTAAGGCAAAACTGCTTAGAAGGAAAACTACATGCAACAGACAACAGAAAAGCAATGGATCAGCTTGTCAAGGGCGTTACACAGATGGGTTCTCAAAACTTTTTTTAGTGACAGACAATTAGCATATCATTAAAAAAACTATGACCTACCAACTGTATTGATTACTTGTTAGGCAACACACTGATGATGGATTTGCAATGCCAATAATGGTTCCATATTTACTGGTTTATTGTTGCAGCTTTAGTGATAGCTTCATACCAAATTAGCACAAAAATCCAATAATGATCAGAGTTGAAAGACCGTATGAGTATGGATAAATTTACATACTTGCTCTGCTTTCACTTCTAACATTGAGCAACTATCTTCCTTTGGCAAAGAGGTTATCTTTAAGAACTCTATTAAACATCACTTAGTGATCACATGATGTATTTTGTTCACTTAAGGGTGAAAAAAATTTAAATGAAAAAGCCTTACTCTTTGTATCCAGCTGAGCACGATACTTTTCGAATCCCTTGAGTCGAACTCTTTCTCCCAAAAGCTGAAGAAACTCTTCAAAGGCTGGACCAGCTGATTCATTATTATACATTTCCTCTTCAGTGCTCTGCCCGGCTTTGCAGTACATGATACCCACTTTAAGTTGGTAACTTAACTGCAATGAGAAAAAGATTAAAATCTTACATGTATACCAAATGATGCAGCAACTTATTTACTGAACTCACTTAACATATTTTAATAAACCCATAACACACAAAGAAAAAAATACCTAATTATCAGTCTAATTTCAAATGTTAGCCTAGCTCCTCATTGTTTTCCACTATAATTGCCTTGATGACAGCATATTTCATCTGAAGATGTCAAAATGCTTTCTCAAGCAAAATAAACATTAACATTTCTTTTATTCAGGAGAAAAACACTGCAGCTTGCAAATGGTGAATGTCTTACATTGAGTCACATGGAAAGTGTTGGCTGAGAAACGCCAGGAACTTGACTCTCAGGCTGGTACCATGGTTACTATCCCATGCTAAACCTTCCACGCAGAAGGGTACGGCACAGCATGTGCTCGTTTCTATAATGAGTGACAAAATGAACATTTCCTCACTTCAAGGAGAAGATAAATATTTTTCTCATATTAGTGCATTCACCTGTTAGAAATTTTTAACATATCCGTGGCATTCAGTTGGCCTTCTCTGACTGAAATTCAGTAACAAAAAATAGCTAAATTGAGAAATGCTGCTAATTCTTTAAAGATACTATTTACTGGCAGAGATAGTCAAACATATTTGTGCTTTTTATGTCTATTTTCCCTCTAATTTGGTGCGTTATGTTCCTAATACAGCGGAAACTGAGGATCTGAATAAAGTAATTTTTCACCCAACCATAAGTGTGATCCTTCAAAGCAAACTGTTCCCACCCATTCCAAATTGATGCACACATAAGAAGAACCACATCTGTGCCTTTTATGTGTGGACTACATAAACAGAAGTTACAGAAGGGAAGCAAGCAGCACCCACAGCCACTTACTGCCATCTCCAAAACCAGTGTCACAGGCAGGAACTCTGACTAGCAGAGCACAAAGGAGAGCCATGGAGTAATTCACCAAGTAAAAATGCATACTTATTGCAAGGTAAATAATCTTTCCTCCCACACAGGAATTTCTGCAGACACTCCATTTTAAATAAATACCAAGCATATCTGCCAGAGCAAAATCACAAGCAAGACTACGAAAACTTGCATGGAATTCACAAGTCTGGGCTACAGGTTAGTGGGAACTGAAAACAGTGATTTGCAAGGGCACTGGAAGCAAAGTCATATGAATACACTGTGATTTGCTCTCAAAGCTTTTGTCACAGGTCATGAGACAGAAGACTCTGAAACTTGCAGGAAGATGTGGACACAAACTGGAACTCATTACTTTTAACTTATATTTACAGTGACATAATTTAGAAGCCCTCAGAAGTGGTCCTACCCTGCCTCTAATTGAAGTTAATTTTAAAATTAGACTCAAGATTGCAACTTAACTGCATTCTTCTTTTACTACAAAGGATGAATGATGACAGGGGTAAAGTATTAGCAGGAAAACAAGGAGGGGAAAAAAGAAGGGTAAATATCAACTTGGCATGATTATTCCTGTTAAAGCCAAGTATATGTAATGAGTCACAGTTCTAGGCTGTTTTTCTCCCCCCTACCCCCACCTTCAGAATGTTCCCTTATTTTATCATTTGACACAATGATTACCTGGCTTACATCTTCTAAATATGTCCAAACATCTCACAATAAAATGTGAGTACAGCATAGAATTACAGAACGGTTTAGGTTGGAAATGACCTGAAAGCTCATCTAGCTCCACCCCCTGCCATGGCAAGGACACTTTCTACTAGACCAGGTTGCTCCAAGCCCCGTCCACCATGGCCTTGAACACTGCCAGGGATGGGGCAGCCACAGCTTCTCTGGGCACCCTGTGCCAGAGCCTCATCACCCTTACAGGAAAGAATTTCTTCCTAATACCTAACGTAAATCTACCCTCTTTCACTTTAAAGTCATTGCCCTTCATTCTATGACTATACTCCTGATAACGAATCCTTCTGTATCTTTCCTGCAGGCCCCATTTAGATACTGCAAGATGCTCCAAGGTTTCCCTGGAGCTTCTCTTCTCCAGGCTGAACCACCCCAACTCCCAGCACATGCTTAAATCACTCTATTTCTTACAAAGGAAACATTCATTGGCCAACTTCCAAAATCACAACTGAAGGGGGAAAAGAGGGTGGGAGGAATCAGTTTTGTGCCTTGAAGTAATGTTTCTATTTCCTTTTCTCCCATTGTTAATTGTTTGAAATACTTTCTGTGTAAATATAAAAGAAAAATGCTCTTTCAGCATTCATCATCAAAAACATTGACCTTTAAGAATGAAACTATGTATTTTGGACACTGAAGTATTAGGTCTTGAAGCAAAAATATTTATTGGAAAAAAAGTATTGAGCATATGCAAATTAATGCTACAATTTATTATTATGATTATTTACTTCAACTCTCCAGTCACTAAAAAAAAAAAAAAAACCAAAAAAGACTATGAAAATTCACAACAATCATCAGTATGCACAATGCTAAATCCAGATACAAATAAATGCAGGTTTTATTAGTGAAACATTCTGCATGATCACAGACGCTAGATGAGGTTTGCAGGCACATCTATCAACTCTGCATAGCTAGCAAACATGATCGCACTCATTGAGAGCTTATTGCCGCACAGTAGGCCAAACTTAGTGCCTTTGTTGACAGGGCTATGTGCTCACAGAGAGCCTGGACCAGCTACTGCTGACACGCGGGGAGGAGAGAGGAAAGGTAATGAGAGGTGGCCCTGCTGGTGCTCCTGCCAGAACAACCGTCATCAGTTTCGTATCAGCAGTAGCAGGTCCTGTCCTGGACCGTTCTAGAAATGTTTCTTTCTCAGATATGCTCCCTGTCCACTCCCATGGAAATACGATGGGTAGAAGTGTTTCATGGGACCACAATACCTTAGCTGCACTGCTAATTACAACAGTTTCTAGTCATTTTATTTAAACAAGTTAGGGCCAATAAAACTATTCGTACCAAGCACACACATGCTGTTCAAGCTTCAATTTCAGGTGAAGGAGTTGCTTTAAGGGCATAAACATAAATGTGATCCACAGCATCGAAGAGCAACCAAACAACTGTCCTTTATTGGTTTGAAAATGTCACAGCCTAAGAAACTAAATAAGGACTATGCAAGGAACAGGATATGCCTTCTAGCTGCGTTTTATTTCCTGAACCATAGGAAAAAAGGGTTTTCATAAGGACAACACATGCTCATTTACTGAATCAAGAAAAGCAGATCCGGGGGAAGAAAGGCATGCAGTCCCCAGTACTACACCTTCTTCTGATAAATCTAGGATCCTCGGAAGTACATTAACTCCAAGGAAAAGCTAAAAAAGGAGCTGAAGGACAAAATGTGCTGTGGCAGAACTCCTAAAGTAGCAGCTTCATTTTAATAAACTAAAGGTATTTACATATTTATGTGGGAAAAGTGCACTTCAAGTATTTGTCAAGCACCCAGAGAAAGACAGCAGAAAGCATATCTTGGATTTAACCAGTCAGCAAGTTTCTATTATAAATGAGGAT
This sequence comes from Lathamus discolor, assembly GCF_037157495.1. Taxonomy (NCBI): domain Eukaryota; kingdom Metazoa; phylum Chordata; class Aves; order Psittaciformes; family Psittacidae; genus Lathamus; species Lathamus discolor. Next base: position 17,847,372 of record NC_088889.1, on the reverse strand, counting down.
TTATATTAAAAGCCGAGTGACATCTCATAATATTTCTGTGAATGAGGAACTGCAATAAGGATAAACTTCTACTGGTATAAAACAGTAATTCTGTGATATTCAAATTTTTAAATCATATTTGGGAGCAAACCTAAAGTTGCCATGAACTCTGCATTCAATGCAAAGATTAGTAGATGGTAGTTAGTCAGGAAGCTATAGCACAGCCCTACGGAATGATCGGATTGCTTTTTAACAGAACCATTTTAATGAATGCATTTTAATAAAGCAAATAAAAGAACAGCTAGGTGACAAGCAATGTGGGCCACATGCACAGAAAAGCAGATGTTACCATGACTCCAGCAATTGAAGGGGAAGTAAAGAGAATGTAACTTATGTACATCACCAGTGCCAAAACTGGGACAAAAAAATATTCCCATTCTGACACTGGATGCCATATGCAGATGATGAAAGAGTACAAGAGACAGAGCTCAGCCATAAAAGTGATTCAGAGAAAATACATTACAGTGAGAAAATACATTACAGTGAGACCTGAAAAGTGCAATCTGTTTAGTTTATCGCAAACAAGACCAACAGATTATTTAATCACTGAGTACAAAAACCTCTGCTGGAAAAAAAAAAGTCACACCAAAATGACTTTTAAGATGTAGCGGAGAAAGATATCAGAAGTCTGGAAGCTGAAAGCAGACAAATTCAAATAAAGAAATGCAAATTCTTAAATATGAAAACAACCAACTGCTTAAAATGTGTCTCAAATATAAAATAAAGATAGCCTACCTTGATCGTAATAGGTGTATGTGAATTTGACTTAATGAAGGGGATTACTGGATGAAATTTAATGGCTAAGGCAGCTAATGTCACTTTATACGCTTAACTCTTTAATTTCCAAAACATCTTATTTGCTATATCAAACAGGCACCTGTTTATGCTGTAATGAAACAGTGAGACACTCAGCAAGAAGTGATAAACATTCTGTGTACCTAATTAGTAGAGCAGCTGTTACCCACATTCCTCTGTTAGCTTGGAATTGATAAAAAATGCAGCTTCTAATTAGTACAGTGTGCTTATCTTCTTCTGTTAGAAGTGTCAAACTGTTTCATTACCACAATACTTTGATGCAGATACTACAGTTTTAACTATCACTTATCCTCAATGATTTTCAAAAGTCTGAGTAGTAACAGAAAACCATACTACAAACCATATTGTGGAAGCAGTGACATATAGGATATGCAAAAGAAGGATAATTTAAGCTCACACTTTTATAGAAATAACCCACTTGCTAAATTATGTTTCAAATTAGGCATTTATTAGAAATAATTTGCAATTCTTTTAAAAAGAACATTCTGCTAAGGTTGTTTTTTTTTTTCTATGTGAAAATTTTCCCGTAAGTACTACTGAGATTGCAGGTTCTTGATGACCATATCTGGAAGGTACTGATCTTCAAAACCAAACCAATCACTTATGGAACCAGGCTGAATTAAATGCCATTTTCTTTCTTGCTGAAACAGAAAACATTGGAAAAAGACTGAAAAAATATATCCTTGAGTATTCAACTGCCTGACAAACTTGATTCTGGATGAAGGGCAGATTAGGTTTGTGTAACAAATCATTAAACTAAGTATGTGCATATTTGGAACCACTGCTCCAATCATCCAAGGAAAACATACAGGCCCTCCAACTTATAAGCATCACAGGATAACTTGGATTGGAAGGGACCTTAAAAGGCCATAAGAACAGTGACACTGAACAGCATAAGCATGTACAGATGCTGTCCTTTTAGCAGGCTACATGGTAAACCCATCTCCCCTCAACCTTACTTATTCACTGGCTTACTGCAGTACTTTTCTCTGGAGGAGTTGATAAATACATGGAAAAAATACAGCTTATACAGAGTATAATTTTTAAGAGACATCTAACAAAGCTTTTTCTTCATAAAGTCTTAAAAAAATGGCTTGGGAACAGAAAAAAGAACTCCCCTAGATACGTAACTGGCTAAAAGACAAAAAGGAGCTGAAGAAAACATTCAGTGCAGTAAGGCAGGGATCTGAATTTGGACATACAGTATTCAATACACTTCAGCAATCTGATAGATGCGATGAATAATAAAGGAATTAAGTTTGTTAACATTACTGAGTTGTTATTCCTCTACAGCACTGGAGTTGAAGTCTAGCTATGAGAAATACCAAAGGAACTTATGGACAACAGTCCATAACTGGGCAAAAGAACAGCAGACGAGCTTCGGTGCAAGTAAAGCTTCAAGTGACTCACGTGGTACAAAGATACTCAAATTTGTATTTGCAGCAATGAGCTCTGACTTGCACCCCTAAGGAACAGGACCGTAGGTGCTCATGATGCACGCTTTCAATGTTCAGTAGTAGCCATAAAGCAAATAAAATATCAGTGATTATTAGAGAAGGAGGAGATAAAGCATACTAAACCAGAATTTTCCCCATTTTAAAAACTACTGTTTTGAAACAACTGTGGGAGAGGAGGAGGAGGAAAACTGGAGGAATTCCAGAGAGGCAAAAACATGATTAGAAGTACAGAACAACTTCTATGGGAGAATGACTAACAAAACTAGGAGTCATCAAACTGGGAAAGCAGAGGTGCAGAGCCCTATAAAAGCCTAAAAGCTATATCAGGAGCTAGGAAAGTATCACTCATGCTCGTCCTGTTCTTGTTTCCTTAGCCAGGGACCCACAGTTGGTCACAGTCAGTCACAACACTGAACTGTACCTACCATGGGCTGACCACACACAACCAATCCTGTGTTAGTCTGGATATCCTGCAGTAACCACAGCTACTCATTTCTTCATCCTCTTGCATCATGATCTTGGTGAAATAAATGAGGTTCTGAAACTAACTAGAGGAGAAAGTGTTTTGCCCAAGTTTTGCTTCAGGTAGGTATCTATCCGGGGATATCTTTATCTGGTCCATATTGATAAGCAAACCACAAAGTTTGCTATCAAACCACAAAAAGCTATCAAAGTCTTCATGATAGTCACCTATAAACCTGTTTAGAATAGCTGTATTCTCTCCCTTGTGGGGCACATAATTAGACATTTTTCAAATTTCTGGTGGCAATGTTAGACTGACAGCAAAAAGAAATCACGTAGATGTTAATTTTGTGCAGAGCAAGCTAATCATGAGAAGCAAAAAGGACAAAAAAAGAGGGTCTTCGTACTCAGAACCGTTAAATGCCATTGTCAAAGTTCTTAATAATAAAATTCACTTTACTTGTGGAGTTTCATTTTGCTAAGTCTAAGCTATACAGTTAATGAGCCTTGGTTCCATCTTCAAGAGACCAGAGTGCTATCACCTAATCAAAAACCTCTTGTATGAAGAAGGGGCTTAGAATATTTTGCCATGTAGTTTGTTTCAGGGGAAAAAAACCCCAAACAATCAAACAAAAAAAAAAAAAAAAAAAGGAGAGGAAAAAAAAGTAGACAGGCAGCACCCTGGTAATGGCTATGCCAATATAACAGTACAAGACATTTAGAAACACGGGAAACTTTGATTCTCATGATAGTAGCAATGAGAAAACCAGAACAAAATTTCCCCCTCCCCAGTCTTTGAAAACTAATCAATCTTCTAAAGTAAATAAAAATGGACAACTGCCATAACATTAATCTAAAACTTCTAACTACTTAGAGCAATGAGCTTAGTTTCATACATACCAAGTAGTCTGCTAAACTTGGGGGAAGACATGCAACATAATTCTCCCCTAGATATGACAGGCTTTAGTTTAAATGAGGCGTTTTAATAGGCTAACTCTAATCACTTAAAGCTAAAAGGTAATTCTGCAGTTCATGGCTGTAATCTGACAATTGAAGACAATTTGTCTCATTTCATAACTCTGCACTTACCCCTTGTTCATCCAGCTTCATAAGCTGTTCTGTGACTTTCGGAGTGTTGAAGGCCAGCCTTAGGCAATGGATATTCAGCTCAGGAACCACATACTCCAGCACTTCTTTTAGGGGAAGTCCTCTGGCTGTGCAATGCTTTGCAGTTGAAGGGATAGCATCTTCTAGCACAGAACCTCTTAATGTCATAAGCTAAACATATGAACCAGAAAGAGCTTATATATTTAATTACGCACTGAGAAAAGGTTGATTATCAATAGCAGTGGAGCAAAACACACTCTGTCCCCAATTCTCAGCAGACTGAGGACATTAAGTAACTTATGCTGCGTGAAACAGACACTGATACACAAAATGTCACCAACTCTGATAGCTAACATTGGTCAGGGTATTTCAAATGATTCAACTGTTTTAAGTTTTACAAGAAACTAATGCTTGGAAAAGATTATTAGTATTATTCCTAGCACAGCAATTCAAAGCATAAAAGTACACTTCTCAGGCCTACCCAATGTGACACATAAAAGTGGAGGAAGTAATTGCTCTCATCTTTGCTTGCTTCTAGCTAATACAGCTCCTGTAAATTTCTGAAGCTTTACCCAAACCAACCTTCATCATTACCTCTGTACTGGACGTCACAGAGTAACTCACTCACTGATATACTGAACTGTAGTCTGTGTAATATAAACACGTGGCATAACTTTGTCAGATTTCTGGATTATATGTATGTAGAGGAGAAAATTCTGTTATTAGTGCTGTAAAGCACACAAGCCCCACTCATACTCCCTGGTTTTGCCTACTCACTTCTAGGTTCTTTTCTTGTCATTCCTGAACTGCTTACCTCACTGGTTCTGAATATGATCCGGTAATTGTACTGAGGTCCATTTTCTTTGATTTCATCTGGCTTCTCTCTTCTTATACTCACAGCTACTGGACCCAGGTTCTCATCTGCCCCAAAATAGTTCCAGTGTTCTTGCATTAAGAAAAAAAGAAAAAAAAATATAAAACTCCATGTTTTTTCTTACATTTCAACTATATTTTCATGCTTAGTTGTTACATTGGAAATAAATTGCCAGCTCTAATAGTCAATAAGGGTATGTCATGTCTTCAGTGGTACAAGGACTTTATTCTCGTGCTTCAGTTCTCTAATAAACTCTACTCATACAAAAAAGCTGAAATTCAACATGTCATCTCTGCTTAAACAGACCTAAACCAGGACACTCTTACATTGGCTCCTATATGGAAAACAGTTTCATTCACATCGAACTAAAGTGCAAACAATCCCACACCCCTTAAAAATAATAATAAAAAAAAAAAAGGCAGCCAAATGCATCAAAGTGGGAAGCTCACCACTTTACGTTAAAATAGGAGCAGCAAGCAATTGTACTTGCAAAGGATGTAACTTACTTATTTTTGTATGGAAAAACCAGCCAAACAAGTTAATTATAAAAGGGGGGGAAGTGATGAAGCTGAAAAAGAAGTTAAAGACTTGTTTATAGTAAAAGAAAAAAAAAAAAAAAATCAAAGCACAGTACCCAGAGGACAATAGAATGAAGTGTGAGAAACAAAGTGACTCGCAAAAATATTTAAAAGGGAAATGCTGAAGAACTCCAAGTGTTAAATTTAAAATATTAAGAGTAGAATCTAACAGTAGCCTAGTTGGGATGGTGGCAGAGAGAATACAGAGCTGCAGAAATTGTTCAGTAACTGAACAGCAGATTATGTGAGATACACTGAGACACATGTTAAAGCCCAGCTTTACATTAAAAATATTAGAAAAATGCATCTACAAAAATTAAAGCTCAAGACTTTAAGAGATCGGTGTTGAAGGCTCTTCTACTGAGCCTCCTGAGCATAATGAACTATCTTGACTCATTACAGAGGTACATCACCATGAAGGCATCAATATATAAAGCTGTTCATATCTCAAATGACAACTGAATTTAAACATACAATACCTGAATGGAAAATTTAAGAGAAACTGACAAAAAATAGAAGTCAAGCATTGTAGAAGAAAAACAAGTCCTAGGTCATCACGCCCCATATGCTGCATATCTGCATGTATGAATGAATTTATTCATGCACAAAAATAGAAAGTTAGAGCTATCTGAAGATTCAACAAGAAATGTGAAATTCAGTGAGAAAAAAAACAAACCACCACTGTCCTGAAAGGAAACGTACCCATCCTTCCTGAACTACTATATCAGATTACTTGTTATTCTTACAACCACCAGCGTTAAGAGCAGCCTAATATGAACTACTGTGCTATTGAGATAAAATGCAAAACATTTTGGTATCACCAATAAGAAATGAATCTTTAAAAATAACCAAAACCAGATCCTGAAATACACTCTATCCAAAGTGAAAGGCAGTCACTTCTCCAATGAATGAATCACTTGTGGTGTTAAACATTTGAGCGCCTCATTTTTTATTCTACTTATCTTTTTTAAATTATACTTACCACTATAGTTCTTATTATACTTTCCTCCAACACATTAAATGCCTTTCAAGTAGGTGCCCTCTCCTTAGGAACTTGCTTGTGCCCCAGAATTACACCTCTTAACACAGCTGTCCAACCCTTTTAAGCACTTGGAGGCGCTATTCTATTCCCCAATATCTGGTACTTCATTACTCTTTCCTCAATGTTTTCAATTTAAGATTTCAGAGCACGCAAGGCATAAAAGAAACATGCTCACAGCATTATGAATCCTGCTTTCTATCAAATTCCGCTGCAAGCCATCAAAAGCCAAGACTGTGCACAGAGGTAATTAAGATTCAAAATTCTTTTAATATCTTGTGGAATTATCCTGTAAATATTGGCATAAGTTTTGGGTGACTAAATTAGTCATGAGTGGGGAAATTATGAATAAATTAGACCATCCATATAAGCCTAATTAAATCTTTATACTACTCCACTGATACGAGCCCTGTAAATGTCACAGAGATCTTCTGTTGTTTAAAATCCCAAACCACCTTATTAGCACCCTAGTTTTAATTCTGCCTCTATCAAGTAACAGGTTCATTTATGGCAATTTATGGTCAGTGCAGAAGCACAGTTATTGAGAATGTGACATTAGTTTTCTATCAGCATGTTGCAGCTTCCAAAACCTGAGACAGCTTGGCCATCCCCACACTAAACAGCTAAGCGACTTAAAAACATTCATACCTTTTCTTACATAATAGAAAATTTTAAGGAAAAAAGGTATGTTGGCAATACATACTGGAAAGGTTCAAAAATTACAGTAGTTTTCTGTACTGACAGCTGCACAGATGATAAAATTTGTGTATCTTGTAACCAATGTAGCCTGAAATTCAGAGTTTTCTCAGGAGAAATGATTCTACATCTTGAAAACATATTTAGGAAGGCTGGTAAGAGGAACATTTGAAGCTGCATGAAAATACACATACAATTCTCTATCATTTGATTAAGGTTTTTGTCTAGCTCCTATTTATTTGGAAAAATGCACAATCGGGTGTGGAATGTGACACTTCTCTGCTAATCAGAAAAGTCTTTTATCATCTTTCCTTTCTTTCCACACCAGGCAGTTGTCCTTGCTCTCCTATGTACCACCCCCCCAGCCCGTCTTCTATCCACATTGCCCTCTCCTCTATTCATATTTACTACTTACACTTTCATTCTTTAGCTTCATCTGTATTCTCTTTGTCCTCATCTATCCCACCTCGGTATTCAGGCTACAGTGCCTACTGCCTTCATGTCTGACTACATCTCCCTGAGGTACAGAAGTTCTTTTATCTCCACCTCATTTACCACTACACCCTGGATTTCCTTGCATCCAAACATTTTTCTCTTTCCTGTAGCAGGAAAAGCAGTAGCAGAATATAAGAGCAAAGCTTACTATTCAATCCAAAGGTAGTTAATTAGGAGTTTCACTGTAAACGCCAGGGCTACTCTACAACTATACTTCTAGAATTTTTTGCCAAACATGAATAGCACAGAAGACAGCTTTTTCTTCCACCCTACACAGAACCTCATTGAGATCAACCATTCTCAAGCTCGACATTATTTAAAATACCACTGAAAATTATTTAATTAAAAGACATTCAGGAGACAACTAGCAACAGCCATAAATTTAAATATAAATCCACACAAAAAAAAAAAATTTAATTGCTTATATCTGGTCATTATAAGAGACTATATATATTTTATAAAATAGTTAAATAATATCATTTAATTCAAAAGACACTTGCAGTGGAAAAAATTAAGTGTAAATACTCATTTTCCTGGCAGATATTTATGAGTTTCCTTTGCAAAGGGAATCCAAATAAAAGCACTTGATTTTGAGTGAGAAGCTGCTTCTATGCTTTTATCATATTTACCTTTGGATATCATGCTCAATTGATGTATTTTGTGTAATAAGACTGGAAGTAAAAGTCTGAATCATTCTGAAGCAGAATGAAACTTAGCATCATTTTGCTCTTACCCCACCACAGCATTTATAGTACTGGGAAATTCTTCCCAGATGTTCTCTGGAAACGAAGAGGGCAGCATTATTAGACATCAGTCCTACAATGTCTTCAGAGTGTTGCTCATGGCCAGACCGATAACTAAATTTCTCTAAGTCTAGCCACACATCTGAAAGCTACAGATTTGGGGATAGAATATGCAGCAATTTAAACCATTACAGCAAAGGGGTTTTTTTACTGGCTGCCAGCAGTTGAAGGAAAGCTGACCAACAGCTCATTCATTCTAAAATCACTTCAGGAAACCATTTACTTCTCAGTCAAGTCTTTCATTCTAAGCCAGTAACTCAAACTTATCCTAAATAGTAACAATGTCAGCAACTACTGCCTGATGATTACTGCAGCTAAATGGATGCTCTTGGTTCTACCCATGACAACTGCAATTCCCAGCCACTACTGGGGGGACAGAGAGAACAGACAGCTCCTTTGGAATGATGTGCTCTCTCTCTTCTAAGCAGAACTTAAGCTGATATAAGGATGATACAAGGAAGAAGTTCTTTACTGTGAGGGTGATGAGGCGCGGGCACAGGCTGCCCAAAGAAGTGGTAAATGCTCCACCTCTGGCAATGTTCAACGACAGGTTGGGCAGAGCCTTGGGTGGCATGGCCTAGTGTGACGTGTCCCTGCCAATGGCAGGGGGGATGGAACTGGATGATCTTAAGGTCCTTTCCAACCCTAACTATTCTATGATTCTATGATCAAGTTATAGACAAGCTAATAATCATGGCTCTCCTTGAAAAATACTTGAATATAGAATCATAGAATAGTTATTGCTAATGATCAACCTGTTAACCTAAATGTACATTTAGATGGCTTCATCCAGAATACACACACAGATCTTTTACCCATGTATGGGAAAGGAACTGAAATCTTGGTTATAAGTTATGGCCAGACATTCAGAATTTTTAAGTAGAAAACAAAACATTAGAGTACTATGTAAGTCCGCGGTTTGCTTGTGTCTTGAATACTATGCCCTGTTCACAATTGGAAAAGGTTCAGAGAAGGGCAACAAAACATAATTGGGGGAGGAATAATATGGTTGAGGCTTTAAAAATAACACACAGCAAGGAAAGGGGAGAAAACCGAACACTTTCACACCTAGCAGTGAGATGGTTGATCTGATGACCCCAGTTTTCATTCTGGAAGCCAGGAGACAAAGACAGCAAAAATTGGCTCTTTATGCAGTCAAGCTGCAGAACTCCTTGCTGCTGCAGGAGTACTCTGAATGCTGAAAGTTTATTTGGGATAACAGATGACTGGATAAATGCCCACAGGAAAAGTCCAAAGACTACTAAATACGAATTACACTATCACCAGGTTAAGTGGCCCATTATCTACACATCTCCAGGTGGCTGGTTAAGTTTGCCTGGAAAATATTGCTATGCTTTTACCTACTCCCCTACTCCTTCCTCCAGTATCTGTTGTTGGACTTTGCCAGAAGATAGGACTATAAGTTTTGGGTTGACCTAAGACAACTCTTTTCTTCTCTGGGAACTATAATTTTATGCTCAGAAATAGCAAGTTCAAGGATTTTGCTTCTCTTTTTTTTTTTTTTTTTGTTTTAAATAAACTGAAGCATTGCACTCAATAGTATGAAATGAATTGTGAGGTGTAGAAAGTTATGCATTTAAGTAAGAATCTCACTTTCTCACACAAAAGGTACTTCTTTTGGTGGAAGGTATGAAAGGCTCCTCCTTTCTATCAAAAAATACATTATCTCAAACTGCAGTTCATCAGCTCTCTTAAGGTGCCTTTTCTTGGAAGATGAGTTGCAAGGTTTTATACTCACATTAGTCATAGGACAAAAAAAATAAATTCAGAATGCTCTAAAAGGTAAAATAGTCCAGAAAGGCCCAAAACAACTGACAGGTAGCTTCTTGATATCTTCTGTTTCCTCCCTCTATTGTCAAGTAAAATTCAAACAACGAACGTCTTCCTTTAGGAAGTTCCTCCTATGTCTAGTTGTCCTTTCTGGTCAAAGCTTAATTTTATTTCAAGGTCAAATTTCTGCAGCTTTCACAGATTTGTTCTTGTGCTGGCTTCCCCATTTTGTTGTGGGTATTTTAGCACTAGTATTACCACATATCATAAGTTCATGTGCTTATAAAAGTCTTAAACATTCCAATTTCAAGTCCCTCTATCAAATTATACCTTTCAAAACACACCTTTAAATAGTCACCTTGCAAATACACCTTTTGCAATATAAAAGTAGGATTCATCTCCTGTAAGTATTAATGTCTCCATCTGAGTTAGCTGTGCATGAACCCCCTATAGCGAACTGAGGAAAGTAAGGTGTATTGACCTGCAAGGTTTATTTCTCTCTGAGTACATAAGCAGTCTGCACCAATACCTCAGATATAAAGTAGAGGATCTGAACCCAGCCTTGGGAATTAACATTATGATGTTCTTTTCCCAATATCTGTACCATTTTTCTAACCTCCACTAAACTGTCGCTACCAGTATTTTCACATTTAGAAGTCTGGACACCAGGCCAGAACATTATTTAGCAATAGTTTTACCACTGCTCTGCAAAGAGACAACTAACATGTTGATTTCACCTTGGTATTTCCTTTACATAAAAACGCCCATCCACTTGCACGCATCGATGAACCTATGAGACTCATCCATAAATGTCACATGCAAATATTTTACACTAAAGATATTCCAATTAAGTTGGACCGCGTTAGTAATACTCCAGCTCCCCCATACACTGCTAAAGTTAGAGATACAGCCATTAACCACATAACAATACCGGTGAAGAAGAAATTACTACATCCATATAATTAAAGATTTCAGTCAAGTCACCATCAGCATCTCACCAAATTACCTTGGAGAAATTAAAATTGATTATATCAATGCAATGGATTTTTTTAAGACACAAAAGATTAACAGGGCAGAGATGTTTTGTGACTAGACCTACTTTTCATTGTATCATGCTTATTGACATCATTAATGAGTTTTAACTGACAGTTCTTTGTTGATACAGTCCCAAATTACCACCTTGGTTATTTCAAGTTGGAATGAAAATCTAAAGGATTACAGTTCTCTGGGTCATCGCTTTTTATTCTTTTCAAGCTCTAGGAGTGCTTCAGTAGTTCTCCAATTCTGTGACATTTTTCTGGCTTGAGATGTTTAAAAGTTGTCATTGCTGAATCAGAATCCTTTGCTTCATATTAAGACTCCAAAACTACCCGAGGCCTGCTGACTTGACTAGCACCACTGAAACTTGTCTTTTGCCACCAAGTATTCCATTCATATCATCAAGATCCAACCTCCTCTTCAAACTAGCAAGTTTCTGCATCATTACTTGCTTCATGCTATAAAAACTTTGAATTACAACTGGCTTCCTTGATCGTTTTCTTTTCTTTCCTATTACGCTGTTTCAAGTTTTATCACTATACCATCTGTTTCAGATTAGCCTGAAGTTTGCTTGGGGAAAGACGGTACACTGGGTGGTCAATAAAATGTGTTTGGTTCTTGTAGAACTGTGGGGCATATCTGATGAGGCTTCTGAAGTACACTTCTTTTCAGACAGAAAAATCTCTGGTAGAAACTATGCCCCTTGCATGTGCCTGCTGGAGTGAACATGAGCACAATGAATCTGAAATACAGTTTTAGGGCTGGATTAGGGAGGGAAAGAAAAATCACAGCTTTCTCTTTCAACCAAATCTACTCTATACATATACTGACATTTTTATACTCGACTGCCCCTCACCAATACCCTTAGGACTACGTTATGTCAGTTTTATCTAATTCATCTTAATTGCAACTAGAAAAAATGGAGATAAAATGGTGACTGCCATTGTAGTAGCATAAGGGTGTGATTTCCCTTAAGGATAAACCAAACTAATACGTTGCTGTTGCTTAAGGACTAAAATCCCACCCCTTTCTTCCACTGTTCACTCTCACTTCTTACCAGGCACTAGGTAAGCGCACTTCTCTGACTGCAAGGAAAGTTGATTTGACTCACTAAAACTAAAGAGAAATAACCCAGCAATAGACAACAAATGTATTGGAATGGAAAGATTTCTACTTGGTTAGTAACTGAATGGGCTTATCAAGTTTTCAGAAAACAAGAGAATTTGCACAAGGAAGGAGGATGGAATAGTCTTCCCCTTTTGTTCTGAAATGCTGTTAAATCAGGTCAGCTGTAACATGAAACTGCACCTTTAGCTGCTGATTGCAAAACTCAGAGTGGTAAGGAATCAAACTGTTCTGAAGGCAGACAGATCGGAAGGCAATCACAGGCAAAGCTCTCTAACCTCAGGCTCTCCCCAAACACCTCATCCTATATTCCACATATGGATTAGCTATTCTCAGGAAACCAGCATTTTTCCTCACTCCTCTGTCTCCAAAGAATGCAGATTAGCACTCAGAAACCACGCAGCAAATGCTACCTCTCAGCCACAGAAAGAATGCAGAAAGAGAAGACTATGGTGTGACAAGAGCCACCGAATCAAGGTATCATGAAGGGAAGAAGAGGCAAAAGATGGACATACTTTGAAGAAAGGGCAAAATGGGGGATGAGACAATTAGCTCTAAGAGTTAATAAATTGAAGATTTTTTTAAACTGACCATCCACTTATTATAACCAGACATCCCTGTTGTGTTAATCTGCAGGAAACAAGCTCTTTAGAGCTGCGTTCACTAAAGAGATGAAACCCAAACCTGGTAACTGGTAGCTAAGGAAAAAGCACTCTTCAGGTTAGTCATTAGACTAAGTTTATCCATCAGGAGACACCATAGGAAAGCACACAGTCCTGCAGACAGAACTCTCAAACTTTAAAAGGCTTTTTGATCATTTTCAGAATCAGAAAGAACAGGCAGTAAGATCTGCATCTCATGGTGCCAGCATCATTTTGGTGAGGGGAGATACCTGGGTAATATTTGGGCTTTCCTCGTTTCTGTAGGTCAAAAACCTTTGATCTGATTTGGAAATGATAAACCTTCATTTCAGTGGAACCATGTATTAAGAGAACTGTACTGTTTTTTCAGATACATTATTGCCATTGCAAAACACACGCGTATACAGAGAATATTTCTTTCTACAAAATATGACAAATAAGAGGTTTCTGTCTAGAACAATGGCTATAATGAAAATTGTGAGGACAACAGATTTTTATCTTTATATATTACTGTCTTAAACTAAATATAAACACGTTTTGAAATGGATGATTAAAATATCAAAATGTCCAAAGACTACTGTAAATGCTAGCTTTGCAAGTAGCCATTAAAGTCTCAGTACACCAAGTCTTCACGTGGAAGGAAGGAAGTTCTCATATTTTAGGATTTTATTTTCTTTTTTAATCTTTGTGAATAAAACACAAGGATAAATAAAATTCACCTACCTTTCTGATAAAAGAATTTTCGGTAATAGTATGCACCAAGGTCAACATGTTCAACGATGTATCTTTTCACTCTGTCTAGATGCAAGATCAGATTCTCCTTGGGAACTTCCAGAACTGCTACTCCAGCATTCGTGCAATGAGAACTCAGAGTCGACTCAAATGAGGCACTTTCACATCCACTGAAGGAACCCGAATTAGATTTGGAAAGGCTGATCTTCCTCTCCCCTTCCCCACCAATCTCATTACGAAAATAAGGACAACTCATCACCAGCTCATTGCTTTTATCGTCCCCCTGGTCCATATTGAGACTTCCTTTTGAATTCAGGTCTTCGGTGCTGCCCATTGGAGAATTGAAACTCGCAGAGTGGGACAAGGGTCCAGAGACAAGTGATGCTACCGCAGCAGCAGATGCACCTGTGGTTGTGTTCCTTCTTTTTATGACATTATGCCTGTTGATTGCAGCTTCATTTAAATCAAATAAAATACTCTGTACATCATAATGAGCAAAACACTTTGGACAAGTCCAAGGCTTGATGCTATCTTCTGACCTGTTATCTTCAAGATCTGAAGACTTCCCAAGCTCCCCTTCACCTTTGGCATTGCGCAGCTTACGAAAAATGGACGAATCTCCTGTCTCTGATTTTGAGCGTCTTTTGAGTGGCTTCTCCCTTTCCTTAAAGAGTCGCAGGTTTTCTCTTTGAGTAATAGGTCCATCTATCACATCTAGAGAGAACCCTGAGCCTTTGCTTCCACTGGCAATCAGGAGTTCACTGAGCTTACTTGTGGCTGGGCTTCTCTGATCAGACTTTTCATCTTTATAGCCCTTCAGTAAGTCAAAGAAACTTTCTCCTGAAGTTCCCTGCTTATCTATGGAAGATGTGCTGCCATACTCCCTGTGCAGAGATGGTCCGGATTTAAAAGTGGGTGAAATACATTCATCAAAACTATCCACATCAAGCTCACTTATGGTAATGTCGCTGTTGCTGCGCTGTCTTATTCTGCGAAGAGCTTTCCTTGGAGAACTGGGATAGCCATCAGGTGTAAGAAACCTGGAGTCTAGATTCTCAGATTGTCTGGTCTTGGTTTTAAGTGTGCTCTGGATGCTCTTTAACATGACAGAATCACTAGCATTCAGGTTAACAGAGCTTCCCTGACTCCCAGGACTGCTTTTAGAAGACATGCTGTCAAGGCAACTTGATGCATCAATATCTTGACTAGATCTGGTTGTTTCCTTGATATTCTCCTTCCTCGGGGGCCAATCAGCAATCCTTGCCCTGACCCCCATTTTAGGGACTCCAGGGGTAGAGGTAACATGATGGGGAGTTTCACTGCGAGGAGGTCCAACTGGCGCCATGACTGCAGAACCTAAGCTGCCATTCTGTGACCTAAAGCGCCTCATATAAAAGTCATCCGAGTGGACTTTTGAGGTGCCATCTGTCCCGACTGATACCCCAGTGGCAACAGCCCTTTCGGTCTGGGACCGCTTCAAGCTGGTCATGATCTTTCAATATGCGCAACTTTAGTAAGTTCCAAGAGAAAACACAGTCATTTCTGCTTTTTAAATGTACAGTTCTCTGCTGGAGAATAGACTCCAAAATATACAATGGTTGCATGAGATCTTAATCATGGATATTTAAGGACACAATTAAATGCAAGATGTCTAGAAAAATTCAGATATTCAATAGGGTTTGATAAGCAGTAATTCCCTTTAATTTCTGCATTTTAAGAAGTAGCCATGCTCCAATACATTCAAACTGGTTTAACATCACTTGCGTTCCAAACTGTCAGAGTTGTAATCCGATCGCTTATGCTTCTTTTAAGCCTAGAACAGAGAAAAATGGAGATAAAAGCATTAATCATTTCCTACAAAACTTTTTTGTTACTAAAGCTAGCAATGTAATTATTACACAGAATTAGTATTTCTAACACCCATGCTTTTACATCTCATTGATTGTCATCTCAAAAACACAGAGTTGTGTTAAACGGCAGTTAAGAGTTTTCCAGATATTGTTGGTCTGCTATGTAAAAAAAATATTACTCCATTTGGATCCCACAGCAAAATACATTTATTGGTTTCTCCTTATAAACTGGTTATTGATACTTTTTAGTTGGGTTAGTTAACAGATATTCAAAGCAGAAGTAAGGAACTGATTTCCTCAGCTGAAGGACACACAGAGCATTCATTTACTGCAGAAATTGTAGAAGAGTCAGATCAGGACTCCAAATTTTGTTTATAAGTGCTTTGAAGAACTTACCGTTTACAAGTCATACATCCTTGGCTGCAATTAGGTATTAACAATGCCTATTCAACTTTGTCTTTAATGTAAACAACTATGATATGCCAACAAATAAAAGGAAGAAAGCTAATTAACAAAAAAGATTACAAAGTGATAATAGAGAATGGCTGTCAATAACATTTATTCTGTGTTTTGCTCAGCCCTATTTGCAGATTAGCTGGATAGTCCGGAAGCATGTATTACCTCTGCCAGAATTCACAACATATAAAGAGACTCAAGTTAAATAGAAACACATACTTTCAAGTAACTTGATCTGAGAAGTTCCATTTATTTCCCTAGCTAACAAAATAATGTCTGCTGCAGCTCCTCTATAATCCATCTTTACGAAGCCATGGAAATTAAATGCTTTCCCATGCCTCATCAGGACTGAAGTGATTACAAAGCATTCAGTGCACTACCCTTTGAGGAGATAAAATGAATGATCCACAAATATATCCTTGCTGGTAGCAGACAAAAGCATGAGACTGTCAAGATACAATCTTTCATTGCTGTGTACATCCTTTAACACAAAGAAGTTAATAATTTTCAAAGGCTGAACCAATTACACAAAATGTGGTCTTTAAATATTTGCTAAATGTGTGCAGAGAGATGCTGCTGAACCAGCACCACATGGACAATACAGTATTGTCTACTAATCAAGGCTTTCTAATGCTTCTGGCAGAACCAATACTTTCTGCAGTCGTTTCTCAAAACTATGGAGTATTTTGCTCCACACTAGTTAAATATCAAGCCAGGCAGGACACTTTCTGCACCCAAAAGCAGCATGTTTTAACTTTATTTGCCATAGACAGCACTTCTTCGAAATAGCTTCTATGTATATAAAGCTAAACACATAAGAACACTTAAAATGCAAGCTGACTGCATCACATAGCAGTGCAAATGACCTAAGGTATTAATGTATTCGCACAGCTATTTACGTAAGCACAGTTACTTTCCCTGCAATTCTGCTACCATGTCACTGCTGAAACAGTAGTTTTTTCCTATGTATACAATTAGAATCGCTTTAGAAAGGCAGTCTATCTCTGCAGCTCTTGCAAAACCACTGAATTTTCAGCTGTAACTACACACAAATGTCAGACACTCTCCAGTGAGAACTGATCAAGGTGATGAAACAACTTCATGTACAATCAGATCAAGGAAGTTAAAAATGCAGCTGCTGTGCGCCACCACATAACCTGATGTTCTGCCCACGCTTTTCAACTGCGCCACAGCAAATATAGTTAATGCTCTATGAAACAGGAACAGTGCGCAGCCCTGTCTAAAGGGCTATGCAAGATTGCTTTAATAGGCAAAATGGAAGTAAAATAGAATTAAAACTGTTAAGGATTTAGGGCAGAGGGAAAGCAGGCTAAAAGGGATAGTGAAGGAAGAATGAAGTTGAGGGTGGAACACAGAACTGGCTGAAGTACAAGTGTCCACTACCACATGCTCCTTTTCACATCCTGCAATGAAACCCAAGATTACTGTCCCTCACCATTTCCCTTCCATCGTAAATATCTCAGAAAGCAAAGTATACATCTCTTCCCCATCCCCAAAGTGCTGGGACTTACAGAAACAGATAACCTACTAGTACTAGTTTCTCATTAACTTAAGGGCAGAAGTTCACAGAGCACTTCTACAAGTTGCCAAGCTTGGTGGTGACCGTAAGTGTTCAAATACCACTAGCTCTCCCCATCCCCAGATTATTTTCCTTTGAAACTTTCCAGAACGACAATCATAAATAATTAAGGATATATGTATATATCCTCATACATACAATGATATGAAAAAAAAAGTTTTCTGTGAAGCTTATTCTTGACCTGCTGTATGTATGGTACAGTAAATTACACGACCATACAGTACTTTTTCCAAGGGAAACGCTTGTTCCTGACACATCATTAGGGATGTCTCACTCTGGGGACCAGCTGTTTCATGCTCTGCAGGTTTCTACAACTGCTGTAGCAGCTGGAATATAGGCAATAAATGATTAAGGTAATAGTTAATATCACATCCTGAAGAACTGAACTCCACCCTAATCCACGTCTATCTTCGTATGAATTAAATCACTTAAGTCAACATTTTTTTGAGACTGTAACTACCCATCTATGGTGTTTTTCCTAGACCCTTTTGTCCTGGTGAGACCTGGTCTGATCTAAAAGGTTCAATTAGCTCTAATCAAAATAAAATAGAAACATTACATTTGACAACATTAAAAACTCCTAAGGCATATGTCCTGGGTACACTGGTCATCAAATTCAATGAAAAAGGAACAGTAATGGCAATCTGTATTTTGATATTTTTTCATATTCATTGCTTGCAAAACATGATGCAATGATAGGGTGAATTACACTTGATTTAAATGAGCATCATCTGTTACCAATAACCAGATGATATTATGAACTGGAAAACCTGCAGAAAGTTAAATATTAAGTAGCAGAATCACTAACACAGAATATGTAATCTATTCAAATTAGTTGTAACTGCAAGATAGGTATGGTGCCAACTTCTAAAGACAAGACCATTAATTATGAAGAGTATCCTATTTTGTTACTATTTCATTATTTTAAAAGTATTATTCAAGGTCAACCTATTTATATCTGTGTGAACAGAATATGGTGAGGACAAACAACAAAAAAACCTCTATGATTTTCCAAATCCATGTGAACTTAGTGAAGAGGCCAGCTAAATACTCAGATGAACAGCTACATCTAAAAAGCTGTAAATGAAAACCATATGCAAAAACTACAAAAAGAGGTATATGAACATTTACTACTAATTGTACTAACTAAAAATCAGTTAACACAGAACAAGCTTGGAAAGCCAACAATCTGCTTATCAGACTGCATGCAGTAACTAGCAAAGCAGCCTGTGTTCCAAATGGGTCTCAAATCCTTGAGACGAAGTTTACACATTGCTTTTTACGAACACTAGAGAACTTTGCATCTATTCTCAACTCAAAATGTACTACAAGCCTTCTTTCATTCTTTTCTATTTACACCTTTTTCATCATCCTGCTCCCTTCTCCAAAACTGGAGTTCCAGCTGTAGGACAAAGAACCATTCTGATCAAATTTCAAAGGTCCTTGTAGATGAATACCAAGGTAGTTTTGCAGTCCTACATCACTCCCAAAAAGGCTGGTAAGTCAAGAGATCTTGATTTCTTATTCCTTATAACTGAAGTTAGCCACCACAAAATGAAGACCTACCAGTCAAGACTCCATCCATAAGAATTTGTATTAGAATCATAGAATCATAGAATAGTTAGGGTTGGAAAGGACCTCAAGATCATCTAGTTCCAACCCCCCTGCCATGGGCAGGGACACCTCACACTAAACCATCCCACCCAAGGCTTCACCCAACCTGGCCTTGAACACTGCCAGGGACAGAGCACTCACAACCCCCCTGGGCAACCCATTCCAGTGCCTCACCACCCTAACAGGAAAGAATTTCCTCCTTATATCCAATCTAAACTTCCCCTGTTAAGTTTTAACCCATTACCCCTTGTCCTGTCACTACAGTCCCTAATGCGAGTCCCATCCCAGCATCCCTATAGGCCCCCTTCAGATACTGGAAGGCTGCTATGAGGTCTCCACGCAGCCTTCTCTTCTCCAGGCTGAACAGCCCCAACTTCCTCAGTCTGTCTTCATACGGGAGGTGCTCCAGTCCCCTGATCATCCTCGTGGCCTCCTCTGGACTTGTTCCATCAGTTCCATGTCCTTTTTATGTTGAGGACACCAGAACTGCACACAATACTCTAGGTGAGGTCTCACAAGAGCAGAGTAGAGGGGCAGGATCACCTCCTTCGACCTGCTGGTCACGCTCCTTTTGATGCAGCCCAGGACACGGTTGGCTTTCTGGGCTGCGAGTGCACACTGCCGGCTCATGTTCATTTTCTCATCGACCAGCACCCCCAAGTCCTTCTCTGCAGGGCCGTTCTGAATCTCTTTGACCAATCTGTAGCTGTGCCTGGGATTGCTCTGACCCAGGTGTAGGACCCTGCACTTGTCCTGGTTGAACTTCATAAGGTTGGCATCAGCCCACCTTACAAGCGTGTCAAGGTCCCTCTGGATGGCATCCCTTCCCTCCAGCATATCAACCGGACCACACAGTTTAGTGTCATCGGCAAACTTGCTGAGGGCGCACTCAATCCCACTGTCCATGTCAGCGATGAAGATGTTAAACAAGACGGGTCCCAACACCGATCCCTGAGGGACACCACACGTTACCGGTCTCCAGCCAGACATTGAGCCATTGACCACAACTCTTTGTGTGCGGCCATCCAGCCAGTTCTTTATCCACCAAGTGGTCCATCCATCAAATTGATATCTCTCCAATTTAGACAGAAGGATGTGTATTAGAAAGAAGCAAACAGAAGCAGTTGAATAAAAAGTGTTTTACTCAAATCAGCTCAGTAGAGTAAAAATCCCCTCAACTACAGCACACTAATCAGTTTCTACATTGGATTCAGGTAGCCAAATAAGACAATTCAACAACTACTGGTTCAGATAAATGGAAAAAAAAAGGAGATCAAGCCTGATACATGAATTCGTAGACCTGCTGTTACAATTATTCCTAGGTGTAGTCCATGTGGGATCATGCTCTTTCTCTTACAAAGCAAAGCAATTACCCACAACAGAGTCTTACTTGAAGAGATTAAATAATTATTGTTATCTGCTGGGAACATACTGAGACTTCAGATTGTAGGATCAGGGATGTTAATGATCCTAATACTCTGACGTTGACAGAGATAGATTTGGAGGCACCAAATTATTCATGATTCATAATGTTCCAGATGGAAGGCTTCATACTTCACCACTGGCCCTCATTAAAAAGCAGCACTTTACAAATAAAAATTTGGGAATGAGGGAATCAGTTTTTACATCCTAGAAAAGTCTCACTTTTGCCAAACCTCCTAACCACTCCCCTGCATCACCCTGAGGAGGGTTATTATAAATATACAATACAGGATGGTAAAAGCAACATATCACCAGGGGTATTTTAAAATAGGGAGAACTGTAGAATAAGGAGCTCAGAATAACATTTTATAGCCTGTAATTTTTAAAAGCATAAATTAAATCATCTCTATTCCACATGGTTTACTGAAACTTAGCCAACTTAGGAAATGCAGCGCAATACAAACACTACAAGCAGTAGCCCTTGTTAGCTTTTACAGGGAAAAGAACTGGCATTGCCATGAAAACTGAAAACTAGCAGCTCTTACGAAACCAAAAAAATAAATGAGAACAATGATAACTATTTTAAATATGAAAGCTTATCTATTTGTGTCACAAATTCTTACCTGAATTATAATACAGATCAAATCCCAGGGGCAGGGGGGAATACTCATTTATCAGCCAGTTATATTATTGCACGTACAAAATAATGTCTCATTTCATAAAACTAATTCCTCAGAGGAGAAAAATTCAATTTAATCTTTAGAAATACCTGGTTTTATGTGGCTACCTATTATTAAGGTAATCCTTTTTTTTTCCAGGATTTCTTTCATCATTATAATTGAAGGCAAGTTAAAAGGGTGACCTTTCAGAGGAAGTTCTTTTCAACTGAGAGGCTATTTGAAGAATAGAGTTCAGTATCTTACTAGCTTACAGTTTTTATTTTTATTACCCTTAGTGGAATTGCTGGTTTTGCGTTAACTGAATTCGTGACAATTGTCAACTCTGTGTACTAGGAAAGACAAAGTCCCCTAAGTTTTCTTTCTCTCCCCACCCCAACTGTTATCTACTAAATTTTGCCACTGATGTACATGTCAGCAAGTCGGCATTTCTGCCCTTTTCTCTGAATGTTTCTCTGCTCCCTAGCCTTTGGAAGAAAATCTTTGCTCTAAGGAAACTGAGTGCCATCAGCTGCCATATGCACAATGACCACTTGCACTGATCTGCTGATTTAATGATGCTTTATTCCTAAGTTCATTATCTGTTGAAGTAGCCCATGCTAAAATGCATGAACTTTAGCAAGGATACATGGATTTTAAGATGTAACAGTAATTAATGTGAATTACTACCATCAGTTTCTGCACTCCTGCAGGCAAACACAAGCTTGCTCTGCAACATGATGAAGGAACTGGAGGGCATGCAGTCACTAGAGAATGGTACAAGGTTGAGTTCATGATGTGGCACAGCAGGATGTGCTCCCTCAGCCTTTGAGCCTGGCTAACCGTGGTTGTAAACCATTGGGTGGCTCAGAGCACAGCAAACCAGCTGGCTTCCTGGTGCAGAAAACCATGAAGTTATACCCAATAACCATACTCACTTGCATTCAGTGGTAAAATGTTTGTGATGTAACAGGATGGTAAAGGAAGCATAATGAAAGCTATAAAACTCAGAGAGTTAAAGGAACACAGGGGACAGTAATACCCCACCTGTGCATTTTAATACATATTGCTCTACTGCTATTTCCCACTCATTATAGAATCATAGAAAAATTAGGGTTGGAAAGGACCTCAAGATCATCTAGTTCCAACCCCCCTGCCATAGGCAGGGACACCTCACACTAAACCATCCCACCCAAGGCTTCATCCAACCTGGCCTTGAACACTGCCAGGGATGGAGCGCTCACAACCCCCCGGGCAACCCATTCCAGTGCCTCACCACCCTAACAGGAAAGAATTTCCTCCTTATATCCAATCTAAACTTCCCCTGTTTAAGTTTGAACCCGTTACCCCTTGTCCTGTCACTACAGTCCTTGACGAAGAGTCCCTCCCCAGCATCCCTATCAGCCCCCTTCAGTTACTGGAAGGCTGCTATGAGGTCTCCATGCAGCCTTCTCTTCTCCAGGCTGAACAGCCCCAACTTCCTCAACCTATCTTCATACGGGAGGTGCTCCAGTCCCCTGATCATCCTCATGGCCCTCCTCTGGACTTGTTCCATCAGTTCCATGTCCTTTTTATGTTGAGGACACCAGAACTGCACACAATACTCCAAGTGAACACTACAGCATCTCAAGCCAGAATTTTGTCCTCTGTTTTCACATCAATTTTATAACTGTTAATCAAGACAATCATATCACAGTACTCAAGCAACTGCTGCTGAGGCAAACCCTTTAAAACTCCTTTTAACTGAAACAGAGGGAGAGAGAAAAGGCACTGCACGTGGTCATTCCAACTTCGACACTCAGGTTCCATTTCGGTACCAGTGTCACTCAGCTAATTAAATGCAGAATCCCTTTCCTGGAAGCTAACTTACAGGATCTGGGAAAGACAATCCTTACTGTATGCTATACTGTATTCTATTCCTGGAATGAGACTGTTAACAGCAATAGTTTATTTTTGAAAGCAGCACTTGCTCTCTAGAAAGCAATCTAAACCAGTGCCAAAACACAAGAGCAAAATACTCTAGCTCCCAGATACCATCTCTCAAGAAAGCTGATTTTCAGCAACTACAAAGAGTTCCTCTTACACCTCCCCACCCCCCACCCCCTTTTTTTTTTAAGGAGATGTTCCTCTTCAGTGTTTCTTTCTCAGTTTCTAGGTGTTGATGTATTGCATCCCTGCATAATGGTTCCAGGAACAAACAGACTGTTCTCCCTGGCATGCAGACTCTTGTAAAAGTTGCTTCTTCGCAAAGTGCCCAAGTTAACCAGTGACTAACTCCCAATACTGCAAGATTGGCCTATGAACAGTCACAAACCAAAACAAAAAAAAAAAAAAAGCTAAAAAACAAACCCCAAACAAAACGGGCTGACACATGCTATGGGTACAGTTCAGCGTAACTGACATAAATTACAGTAAGTATCACAGATGCACTTGCCTGAGGTTTGCATCCTCGTTCATACTTCCATAGCACAAAGGCTCATATGGCACCCTCCTCCTCCTCCAACCCAGCCACAAGTTTGTCTTGGCACCAAAGTTATTCCGGAAACAAAGACAGAGCTGAGCCTGTGGTGTCTTTGCTGCACCACTGGCCGTGTTCCCGCCAGCAGGCAACACCACGTGTCTTGTGACATCCCACATCATTTTGCCAGTGGTTTAAGATGTTTTTCCCCAAACCCGTTTTATTCCTTTGCTCTATCATGCTGCAGTCGCTTCTCCCTAAACTTCTGGTTTGCCGAAAGAATCGCAAGAAGCTGCTCTGCTGTCTTCATGAAAGTCATCAGTTCCCAAACCTCCACAGAGTGCCATCTCTCCACAGGTTGATTGATCACAGAGTCATGTGCTTAAGGGAGAAACAAAACCAGCTTTTCAGAAGTGAAAGCTAAATCTTACCTAAAAATAATAGGCCTTTTTTCAACAACCCCCATATTAACCATCTAGAGGGTGTTTCCTATTCATACACATTTCTGAACATGCTACTGCAACTAAAGGTCCTGCTTTAAAGGTCCTCCTGCAGTACAGAAGAATTAGAAGCACGGAGATTATTAGATGCCCGCATTATGTTTCCCATTCCTGCACCAGCATCACCCCTTCACCTGTACCCAGGCCTCCTCAGCAGCCTATCACATACTATCTTTTCCCTCTAAGCCCTTTTGAAAGTGAAAAACAAGTTCAGACTATTGCTGAAATACAGTATTGTGAAGGTACACAGGTAAAAAATGATCCCTTCCCATATAACCTATTAAAAAATGTCCACTGGTCTCTCTAAATGGTATTCTTTAATGATAGCACAGAATTAAAGCATTTTCCCCCAAAAAAAGGTGTTCTGCTTTTGTGCCTAGGTATACATACCATGTGTATTTTTGCATACATTTATCTACACATATTTACAGACAAGATGTTAATGCTATCTCTCAAAATCAAGTTTGAGAATACTCTTGACAGAACTACATAAATATAGCATAAACAAACTTCGTAATTAACCCTCACATCATTTCTTCAATAGTTTAAAAAGAAACTACTACTAATGGTTTACATGGCTGATAAATCGGCATTCACTACTGTTCTACAAAGAAAAGCAAACAAATTTAAACCTAACACCATCAAAATTTTATTGCAGATTTCTAGAGGAAATTTTGAATTACAGAACCTAATAGCCTGGAACAGGCTCCGTGGCAGAAGAGTATTAGGTATTCAGATTAATCAAGCTTTGGTCAAGTAAGGACAGCATGAAAATAATGATGCTGAAAATCACATACCAGACTATAAAGTCATACAAGGGCTACAGAGTAAGAGAGATATCCTTCTAACAGTTCATGTGTTTGAACAGATAAGGAAGAATGTAATCCTCAAATAATCCTTGCATGTAGTACAGTGGCTTTTGTTCCAAATGACTGACACACACAGTCAAGTGTGCAACACCAAGAATGGAAGTCAACTAAAAGCCTTAAAGGAAGATACAGACCTGTAAGCAAAAACTGGAACATTCATATTGAAACGCACTTAGCTGGGCTGTCCACAGCCTACTATTATAAATCTGTAAGGGAAAACAACCTAAAAACTCAGTCATATTCTTTTCAACAATGTGCCAATTTACTGGGTTTTTTTTTTTTTAATGACAAGTTTTGTATTACTGTACTTTTAACACCTCAAAACAATACTGATGTATCAGTGTGAAGAACTTGGTTTAAAAGAGCAGAATTAACTAAAAAACAAACAAGTCTCCCTTAATAATAAAAGTAGGTTAAAAAGGGGGTTAAAGAAAAATGTTAACTGTGTTTTTAGATACTGATCTTCAAATACCAAGCCAATAATTAGTAACCAACAGATTTTATACAAAAGTAGGAATAACTTCCAGCAACACTTCACTTTCTCATGTTTTCCATTATTTTCATTTCAGTTAGCCCATGAGTTCCATACTTCGCCTGCAGTCATTTAACTCTCAAATGTGCAATCCCATTTCCAAGCCAGGCTCTGACGTCCTTTCAGTGGAACACTGAAAAAGGCTTCAGAAGTAGTTATGTATTAATTTGCAAAGGATTCTAAAGCACTACCACTAGGCAAACATCCAGACCAGTATTTTACTGATGTTGGTAGATTACTGTATGCTTATTTCTCCAACATACTCCACCCCAAAGGGAGAAACTGAACATTGGGTGCATTCTTCTTTCTGGAACCATGTTTTGTGTTTTCTGAAGCCTACTTTATGCCTCCATGCAAATAAAAACTATAACCATATGAAATAACATTTTTCTTCATACAATTAAACTGCTCATGCAGAAGGTGTGGAAACCGATTCAGTAAGTCAAGACATATTCTTTGGGTGGTGCTTATGGCAACAGCTCTCAGTCCTCCAATATAATGGACATTTTTAAACTAAAAAAGTTATAATCTTTGTCCAAGGAATACATTATTTGGTTTCATTCAGAGCTAAGCATGGGGATCATCCCACTGACCAAAAAGGAAAACCATCTTAGTTTACTATGACACACATGAAGTGTGTATCTAAATTATAAGGCACTATAAATCTGACACAAAAAAAAATAAAATAAAAATCAACACTCAAAGCTTTAGGCTTCTAACTCTTATGTAACATAAGCAGGCGTATCAGAGATCCCCAGAGAATTCACGGTGCTATTTTTGAGAAAACACATATAAAGAGCTTTTTGTCCTTTTGACAACCACATGTATTACACAGTTATTTTCCAAAATACCATCTTTATGGCTATAAAGGAATAAACAGCTCAGCCTCCAGACAGGACTCCATGTAGCTTTTCTTGCTATTTTTCCTGTAAATACTTCCAACATCCTTTAAAATTAAGACTAAGAGAAACACTGTTTTAAGCAAGGATTCACCATTTTGCAGGGTATGAAGATCTATTAGAAAAATACAGATGGGATCTGAAAACAACTGAAATTAATTTCTGAGCATAGCATCTGGTGATAAATGTGTTACAACTGTTAATTATATTGCTTTAAAAATTGAAAGGGATGTCTGAAGCTTTCAATATGAAATGCAAAAGACTGATGGATAAATCAGTAATGAGATCTAAGCACCTAGCAGAGGACAATACAACTACACAAGCCTTGTACTCTGCTAAATGAACAAGTTTTCCAATGACATTCTCATTTTGCATATGGGAAAGCAGAAGAACAGGAGATGAAAGCCAGTCTGGTTGTACATAAATTATTATTCTACATCTAAAATGCTTCAAGTATTATCAAGGGTGAATAAACAAAGTGGAAAGAAAAAAAAATGCAGTTAGTCAGCAGAAATCTGCATACCGCACCATTGCAACATTTCTGGCTTAGAAAATAATAAAGCTAGATATAAATATTTTGGTTGATTCATTTCTTGGGAGCACTGCACTATGAGTGGGTGTTCAGGTTGGATTTCAGCAAACTGAATAGAGGAATAGAGGAAGAACTCTCTCTCTTTATATATATATATATATATATATATATATATATATATATATATATATATATATATGGAAAACTGAGGGAGGGTTTTCACTACTTAGAAATTCTCCCTTGTGTAGATACCTCAGCATTGGCCAACAAGTAGATGACACCCTTTGGTTTGATGATGTAGGTACATTATGTTCTATAGTTCTAACATACACTATATAATAAAAAGCAATAGAAAACATTCAAGTAGGCATTACTTAAAGACAGCTATAGAAGTTACCCACTGAATGCACAGAGTTATCTCCAGTAACTGCAAAGTGAAAAGAATACCTAGCTGACCATATGCATCAATTCTTAAGGAGTGACTGGGGACATTTGTGCACAATGCATTACATAAAGCAACCTACAGAGAACTGCAATACAGGGACAAGCAACATAAACAATTCTGGTCACGAATCCAGACAGTCAAGCTGGCAGAGCAGGATACAAACTGAAAAGAACAAGCAAGGTGGCACTGACACCTAAAAAACACACTTTGCAATTTAAATAAGAATCAGTCTATTACAAGCACACATATGCCAGCAGAACTGGCACTTCATCTAGCCATCTTTAAACATAAGAGGCAAATTTAGGTGGATGGCTGGACGTTGCCAGTTTTCTCAAAGCAGAAGTAACCTTGTATGTGTCTTAACTGTCCTTCCAGCCCAGACCAGTGAAATTTATTCTTTAGAAGTTTTACTGTCTTTTCTGTAAGCTGAGTTACAGTATCTGGCAAAAACAAGAAAAATAAACCTACCTCAGAGTTTCTGACTCCCAAACATGGTCCAGCATGTCTACTTGAGGTTTTTGCATTAAAAACTAAGGAAGTGCGATGCAAAAGCATTTTTGCCTTGTCTGATTTCTTTTTTTCCGGCCATGGTCAGTAAAAGGAAATATCTACATCTGTTCCTGGTTTACATGCAATGCAAAACACTTCATAAACTGAAAACAGATTTCAAATCATTTAGATTCCAATACCAAACCTTCAAAAGCAAATTACCTACAGAAAGTACATGTGTGGGTGTATTCCTGTTCCACTGCATCAACAGCCTTAATCAGCCTTGCATACTATTTCTGATTATGGTTCATTATATAAAATCACATTGATAACAGTTCAGCAAGAACGTTTCTTAACCCTTTCTGAAAAAGAGAAATACCATTCTTGCACCAGTTTTCACAGTGGCGGAGTGCATATGACTGCAAAAGCCTTAACAGACAACTTTAAACCCCAGGAATCGACTTGAACTACCCATCAGTATAGAGGCTGCGGCTAGTCACTATGCCAGGCATGGCACAATCCTCCTCGGCTCCACTTTCCACCACAATCCCCAGATCCCAAGAGCCTCTACAGAGAGTAGACTCTGAAGGCTAATGCTCACACAAAGTTGAAATGATTCCCAGTGCACCAGCTGAAGCCACATCTCCTGTTCACAAGCTGAAGACCCCGCTACAATTTTTCAGGAGTTTTTAGTAACACAAACAGAACTTTGAAGTCAAATGTGACTTCTTCAATTCACAGGGATGCATTCTCTTCAGCATGCACACTTCCTTTTTTGGTCCTGTATATACTCTTCTACTACTGTGAAAGGCGACTTTTATCAGTATCATGTATTATCTGTTAGGCAGATTGATATCTGAAAACTACTTGAGAATGTCACTAACTGTGAAACATCGCAAATAATGTCTTGGTAGGGTTTGTGATCAGAAAGGGAGTGCACCTGTGCTCTGCATTCTTCTTGTGACATTTCAGGATAAATTAGGTCTTGATTTCACCCTGTAAAGACTAAATGATTTTATACATCCTTCCATTGCTGTTGAAAGCAAATGATCTTTCTGCACTGGAACACCAAGCTTCTCTGGAGACAATTTCTAAGAAAAACACTAATCTTTCATGACAAATTCAGCAGCTGATTCAGTACCCAGCATGATGTTGGCACTACTGAGTCCTTGTCAAAAAGCAAAATCTCCCCTCTGTTAAGACAGTAGCAGTGTGGGGTCTATTTTCACAAGCATCCTCCAGCAAAACCTACCCCAAAATGGAGGGCGCCGGACACAGGCAAACGCAGTCACGTCATACCTCAGTCAGTGCTTTGCAAGTGCACAGAGACAGCACCACCACCAGCAGACTTCTAAACTTCAGATTCTACATACCTTTAAGAACTCTGCTGTGCTACCATTATGTCACTAGTAAAACACAGGGTGTCAAGCCACTGCCTCTGAACCCAAACAGAAACAAGAGGTGTCTCTCATGGGACTAGACTGAACAAAAGCTCCTCACTGCCAGTGGGGCAATTGATGAATTTCCACAGGCCTGTTGCAAAGGCAGACTTCCAACAGATGACAAACCCAAGCAGATGAGGAAACCAGAGCTCCCAAAACACAATTCATCCTCTCACTGAAGGAAATATTCAATACCCACAAAAGTCTAAGCCTCCAGGATTTTACACAAAGATGCCAGCGTAACTAAGCTGACTTACGGGCACGTATGTGCTTGGCAAAGGAAGGAAAAAAAAAAAGATAAAATCAGACCCTGTCAGCTCAGTTTGGGTTATAACCCTCACTGAACCTCCTCTAATCCTCAAGCCTAACATGAGCACAGCAACGAGATTACAGCAGACAAAGCTATTTGGAGCAGGTCACACAGCGCCAAAAGCTGTTCCACCTGAAAACATTGCATGGCTAGTTCTATGGATACTTTATTTCCCACTTTGTTCTTCATCATAGCCATCCAGTCATCCTTACTAAACTCAGTGAGCCAAAAAATTGGGTTTTGAGTAGCAAGAGATGGCTCAAATGAAACCAAAGTTTTAAAACTTCCTGGTGAGCATGGACCCCTAAGATCACAGAAGTACTCCAAAATACTATTTTTGTAGTGAAAAGATTTGCTTTCCTTCCAAGTAAAGATTTTAGATATATCTCTGCTCAGCTGTACTTTAATACAGGCTTGCCCGAAGTTCCACTGAGGATTAGTGATCACTCTAGATGCAAATTTCAAACATATAAACTGTGAGGAAAGAATAAATAATATCTCTCTGAAATTAAACACATGAAATTACTGATACTTGAGTAGTTCATTACCTCAGAAGTGGGAATAAAGTTGAATCTTTTCTCTTAATACAACAACAAAAAAAAAATTACTGGAAGGCAAAGAAATTCTGCCACGGCGCAAACCAGATTTTTGAGCCTTTACACGTCACATACATAATAGGCTGGTCACTGTAACGACTTCATAAGGTAATATAACATAGATGACAAGATTTCTCAGAAGACATTTGTTATTACCCAGGATGTTCTTGACTGGTTAAAAATGGTGCAAGTCTTCCATGTGATCATTAAACACTAGAAAAATAACTAGAATTAATGTCACCGAAAATAGTAGATCAAAACAGAATGATGTAATGGAGAGAGAAGTACTGCCTTACAGATCTATTACAATTCTTTCTGAACCATCCAGTATGAGACATGTCTGTTTCATATGTGACTGATTTCCCACATCCTGTAATACACCCATAGAATTATAGTATCAACTAGGTTAGAAAAAACCTTTACTATCATGTCCAACCACCACCCCAGGACTGCCAGGACCACCACTAACCCATATCATTGAGGGCCTCATCTACACAGTTCTTGAATTCTGCCAACCAGCAACCTAAACAGGCCAAAGTCAGCCCTCCAGAAGCCTAAGGTGGAGGTTTTGCTGACCTTCTTCCTAACTTCTTCAAGGCCTGAAAACACAATCGTTTTGTGATCACTTTGCCCATGACAGCCTCCATTACATCAAATACCAGTCCCTCTCTGTGAACAGCAAATCTGTCCAGGCATCTCCTAGTTGATTCACCAACCAGCTGGGATAGGAAGTTTTCTTCCACCACCTCCAAGAAACTCCTGGATTGTTTCTTCTCTGCCGTGTTGTACTTCCAGCAGACATCTTATAGGCTGAAGTCCCCCTTGAGAACAAGAGCAAGCGGTTGTGAAACTTCTCCCAGTTGTTTGAAGAACACTTTATGGGTAGCTTCATCCTGGCTGGGTGGTCTATAACAGACTCCTACCAGGATATCTGCTTGGTTGGCCTTCCACCCTTGATCTTCACCCACATTCAGCCTCCTCACTCACAACACTGAATTCAAGGCAGTCGATGCACTCCCTGACATACAACACAACCCCACCACCTCTTTTTCCCTGCCTATCCCTTCTGAAGAGCCTGTAGCCATTCACTGAAGCACTCCAGTCATGAATCATTCTACCACATTTCTGTGATGGTGTGTATGTCACAATTTCCCTGCTGCAAAATGGCTTCCAGATCCTCCTGTTTGTTGCCCACATAGCAGGCATTGGCATAAGCACACATAAGCTTCCAGCAAGCCTGGTATAATCTCCTTCCCCTTCAAACCCAGTTTAAAGCCCTCTCTAAGAGTTCTATTAGCTCCTGGCCTAGAACCCCTTCCTCACTTTGGGACAGGCGTACCCCATCAACCACCAGCAGGCCGGGTGCCATATAAACTGATCCATGGTCAAAAACTCCAAAAATTTGACACTGACACCAGTCACGGAGCCAGGAATTAGCAATAACTTGATAAAGACTGTGAAAGAAAAAAGCACCACCAGAAGACAAAGAAGGAAATCCTAATGAATGACTAAATGGAATAAGGACAGGATGTAACCAAAAGGACTTTCACATGATCACTTGCACAGAGAACGTTACCAATACTGGGGAACATGCAGCTCAATACTGTTATGTATAGTATGGAAAAAACAGTAAGACTCCAAAGTTTGATGATGACGATTTGAGGTGGCAGCAGAAGATTCAACAGCGAGGAGATTCAACAACAGCTAGTTGCAGAGGTCTCTTGAGAGAGAATTTGAGAGAGAGAATACTGAATTGCATGTATCATTTTTTTGCTTCTTCATTGTTGATAAATACACAGATGAGCAAGGGACATTTGCTAATGACACATACAGCATGTCAAATGCTAATCGACTTCTTGTAACTTAAGAAAATATTGCCAGATACTGCAGACAGATCTCTAAAAACCTTAGTTCAAGGCTCCTAGGCACCAAAAAGCAAAAAGAACCTCAGACATTCTGAAAGGAAGAGGGGGTCTGGAGGTGGGGTGAGTAGTTAATGTCCTATGAAGTCATGTCTACTGAAATGTAACAAGCAGTTCTGTTACCCTAGAAACAGAAAATCTCTATAAAGCAACCAACAAGTGTGCATGATTCAACTATGACTCCCATAACTTGCAGCATTAAAAACTTGGCTATTACTTCTGTCTTGAAAATATACCTCCCAAAATCAAAATGCTAACTCACTGAAATGGCTTTAAAGGAAACAGTCATCAGCTCAGAGCAGGCAATAAACCCAGGAAGAAAAAAAAAAAAACCAAACAAACAAACAAAAAAAGCGCCAAAGCAACCAAAGTAAGGAACATACTGTGAAGGGATGCCAACAGCAGGTTTGGGGAGTTACAGACTAATGCAGCTTCTGGAAAAATAAATTACTTTCAAAAAAAACTAAGTTAACTTCAAAATACTCATTTAAGACTTACTGCTCAGGCACCACCTACTCGCATGACTGACTGTCAAATCACAAAAATAAGCATTTTAATGTTTCAGTAATTTGCAAATATTTGCAATCACAATAAGAGGGCTGTATCTAACAAGAGTATTTTAAAAGCTAGTTTAAGGACCTTTCCTATCACAGCAACTCCCCTAATAAAAAGCTCTTTTCCTGAAAACCTTGTCTGTCTTTACCCTACTAAAACTAAAACACAATAATTTAAGTCAGGTTCCTCTGGTGAGACTTTGGCTCTCTCCCCACTGACTATATAGATGAAGCCTATAAAACCACGTTCACTAGGCTAACATTAGCTAGTGTGAGTGGGGCCTCCACCCACAGCTCCCAAACAGACAACATTTTGACAAAGCCATGTGAGATAATAGGAAGATGTAAATGAGAAACAGAAGAGTGGAAAGGTACCAGATTATTTTAAACAGTCTGAGAGGATCTGGGTAATAAAAAAAAATAAACAGAGCAAAAAGGATGTGCCTGAGGAAGACAGAAGCATAATAGCGCTTTTTTTATTAATGTTATTTATCCCATCCATTCATACATCACTTCACAGTGAAGCTACTACAAAGCTTTCTCTCTAAACCAGAAAGGAAACCTTTGATTTCATGGTGAAAAGCGTATTATACACCCAGCTACATCATCAGTAGTAGCTATCTTTACATGAAAAATCTGCACGTATTAGACGTTACAGAGCTGTGTGGTTCCACTATGCCACCGTACTGTATAACTGATGTTTTCAAATCAGTCTGTAACGCTGACATATTATAAGTGACCCTGTGCACTGGGAACAGACGGATATTGCCATTTTTCAAACAACATTATTTCAGAATTGGTATCAAATTGCAAAGTCATTGCATTAACCCCCACTAACTCTGTTTTACTTCAACAAGAAAATTCCCAAGAATAGCATCAGAAAATATTTTAGCTGCAAGTATACGTGGAATGGAAGGAAAGAGAGAAACAGCAGTAAGAGGAAAAAAGCAGAATATAAGCTGGATGTAATAATCTCAGTTACATGATGCTAAAATTTTCCAGTTCATTACATTTCACAGACCAAATATGATGGGTATTGCTTCTGTGAGTAGCAAGTTTTACTGAGCTTGGTTACATCTGAAATCTTTGTGAAAGCTACCCATGTTTCTAATACAGACTGAAGAAAGACAAAATAAAATTGGAGGAATAGAAGAATGTTTCAATTCTCCAGTTCTTATTTAGCACTGTGTTTTCATCTAAATTACGTACCCAAAGTTAATTAAAACAACCCTATCTGACTAAAGAATTTGCAGAAGGGATCAAATTAACTTTTAAAAAGAATGTTTATTTTAAAGTGCAATAATTCAGAAATTTACTTCATTTTTTGGATGCTATTTGCATTCTGGTACACTTTCTGCTGCAGTACATTAACCCGCAGCACTTCCAATAATTGCAAAACCGAACTCACAATAATGCATCTACCCCTACCTAGTCAGAGCTCCCTTAAGATTTATCTACAGGAAAAAAAAGCTTCAAGAACACAGGCCTAAAACTGAACTTTACAAAGGCGGAAGGCAACCCACAGTGCAGAGATTAAGTACAAGTCTGATAAACAGAATGTGAGTACATCCAAAAAGATTAGCTTCCAGTTTTCAAATCTAGCATGAAAAGTTAAGTTCCGAAATAGAAAAGTATTTAAAATAATAATAAAAAGACGTATTTTTTTTCACAGAAATAGTTATGTAACAGCACAGCAGCTAAAAAATAAGTACTATTAAAATACACCTTTACCATCATTCCTATATAGGAATTCTTATATAGACAGGCCAAAAAACATTACACCTGCATTGTGAGAAACAGGATCAGTGGCTAATGAATTACTATATTGGTTTTTGAGTTGCTGGTAATATATAATGGTATTGTAATCTGGTGAGTAGTCTGACCAGTTGATGACTGATAATGAGAATTAGTGGCATCATAAAGCGCTGTATTTCTAGGTTACTGATCCTAACAAATATTTCAGATCAACAGCCTAACTTCCAGCAGAGAAGCTGTATTAGCACATTATTCCTGCAGCTAATGATCAGAGAAGAAAATGAACAGAGACAACCCTTTGGTGCATACAGAGAACTAATCAGGTATCTTGAAATGCTTGTGCAACATTAAACATTTTAGCAACAAGAGTGAGGGAGAAAACTTGAGTAAAAGACAGTATTTTTATACATGAGCTGGCAATGTAAATAATTTCTTAGTATCAATATTGCTATTCAAAACAGAAGTAGACAGTACAGTACTAAAATATTTTGCAGTTAAAAATCAGTTCACATACAGTGAAAATGATTGGAAATACTCCTCTGCGCTCTCAGAAGCAAGGGCATATGACTGCACAACTGAGGGACGCTTCAAAAATGCAGAGTTCTTCCATTTGGCTTTAAAAGCCTTGATTTTGGTAAGACAAGGAAAAAAGAATTTAATTTTTTCCTGGTTATACTCATAACTGCATTATGACTTGGTGATCCTTTTAATTGACATCATTTATCATACATAGACAACAACTAGGAGCATCTTTTTTTGAGAGCAGGTTATCTTCACTCATGTCTGGGAACTAACAGGTTAAGATGACCAAATCAAACTACAGGCTCATAAGCATCTCTCTTTTAAAAAGTGGACTGATTTGTTGTCAGCCCATACTCACCCTACTCTTGTGCATAACAAAGCTTTATTGGTAGAACTTGGATTAATATAATTCATCTTCTAACTTGTTAAATCTTTAAAATGTAAATATGGAGATAGGGTGACGATGACGGAGGAGCTACTGTTAAAATGTTTTAAGGTAGGTTGTTTAAGTATAATAAAGATGACTTAACTCAAATAATTACTTAAAATAACTACTTTTATACATAAGCACATCAAGCAGTACTCTGGGTTATGCCACAGAAGTGCAATAGATTGATATCAAATTCTTTAAGCAAATGGAAGGAAAAATGTTCTAACGAGCTCCTGTTATCAACAGGCTACATTTCTGGCCAGAGAATACACTACTGGTATGCAGCATGCTATGCATTGCTTCTCTGATGAGCTCATTAGCAAAAATATAAATAGACTTCTTAACAATACGGATTTCTCTTCAAGATACGGGTCCATTCTGCATCTTTTTACATTGTAAATAGTAATAAAATAATGTACAGTCAACCACTAATGCAAGACTGAGAGAAATCTAGCATGAAATGATCAGTTTATCTTCCACCCAAGAAATAATCACACAGGTATATTCAACATAGTTCCATATGTTTCCAATAGCCTCCCCATTACCTCAAAACCAGTGCCAGTTTGTTGTTTTGCCTTTTTTTTCCCCATCCAAAAATCAAGGCCCAAAGTTGATAAAGATCCATAAAGTATTTCATAGATTCAGTTGCAAACCTCAGTAGAAAAAGCAAAACAATCAAGCCCTAGAAATGCAGTTGCCATATACAAATGTGCAGAAAGCATTAACAAATCAGTAATACTACGAGTTCTTTGTGAAGTAGAGACAGAAACTTTAGTCACTGCCTCCAGCAATCTGTACAGCAACTGGTTTTCTTTCCATGTTCCTTCCTGAGGATGCACACAGAAATGAATCAAAGCTTTTCACAATAGATGAGTGAATTACCCTGATTCACTTATCAAGTAAAAAACAAAATAGAAACATGACAGCCATGTATTTGAAAGATGGAACATCGAGTTGCAAACGTAACCACCTCCTCCTGTTACTTCTAAATGAGATTAACTTTTTAAATTCTACTAAATAAAGCACTGGAATGCACTAGCAATGAAACAGAAAATACTGGCTTGTCCAATAGCCTCTTACTAAACCATCTAAAGAAATCTCAAGAATCAGGTATCTCTTGCACTGAGAAACTGGGTATTTCAGTATATTGTAAATGGTAAATACTGTCAATATTTGTATCTCTACCTGATTACTCACATTATTTGATGAGCCTGAAAAGGTTCAAAACCAAGCTACAATTTGCAACAGGTTTCAAAAAAAAAAAAAAATCAATGAAATTTATGTTTTCAACCTTAACACGTCACTAGAACTAAGTAAAAATTGTATAAAATCCTATTACAGCAATAGGGGCATTAAGCCTCCTATCTATGTATCATGCCATCTTTATTTTTAGGTTCAATTTTTAGAGCTCCTGTACTATATTCTCAGCATCAGGCATCCACTATTTCAGTGACAGAAGATACGAAAGTTCGTAAAAGGCAGTGGTATTTCAAACATGTATGGCCCACATGGATGAACTTACAGTAAATGGGGAAAAAAAAACCCCACTGAAAGTAGAGAACAGTATGAAACTAAAATTTTTAATCAGTCTTTTGCAGAAGTTTACTGTTTGCCCCGGATTAGTATCTGATAGAGAATTTGCTACAGAGATTGAGATTGGCACACAAATCCTGTGCATCATTAAAATCCTACTCGGAACATTCCTGTGTGAAATCTCAGTAATGCACAGAACTTGTGCTAACCATTCAATAAATATACAAGTGTACAACGTAGTAACAGCTTGATCAGCCATTTTCAAATCTGATATCCTCAGAGCTATGGGGCATGACAACCATTTCTGAACTAAATTCTTTTTCTCCAATTTCTCACAAATTGAAAACTTGTAGATTTTCTAATTTGCAAAGTCCTGGAGCTGGTTCCATAGGCCAATTGTTTAACAACTGTTTATGGTACTTTAACAGCTGCTTTTCATTTACAGAAGTTGAGGCAATTATGATCTGGAGGACAGCATTAATCCTAATCAACTCTGATCCCACTGACAGAAAGAGCTGGATCCTCACTTCACTGAAGATTTCTCAACTTAGTGTTTGATTAAGAGCTGTCCTGCTGGGAACTGTGTTTATTTTCAGTTGTTGCCTTGTGCTGCCATGGGCCTCCTGAATATTCACATGCATGTAAGAAATTTCTCAGAGAAAGCAGGAATCAAGGAATCCCTAAAGTTACAGAAGTCTTCTGTCAAATGTAATTGGTCACGATTGTAGTACTCACAAAAAGAGGAAAGATTTGGGTAAACCGCAGGATTAGGAGCAAGTCTACACAGACCAAGGAGCCTGCATTCTGCTTTGTACAGTCTTTTCCTCTCCTGTCTTGCCTTTCTTAAACTCAGTGTTTTTTCTGTGTTGGTTTGTTTTTGTTTGTGGGGGGTTCTAGAACTGGACTCCAATGATTATAAATCAAAGATAACTGAGAAGTTCCCATGCAACCACAGCTTTATTTTAAGAAAAGCATAGGCTCCTCCTTTTAAGATAATTGAAGGAAGAAACTCTTCAAAGACCACTGGCTTTAGAAGAGTGAAGTGAAAAGTGGATTGAAAAAGATGGACAAAGCAAGTGTTGGTATGAAGAGAACCAGATGCAGCATGGAAAGAAACTAACCCATCACCTCCCTCCCTGCAGACCCAACCCACATTACAAATGGCTGCCGAGACCAACAGGCCCCTTTATTTGTACAGGCCTAGCACTCTCCTCTCCCACCCTTCTCAAACACTACAGCTATAACCAATCCTGCAGATGCAGAGTGCCTGGCAAAGCGAGAGGCAGCAGCACATTTGGCCACCCCGCATAGATCACCCAGCATAGGTATGGTATAGATTTTACCTAGCTTCTCCTCAGCAAACTTTTGGACTTTCCTACTTCACCACCAGTTCTCAACAATTTACTCTATCCAAGAGCTTTATACCTCTTGTCACCAATGGGAACTGGCAGTCAGTTAACACCCAAAATGTTCGTGGATTTTTGGGGTTTTTTTTTTTTCCTTTGAGCTTCAGAGAGGAGGGATTAAAAGAAAGGCATTGATGGATGGACAAGTCTCATCACAGAAGTCTCACTTCCTAGCAAGCCCAGGCTAAAAGCAGTCCCCGAAAAAAGATCTGCCCCAAGAAATGAACTGAACGACAAGGGAAAAGATTTACATAGTACAAATTCTTGTACGTTGATAAAAGAGCAGAAACTTCGAAAGGAATACTTGTCAAAAGACCCAATCCAGCAATGCCAAAAGGAAGGCTAGGAAATCTCTGCATGACAGGGCTGCTTTTCACATGTCTTTAAAATGTGAAGGCACTAGCTGGTAATTGATAAGAGTGAAGGAGATCCCACCCAACACCTGCTACAGCAATTCGGTTTAATAGCAGTCCTGCTCCAGCTTTGACAATTACTCCCACACTCCCCTGTGAGAGACTAATGGTTTGCTAAAAATAAAACAGAGATTAGCGTCTACAGCAAGCTGCCTGAGATACGCTATTTGACAGAAGGCAATATTCATCAACCTTGTGGTACGCTTCTGTCCGGCCTTCAATTCAGAGGATTTCATCCTAAATCTATGGATTTAGGATCTGGTTAAAATGGCAACATGCAATATTACTTTTTGTTCATTTTATTATGTTCTACAGCCTGCACCTTAGTATGCAGTAATAATGTTCATACTTATGTAGTGGGGAATAATCCAGTACTAACATCGGTTTGTGTGTAGTGGCTTCTAAAAGCTGAAATTGTCGAGTGACACAAGATGACAAAGCAGAACACAAACCCCAACTGTACCAGCAATTCACAGCATTTTCACCAGTATGCAAGTCTTGCCTTTAGCAAGCAGACGAAGACTTGTCAAGTCAGGATGGGAGGGAAGGATGACAAAACCAGCAGAAAATACCTTTTAATTTTTTGCTGAATATGGTATACAATATGGCTGTCAAAACCATCAATCAAGAGCTTGTATGTAGGGTACAAGTAATGAAGACAGCATCAATCTTCCAAGAAAATTGTTCTCACCCATTTTAAATTAAAGCTGAATAACAGACCATAAAAGCAGCCAAG
Source organism: Lathamus discolor (assembly GCF_037157495.1). Classification (NCBI taxonomy): domain Eukaryota; kingdom Metazoa; phylum Chordata; class Aves; order Psittaciformes; family Psittacidae; genus Lathamus; species Lathamus discolor. The sequence goes on along the minus strand of NC_088889.1, from coordinate 17,807,738 downwards.
AAAGAATAATATGTAAGAATGATCTAGAAGAAAGAATTTAAAGACCAATGTACCTAATTAGTTCTGTAAGAAAAAGTCTAACTTCAGAATAAAAAAAAAAAACAAAAATACACAGATGTCAAGTTTTGCCTTATGATAAATACTAAGAATCTGAATCTGTAGCAGGAAATCTCTCATCTTTTCTCAAATACAGAAAAAAGGCTCTATATGATGAGCCAGGTACTGTATACAAAAAAAAAAAAAAAAAGTTATCTCACCCCAAACCTACAAACAACCTTGAGCTTGTTTTATGGAGACAAGCCAAACGAACTCCATACTTCAAATCTACAAGATAGCTGACCTATGTCACTCAGAGAAGCACTTTGCATGAATTACAGTTGCTCTCAAAAAAGAGTGGCCACCATACAAAGTCGAGTGGGTTAGGCTTAAGAAAAGACATGAAGAACTACCGGTCTGGATTTCCGCCTCAGAGACAATCACACTGAAATTTCAGTCTGCCTAGGAAGATAAAAACGGGCAAAACTCCATTTGTTATTCATCTGTATGAAAAACTCGCATCTAAAAAAGGGGACATGACAGATGAGACTACTATCAACAAATACATCTTCCCATACAAGTAGAATGCCACCAGATCATAGGTGGTGTTGTCAAAAGGTGAGCTCAGACAGAAGATCTGAAGAACACACACTCAACTCCATAAGTAGAAAAAGGAGGTTTGATGGTGGTTAAGGGGCAAGAGAACTGCAGCCCAAAAGCCTTAACTCAGGCTCACTTCTGCCACACATTCATCTCTAGCAGGTGATGTACAGGTTAAGGAGGTAGTACTACAGCATTCCACAGTTCTTCTATCAGCCTTGAGATGTGGTGCCCAACACCTAGGTTTAATAATCATTGCATAGGAAAAACATCCATCACTTTCAAGTCACATTTTCTCTACTGCCTTTATTTAGTCTCATAGCTAGAAAATCTCTAGTATCTGTATACTGTCTCCAATATATTCATCAAATAGAAACCTGTTCAAAAATGACTAGAATAGAGATAATATTAAATATTAATGCATCATGGAGAGAGGATCTTTCGTTATGGTCAACCTTTGATTGAAAGATGAAGGTACCACATGGTAAGGATATTTAACCTATGGAGGCTTTAATCACACAGAAGCTTTTAGGATTTTATACCTCAGCATTTATACTTAGGCAAGAACCATCAAATAAATTGCATTAAAATAATACTAATGCCTCTTGGTATCGGGCCTTCTATTGATCTTTTTAGCCTCCAACAAAACATTACTGAGGAAGCTACAGTTGAAAATGTAAAGCACAGATTACACACAACTCTACTGTAAACTCAATGATAAACTTAAGAGGCAAAATAACAAGTTTTAAACTCAATTTTCTGTTTCATGATTTTCCTCTTCAAATCCTTTCCACTAAAGGGACAGAGATTTAAAAAAAAAATAAAATAAAGAACCCACCATAACAACAGAAAAACACGGCTTAAATGGTCTGCAAGACTAACATTCATACCTCTATAAAAGGATCCTCTATAGAATAACTGTGCAATCCCTAGCTGGACAAACTGCATTTTACATGGGGGGAAGAATAATTTAAAGATCAAATTGGCAAATGTCACTGTTGCCACAGAAATTTCTTTTAAGGATAGCAGGGAGAAAAATATTACCAGCTTGTTCACAATGAATGCCTCCCATGTGATTATTTAGCACACATGAAAAATAATTTGTTGATTCTAAAGCTTGTATTGATTCCAGATAATCTGCCTCTGCTTCTGCATCATAAAGTACTGATAAGTGCAAAGAAAATCCCTTTATTGTACTTTACTAACATCCAAATGGTGTTCTCAATTTCTATTTTTCACAGAAAAGCAAATGGAGACAGAATATACCAATTTATATTCAATTTTGTATGCAACATCACATTTTCTTTTAATCAACTAAGATTCATTTCAGTATTTCACACAGTGGAAAAAAAAAAAAGTTTATTTCAAACTTGATTGCAAAATTACAGAGTGACATGGATCAGCTTTTGATGGAGGTACTGGATGGGCCAACCAGGGCTGATGCACAGCTGGATCTGCTGTTCACAAATCAGGAAGACCCGGCTGGGGATGTGATGCTCAGTGGCAGCTTTGGCTGCAGTGACCAGAAACAGAGGTGGTTAAAGAGCAGTAAAGAAGAGGAATAGCAGAGCATAGGATCCTGGACTTTTTAAGAGGTGACACAGGAAATACAGACACCCAGGTAAATAAAAAAGCTGACTGAGCTCCAGGGCAAAGTAAAACAGTATATAGGAGGTAGAAGCAGGCAGAGGTTACAAAGGAAGAATCTGGAAACACTGCCCATGCACACAAGCAGTGTCAGGAAATTCAGATATGGTACCATGGTACCACCATCACATGGAACCATCAGTAACCTAAGACATCTAGATAACATGAGACTAAAACAGAATCACTATTAAGTGGAATAGGAAATAAATACTGATAGAGCCAAAAGAATGTAAAAGCAACCTTCCATCCTGATCCTTATTACTAGCATTTCCTCCAAATTTTATTTGTCTTCCTCCCTACAATTTCTTTCGTGCTTAAAAACCACAATGGAAACACAAGCAAACTTCCTAACCTAGTGATTCCACGTCTCATACTACTGAACTACCTTCCCTTATTTTTCTCTGCCACCCAGCTTTTGAGAGTGTTCCACACAGCTCCACAACATGCCCCAACTCTTCTTCTAATAAACCCTGGTATACAATGGTACATAATCCGCTTCAGAAACAGCAGACCAATAGGCATTACACCTCATAGAATAAGGCTCAAAAAAACAGGTTTTCCCTTTTCCTTCCATATTGCATTATCCAGTCATTTAAAAACATGGGTATACCATATTTCAGGGAAAAAATATAAAAAAAAAAACACCCTCAAACTTGGCTTCATGTTACATTGCCAACCTGTATTTGCTTAAAATCCTAAAAAATAAAGTCTCAGACTGAAAAGAAACAAAAAAAAAAGAATCTGCATTAGTGTTTAATCTCCAAGTGACTATAACTGACCTATAGAGAGAAAATGTCTGTTTGGACTTTGAAGAGCAATCAAGCCTGCTAAGAGGAAAGCCTGAAGTTCATAAAGGACATACTAACTCAGAAGGTGACATTGTAGCTGTTCAGATGCAAATTTCTGGCAAGTAGATAGAAAAATTACGTACACTTTTCTCCTTTCAAGAAAGAAAAAGAAAACCCAAACAAAACCAGGAAAGCCAGCCAAAACTGTTGCAATTACACTGGCAAATGTGGCATAACTAAGTTTTCAGAGTGAGCTGGCAGCAGTGAAAAACTTAATGTACAACAAAGTAATTTTAATTTTTGAAGCCGAAGATTACATGACTCAGCCTGTACTCATCATCTCTATAAAGACACTGCTCTGCTGCTGAAATGTCAGCTCCTCAGCTTCGGCACCCGGCAGAAACTGAAGCACAGCGTTTGCTTTCTTTCATAACTTAGCTTGCATTCTCAATAGCTATGTCCTTTCTGGAAGTTTGAAGTTAAGCCAATGCAGCACTCAACCCAACACAAAGTCACACAAAGAAGAACAGATGCATTTCCTACCGTCGCATTCTGCTCCATTCAGCTGCGTGGTAGATTCCTCTAACTACCATTAAATTTGGTAAGCAGTTTGTGCTCCTCTCACCTTCACCAGTACCGAAGACAGAGCTCAGTGTGTAAACAGAAGTTTTTCCTCATCAGCATCAATATGCTTACTGTTTTTGAAGACAATTACTTGCAGGTCCTCCACTTGCGCACTAAAGGGTGCAGACAGACAGCATGCACCGGAATCCAGAATAAATTTAGAAGTCTGCTTCATCACTTTTTTTTGTGTAGGTATTTCAGACCGGTGGTTTTCACCACCGGCTGAAAAGCAGTCACTGGGGTAAGTATTCAAGTTGCAATATATCGCAGTGTTCCATCTGCAATGTCACTAGGGCTGACACAAGTGGTTTAAGACTTAACCGTTTCGAAAGACTGCCAGACATGATATTTTGTATGCCCTTTTTCAGCCTCCATCAGTCCAGATTTACACATTAATAAGCACTACACCACTCATTAGCTTCAAAGTATAAAAACCAGAGTGCCATTCCTAAATATTTCACCATGTTTATCAATTCATTATTTTAGCTTCCAAACAAAAGCCATTAACGCAATTATCATATTGCTCCTCAGCAACAGAGGTTTTATTCTACATATGATACCCTTTCAAATATAAGCAGCAATTAAAAAAAATAAAAAAGGCCTCAGTATGCATTTAACACTTACCTTGTGTTGTTATGGTAACTAAATATCTCTGAAGAAGCAAGAACAAAAGGGGGGAAAAAATCCTACTGCAAACCCTCCTATAAATTCTGTAGATATATGTATTTTCTCCACTGTAAATTCAACCGAATGCAGTGCAGTATTGCTCTAAGCATCACATCCCCCCCCCCCGAGATGTAGGTAAACACTTTAAAATGCTAATGGAGATCCTGAAGCAGAAGCAAAATTTGATTCCTCTACAAGGAGGATGGCTTCTCAAATCAGTTGTTTCATGAAACCATTAAATTACTAAATCCAGGTGACCTCTAAGAGGCTTCCAAGGAATCTCTTCATTCAATTTCTCTGGAGCCACAACTGGAAAATGTCAGAAAACCTTAGACCAGCTAAAAGGGGGCAAAATCACTCTCTTGAAGGATACTACACAGGATAAAGAGAGACAAGCCAAGAACTCTCCTCCTACCTCCTGCATCCTCATTTCCAGAAGTTTTGGTGAATTTATCCCGGTTTAACTGATACCCAAAGAAAGCAGAAAGCCTAATAACAAAACTTAAAGCAAATCAAGTCTTTCCAGCAAGAATTGAGACCAAGTGTCAAGGAGATTTCTTTGACTATATACATATATTTATCAGCATTTTATGGATTTGAACAGGAATTTATGACTAAGTGACAACTACAGACTCAAATGTTTGCTTTAGCCAACCCAGAATAAGTCTGAGCATTTAGGGGAATGTCCTTTTCTGGAACTAAGTCCTCTGGTTTAAGTTCAGTATCCGTGAAGTCTCCTATCATAAAGTTTTGCCTTATAGCATTATTAGTAAACACATTGGCATGACTACACATGAGGAAAGTTGCTTAAGTTTTCCTGCAGAGGGGAAATCAGGTTAACAGTACTGTCAATAGTAGCAATCAAAGACAGTGCCTGCTGATACAGTGTTTCAACTTCTGCAAGTCCCCTTGTGTAAATGCGAACATTTTTAAGGCCTACAAAGATAAACCACTTTTCTTGGAATTTGCTGGATCATATTCAAAGTAAGTTGAAACAATCACACTCAAATGTCATTGCAAGAGCCATCTTACTGACCTTGTCAAAAATGCAACGGTAAATCAGTTGTACTATCTACAAAGTGATGTTTTAACTGTTCAACCTACTGCTAGTATGTGTATTACAAACTACCAATACAACTCATCAACGAGGGTTAAAAAAAGGCAAGCTACTGTTTTTAACATTTGCAGCATGTACCAGCACCCAACCAAACCACAGTTTTAGGAAGGTTACAATATACATGCAACTTCAGCATTTCATGCTGTCACTCAATGAATTGACTACAGAGCTATCACTTCAAGTACAATCGCAGTCAACTTTTTACAAAACATTTGGTATAATGTTGCGCACTGCAGATAAAATATGCCACAGAAAGCATATTTAAACAATGGGAAAGGTAAGATAGCATCTCTAATTGTGACCCTTGTGGTACTTTAAGCAATTGGAGCTCAGACAGAAAAATGCTAATGACAAATATAACCTTGAAACATGAGAATAAGAGACAACTATTAATAGATGGCTAATCTAAAGTCTCGCTTTACATAATACACAAAATTGCAGTAAAATCAAAGTTCACTAACACCAATGATGTACTTCAGAGCTCTATCTAGGCTGAAGATAACAAGCATGAAAAATTCTCAGAATTTTTAAAGCTCTTTTTATCTGAAGAGTTTATTCTTCACACCCTCAAAAGCACCATTTAATGATAATTTGACATTCCCAAAGGGAAGTGAAGTTTGTGCTGACCACTCGTGAAACTACTGAAGTTGTACTTTTTCCTCTCTTCCCAGAGACCACAATGAAAACATAAGGCTGACGTCTTCATGACAAAACAACATCTGACCCAAATCCTAAGCAAAATGTAGGAATTCAAGTGGCGGGTCGTAGTAATAGGGGACTCTACTTTGAAAGGGACGGAAGCACTCGTCTGTCGGCCTGACCCCGTCTCAAGGGAGGTGTGCTGCCTACCAGGGGCATGGATCAGGGATGTTACAGAGAGGCTGCCTGCTCTAGTAAGTTCCACAGACTATTACCCGCTCCTGATGATCCATGTGGGTGCTAGGGATATAGGTAGTAGTAGACTGGGGACCATAAAGAAAAACTACAGAGCCCTGGGAGAGGTGGTTAGAGGCTCCGGCGCTCAGACAGTCTTTTTGTCAATTCTCCAGGACACAGGGGAGGAGCAAGAATAAGCTAGGAGGATTGGCCAGGTTAATAAATGGTTAAAAGGGTGGTGTCATAATCAGGGGTTTGGGTGTCTTGAACATTGGACTGAAGTTTGTAGGCCAGGTCTACTGGGGGCTGGTGGAGCTGCTCTGGTAAAGAAGGGGAAGAACAGTTTTGGTAGGAGGCTTGCCAGACTGGTCAAGGAGGCTTTAAACTATATGTGTTGGGGGAGGGGGGCATCATTCCATCCCAACACACCCAGTCAGTTGCCAACACCTATAATAAATGCTCGGAACAATGTAGATATATTCCAGCTGCTCCAGCCAACGAGACAGCTTCAATTGGAGCTCATCTCAGATGCCTCTATACAAACGCCCGTAGCATGGGGAACAAACAAGAGGAATTAGAGATGTGCGCACGTCTACGGGGGTATGATATAATAGGCATCCCAGAAACATGGTGGGATGGCTCCTATGACTGGAGTGTTGGAATGGAAGGTTACAGGCTCTTTAGAAAAGACAGGCCCGGCAGGCGGGGAGGGGGAGTTGCCCTTTATGTTAGGGATAGGCTGGAGAGTATGGAACTCTGTCTGGGGACAGGTGAGCAGTTTACAGAGAGTTTGTGGGTCAGGGTTGAAGGGAAAACAGCCATGGGAGACATTACTGTGGGGATCTGTTACAGGCCGCCTGATCAAGGAGAACCTGTGGATGAAGCACTCTACAGACAGATAGGAAAAGCCTCACGCTCGCAGGCCCTTGTTCTCATGGGGGATTTCAACCACCCTGACATCTGTTGGAACAATGGCACTGCCCGGCACAAGCAATCCAGGAGGTTCCTCAATTGTGTGGAAGACAACTTCCTTCTGCAAGTAATAGAGGAGCTCACAAGGAGAGGTGCCATGCTTGACCTCGTGCTCACCAACAGGGAAGGGCTTGTTGAGAATGTGGTACTCCAGGGCAGCCTTGGATGTAGTGATCACGAGATGGTAGAATTTGAGATCCCCAGGAGAGTGAGAAGAGCGTGCAGCAAGCTCACTGCCCTGGACTTCAAAAGAGCAGACTTAGACCTCTTCAGGAGCCTGCTTAGTAAGGTTCCATGGGATATAGCCCTGGAGGGCAGGGGGCCCAAGACTGTTGGTTGATATTCAAGGATCACCTACTACAAGCTCAGGAGTGCTGCATCCCAACTAGAAGGAAGTGCAGCAGGAGGGCCAGGAGACCTCCTTGGATGGATAAGGAGCTGCTGAGGAAAATTCAAAGGAAACAAGAGGCTTATAAAAGGTGGAAGCAAGGACAGGAGGCCTGGGAAGAATACAGGGATGTTGTCCGGGAACCTAGGGACCAGGTTAGGAAGGCTAAGGCCCAGTTAGAATTAAACCTAGCCAGGGATGTTAAGGATAATAGAAAGGGATTCTACAGGTACATAGCAAACAAAAAACAGACTAGGGACAAAATAGGATCCCTGAGGAAGCTCTCAGGAGAACTGGCTACACAGGATTTGGAGAGGACTGAGGTTCTGAATGACTTCTTCGCCTCGGTCTTCACTGGCAAAGGCTCTGACTGCACCACCCAAGTCTTGGAAGGCAGATGCAGGGACTGTGAGAATTAAGACCTTGAGCCCACTGTAGGAGAGGATCTGGTTTGAAACCATATCAAGAACTTGAACGTGCACAAGTCCGTGGGACCTGATGGAATCCATCCGCGGGTCCTGAAGGAGCTGGCAAATGAAGTTGCTAAGCCACTGGCCATCGTATTTGAAAAATCATGGCAGTCAGGTGAAGTTCCCGACAACTGGAAAAAGGGAAATATAACCCCATTTTCAAGAAGGGGAAAACAGAAGACCCGGGGAATTACAGACCAGTCAGTCTCACCTCTGTGCCTGGCAAAATTTTGGAGCACATTCTCCTGGATGGCATGCTAAGGCACATGAAAAACAACAAGGTGCTTGGTGACAGCCAGCATGGCTTCACTAAGGGGAAATCCTGCCTGACCAATTTGGTGGCCTTCTATGATGGGGCTACAGAATCGATGGACAAGGGTAAAGCAGTTGATGTCATCTACCTGGATTTGTGCAAAGCGTTCTACACTGTCCCACACAACATCCTTCTCTCTAAATTGGAAAAACATCAGTTTGATAGGTGGGCCACTCGGTGGATAAAGAACTGGCTGGATGGCCGCACACAAAGAGTTGTGGTCAATGGCTCAATGTCTGGCTGGAGACCGGTAACGAGTGGTGTCCCTCAGGGATTGGTGTTGGGACCCGTCTTGTTTAACATCTTCGTTGCCAACATGGACAATGGGATTGAGTGCGCCCTCAGCAAGTTTGCGGATGACACCAAACTGTGTGGTCCGGTTGATATGCTGGAGGGAAGGGATGCCATCCAGATGGACCTTGACACGCTTGTGAGGTGGGCTGATGCCAACCTTATGAAGTTTAACCGTGCCAAGTACAAGGTCCTACACCTGGGTCGGAGCAATCCCAGGCACAGCTACAGGTTGGGCAAAGAAAAGATTCAGAGCAGCCCTGCGAAGAAGGACTTGGGGGTGCTGGTTGATGAGAAAATTAACATCAGCCGGCAGTGTGCACTCACAGCCCAGAAAGCCAACCGTATCCTGGGCTGCATCAAAAGGAGCGTGACCAGCAGGAGAAGGTGATCCTGCCCCTCTACTCTGCTCTTGTGAGACCTCACTTGGAGTATTCTGTGCAGTTCTGGTGTCCTCAACATAAAAAGGACATGGAACTGCTGGAACAAATCCAGAGGAGGGCCACGAGGATGATCAGGGGACTGGAGCACCTCCCGTATGAAGACGGACTGAGAAAGTTGGGGCTGTTCTGCCTGGAGAAGAGAAGGCTGCGTGAAGACCTCATAGCAGCCTTCCAGTAACTGAAGGGGGCCTATAGGGATGCTGGGGAGGGACTCTTCGTCAAGGACTGTAGTGACAGGACAAGGGGTAACGGGTTAAAACTTAAACAGGGGAAGCTTAAATTGGATACAAAGAGGAAATTCTTTCCTGTTAGGGTGGTGAGACACTGGAATCGGTTGCCCAGGGAGACTGTGAGTGCTCCATCCCTGGCAGTGTTCAAGGCCAGGTTGGATGAAGCCTTGGGTGGCATGGTTTAGTGTGAGGTGTCCCTGCCTATGGCAGGGGGGTTGGAACTAGATGATCCTGAGGTCCTTTCCAACCCTAACTATTCTATGATTCTATGAATTCCAGGCAACAGCCATTTTGCAAAACTTACAAAGAATCCAATTACATTCACACTTTACATTTACCATGATGGTAATTATTTCTCAGCGAGATGCGTTAGGAAAAGGATGTTATCTCAGGTGTGAGTAACAGCAGAGGTGTTGAAAGCAAGGTTTATGAATGTATTTACAAATATTTTACATCTTTTCAGTCTTTCGGACAAGATGATGTGTTACTGGACCAAAAACTGAAGGGACAAAAAGCATCAGATATTTTCCATCTCTTGGGCTCACAAGACAATAAACATTGCCCCAGCTGTAAAGTTAGATGCACTCTCTGACCATTGACAAACATTTATTGTCAGCATTTCTCTCAAATTTTGTTAAAAACTACAAGTTAGGCAAAGTTCTGAAAGCCCTTTTAGATCTGCTAGATAGGTCCTTCCACACCTTTTAAAACTAGCATTTTATAGTTTGCATTGGTAGCACACCCAGATTCCAGAAGGCATATTAAGTGAAGGATGGAGGGGAAGCTAGTGTTTAACTTGACACTAGTTTGGTGGTCCAGGCAATTAATACCCATACGAAATCACACAGGGTAAATTAAGCAAAGCTTAACAACTATAAAAAATTTAACTCAATCTATTAAACTGTTACTCAGTAACCTTAATATTCTTCCAAATTACTACTAATGACTCAAGCTCCCCAAAGGCAAAATCTTACAAAGCAATTATTTTTGAAGAATTAAGGTGGTTCTCAATGCTCTCAGAAATCAGTACACCAAGAAATGACACCATACATATTTTACTACCTCCCTATCACTTGGAAATGGGCCATATTTCTCATTTCATCACACTCCAAATATAAACTCTTTACCCTATTTTACTTTTTTTTTTTTTTAAATCCAGGAAGACTTTAATGGCAAAGACCATTTTTAAAAGAAAAGTGAAATAAGAGTTTCATCACTATTACCCACTTCTCCATAGAAACAATCCTTAGCAAAAATGGGTTAAGCCACTTAAACTTTGAACTGCACCATATAGCTTTCCCCAAACCACTAGAGTTGGATTGAAAATTAAAACACTGCTAACCTCAATGAATCATACTTTATCCCATTAAGTGATCAAGAAACCAAGACAACTCTAAAAATGACATTAAAAGAAAAACGGAGCATACAATTCAAAGGTATAAACCAATTTTGGTCCAGGAAGGAAGTATTTAGAAAAACCCCTAAGGACTCTTTGATCAGATTAGGAGAGTCACTTCAGCCACAACACCCAGGTCATGCCTGAATTTAAGTTGCTGGAATACTTTCATACAAATTTGAAGAGTGCTCACCATTGCCTAATGCAATGGAAGCTGGAAAAAAGCCATCAAGTTCAGCCATACTTGTCAGTCAAATATTAGCACTGCATTTGTTAAATAAAAATGAGCAACGACTTTTGCTCTTCTGTCAAAAACGTAAAAGCTGGAACAACTCATTGATTTTTATTGACTCTGTAACTTCCCCAGTGATCACAAAAAAACCCCACTGTGTTATTTTACATCACACATATTAAAAACAGCCTGGCTGATTTAGTTTGCTAGCCGAATACATAAGGAGGGTCTTCTCCAAGAAAAAGCAAACGTTAGAAACAGACTGAATTCTCTGCTGAATGACAAAACAAACTGATTTCCTGTGGCAGACAGATCTTATTCAGTCATATCATTTAATTTCTCTTTGTGAAATATTTGAAGGGTTATTACCTATGATGATCAAATAAAGATATAGCTCCAAAAACATTAATGTCTCACATGCTTTGTAAGGAGATCAAACAACAGATTTTCTAAGGCTGTATTAATAATGCAATAGTTGTATAACTGACTCGGCTACACCAGGGCATAAATTTAGGATTGAAATAGGCTTAGAACATATCAAAAAGATGAGAGAGAAATTCTTGGGAGAGAGAAAGAAGGTGAAATTTCCTCCAATTCACTTGAGGGAAAGGGAAATTTCTTCAAACTATGAAAGACAACTTAATGAGCCTCTGTAAACTTGATGTCAACCTTCAGAATTAAAACTAGTTTCATTAATCAAGCAGTCCTGAAGCAAAACCTTCAGACCAACTAGAAAAGAAACGGGGTTAAATGGAGCTAGTTGGGTAACTACACTATCATCCTCTGAGGTATCAGAGAAGTTATGACAGTTCATATGCTACAAAAGTAAATGTTAGGGAAAATGAGGAGACAGGGTAAATGCCTCCCATAAGCCTGGAAAGAGAGCAGAACCACAGCGTTACCAGGAACTTCTGAGACTCTTATCTACTGGAATACCAGATTGAAACTAGAAACTTAAAGCACCAAGTCAGAGGACTCTGAAACATAAGGGGGACAAAAATGCATTAATTTAAGGCATGCAAAAACGTTCATTATGGGTCTGTTTCTGAGACATTAACAGCAGTAACAATCCTGTTTAGAAAACTCAATCCTGACTCCAATCTACACCCTCCTGTTGGTCATCTCAAAGACCTGACAACCCAGATTATACAGAATTCCTGCAAATTGGGAGATTTGGGAATATTTTTATCTAATGCAGCTTGGACCAGAACAAGCAGATTTACTGACAGGGGAAGAAAAACGTAACAGATCCCTATTGTTAGAACAATGATCAAATTTAACACAGCAAGGCAGGAAGAGAAATTGCTTTCAAATCCAGCAGCACAAATGTTTGTTTTAACTGATAACAAATTACTAACAGTTTACATCAACAGAAGAATAAACTTCATTAAAAAAAAAAAAATCACACAAAACCACAAAAAAAAAACAACCAAAAAACAGAGCACAACCCAAAAACTATGCAATCTACATGTGAAATGTAACAGAGCAGACCATTGACTAGTTTAATGATTTTCAAAACATTCACAGACACAGGCATAGCACAGTACAATTCCTGTCAGAAAAGTCATCACAGATCAATTCAGACAGCTGATATTCCAAATTGGCAGCTGAATCCATTCAAACAGGGAGTATTTACCAGGATGAGTAACTCTACACCCTGCAGAAGTACTAAGCAGCAGCAAGAGATGAAGCCCAAAGATCAGAGTGCTTCAAAGCCATGCAGAAAGCCATGGGAAAGGACAAACTATATTGGCGTGGTAAGACAGAGAACAGGGCAGGGTGCATCCACAACAGTGGACTTGGCCAAGGATACTCTGCTCTAGCTAGAACAGCTATCACATAGCAGAAAATGATAAATCAGCTTGCTGGCTGTTTATTTAGCAGATACAGCATTACTTTCACACGAACATGAAATACTTCATCCTGTCTGTAGCTGCCTTCCAAGGCTTTTCCATGCAGTATGATCTACCCTGACAAAATCCATATGTATCAGGAAAAAAAGCGACTATGGGAACCTGAAAGTGAGTTTCAGTTTAATTGTGAAGCTCTACAAGCGATAGCACAGCAGAAGAGAGAATTAGGTAGATGTGAACTGCAAAACCATAAAATCCATTTAATCATGGAAGTTAACTCTTTGAAGTAAGAAAAACTCCCATGTAATAAAAATGCGCTACATTTTGAACTGGAGGAATCTTAGTTAAAGAGTGTGAAATGTTGGTAAAGCCATCTAGCCTTGTGAACCACCAAGCATATCAATATTTTCAACAAGAATAAACCATTTTTAAGAAAAGTCATCATGAAAGGCATTCTAAAAAACACATCTGCAGCTTCAAAAGCTGGGATATGAATACCATTTATTACTAAGACTGCCAAAAACTTCTACTACAGAACCTCATTTCAGTTGACTACAACTTCCAGTCTGAACAGACGTACTTGTAAACTCTGGCTCATTAAAGGAACGTGGCACAGTAATAACAGCTCAAAAAAAATTTTCTCTATATATTATTCTTGTCATTTCGCATCTTCCCACACACCAGATATTGACATTTATTGCAACTCCTGGGAAAAGATTGGGCAGGTGAGAAACAAAATTAATAACTGAAGATGTCAACTTCAGAAGCTTCAGAAAAAAAAAAACTTTATATTATACTTAAGAAATATATAAGATACATCTGTATAGAAATATAGTTGTACACCAATATAGATACCTCCATGTATCTAAGAAAGATCAACTATCTACATACAGGTAGATACCCTGTATAGCTCAGTGGATACCTGAAAGAAAATTTTGGCCAGGAAGGAGTCAGACAAGCATCATTGTGCAGCAACAGTTCTACAACAATTTCGGAACAGTATAATATTGGCAAAAAACCCACAAAAAGCAATGAATAAAATCCTGCCGAAGTGGAAAATGGTGGCAGATTTGACCAAATAAAAATCATATGCACAAAGCCAATTTAAGAACCTCTCAGATATATGTTAAACCATAGTTCTGTAAATATATTAATGCATATTACTTCAGATAACTAAATAAAAGTTAACACTGTTAAGCATCTTTGAATTCAGCCTTCTACAGAAGCGCTGTTTCATGGAGAACAGTATGAAGAATAAACCCACTGTTAAGCATCTTTGAATTCAGCCTTCTACAGAAGTGCTGTTTCATGGAGAACAGTATGAAGAATAAACCCACTAGCTTTTAACTAAAAACCTGCGTAATTTCATTCATATTCACCTTCACTTTGGTAGTCTGTCAGGTTACTTATTCATACTTATGCAAACAAAGATCAGCTAAAAGTTCTTGCATGGATCATAATTTTTTATTATAACATTTACACTAGAACAAGCAACTGTCACTTTTCATTCTTCCACTTTGCTGTGAATTTTACTGTGCCTGACTGTTGGAGAAGACCAAGTTATAACACTGGTACTACTGAACCAAATTTCCTTGCAAAAAGACTGCCTATGCAGTACTGTTATTAAAGCCATCACTGAATTTATCACTAAACCACGTATCTTCAGGGGTTCAACTATTACTTCACCACTCAACTGCCAGTGATGACAATGAGAAAATCAGGACACTGATTTTTTTTTTTTTTAAGACAGCTTTTTATTAAAGTAATAGCTCACTGGATATTAAAAAAAAGAGTCAAACACATTGCAAGAGAACTTAGATGTCAGTAAGGAGATTTAGTAAAGAACAGTGTTTAAAGGCAAAAAAGATATATTTAATTTTGCAGAAAACTCTAAGCTCCACAACTGTGCACATACACAACCCTCAAGACAACAACCACTTGTGGGGTGTTTTCTGAATACAGCAGAACCATGTTACAAAAAACTATTTCATAATAAAATGTGTCAGGAGAAATTCTGGGGTAGATCTGGATGGACTTTTTGATTGTTAATACTGTTTTTCTTCTAATGATCCAATGTAGTTTAAAAATGAACTCAGACCAAACAATTCTAAAGAGATACAGCCCAGAAAGAAATGTCAGATTCTTTCTTTAGTTCAAGATACCTAAAATACACCAAACTCCACCTTTCCTTTTACCACAAATACCTTCCAAGCAATTTGGGTGTGAAGCATAAGGGAAGCAGCAGCTGGAGGCTAGAAGACAGCTGAGCATCTGGTAGAATCGATTTCCTTAACACTGCGACATAACACGTGCCATCCATTATAGAGATTGTTCACTTCATAGAAGTGGTGTGTCTCCTTTGCTAGAATCTACAGTTTCAAATGCTGAAAATTCTTGTGGATGAGCATGTGGTATCTTTGGCAGGGTGGGAGTGAGAAACAAGCTTGAAACACGCTCTTAAGCGGCTTAAGATGCGCAAGAAGTTCTACTAACACACTTTCACCAGAGCAACCTATAGGGCTAACATAAGTAATCATTACAGCAGCATGACACTGAGCTAAAAGCAGAAAATGAAAAATGCCATTTCCCTACAGAGAAACAATAGTCTCATTAATTTTTTAAAAACTTCAAACATATAGATTTTAACACTTCTCTACAAGTAAAGAAAGGAATAGATGTAGAACAAGGATGATGTTTTCTCCACTGTCTGTAAGTATTAGCAGATGAAAGACAGCATACTGAATGGAGGACTGATGACAGCAAGACAAGGGTAAATGCTAAACAGCCAAGGGAGAAGCTTTAGGAGGAAAAAAAAAATAATCTTGCTTTTTCGGCAATATTTTCTTTAAATATTTGTTTTGAGGAATTACGCAAGTTTCAGTCAAGTATTTCCCCAATTTTATTGTAAAGATTAAAAGAACAAGAGTAATATGTGGCATGCCTCTTGTACATCATAAAGCAGCTAAAATTAGCCCTTTGCAGGTTAAACAGCTGTAAAAAGTCATGAGCATCTGATTAACTTAACAGGAAACAGACTGCTGGGACCAGTGCACAAACACTACAAAGCTCTCAGAGCCCCATCAATATGCCTTAGTCCTGACCTGCATATAATCACCTTCTGGATTTGGCATCACTGATTGACTTACTTTTGCTTCCACAAATTGCCAAAGGTCTTTCTTTTTAACCCACTCCATTAGGAAATTGTTGAACAGCTTTCAGCTGTAGCCATATTTTTTTGTTCATGTCTGTGGGTAACAGCATTAGTAAGAAAATATATTTTACTAACCAGGCTTCTTAAAAATAAAAACAAAACCCAACACATTAGTTTTAAAACTGTATAAAATTTTACAAAGACTTGTTAAAAGCACATTTCATTTAGCCATTAAAAAAAAGCAAATAGTATTTATTATACATTAAGCACTACTATGCCCTGAGGTTTCTGCTTAGAACTCTCACATGTAAATGCAACTGATAAAATGGATATGACTCGTTAGCCAAAGCAGAAGCAGCAGCTGAGGAAATGTTTCATCCTTGCTGTGATGCAGCATGGTATCATGCTTCTACTGTTCCTACTTATGGAGAATTAATTCCTGAGAGGGCATTTAATTAGCTCCAAAGGTATCCATGAGGTACTTATTTTACAATAATGCAAACGGTGTAGGTAACCCTATCCATGGGTCACCATAAAGTTGACTTCTTCACTGTACAGTAATGGAATGCCTTAAGGAGAATGACAAGGAAAACAGGCAGATGTGGATGCTGTGCCACCACAGTCAAGGTGAAATTCAAGACCTCAAGGGGACAACATCCTGTTACTCTTAACAAAGCAATGTTGCTTCACCAGCATTTTTATATGCATTTGACTCACAATTATACAGAAAAGATTGAAAATGCAGTGGTCTATCATAGTACTTCATATGACATGGATGTGTCATAAGAAATATGCTTCCCTTCTTGTGCATAATCCATTGGCATTTTCCTTTTAAAGACAGTATCCAGTAAAGTTCACCTTAAAGACAATCTCACTATCAACAGGAAAGCTTATGAAGTGCCCCAACTAAATATTTCTCTTCCCTAGTGATAACCTTATGCACATATCAAATAGCCAAATTCACAATCCTTTCAAAATGAGTTCTCTAACAGGGAAGACAATTTCCTCAGTGCTTTCTGTATCAGGGCCAGAGACACACGACTCAGAGCCATCATACAGACTATGGTTATGTTTTTGCCTGTAAGCCCACAAAAGATCATATAAGATATTGGGAAAGCAAAAAGGGATTGACTATTTTCTCTTAGCCAGCCTTTGACTCTTTCTGATAGTTCTTGCTATAAAAAAGTAAGTATAAAAGAGTAGTTTGTTTTTTTTTTTTTTGTAAACAAATGCTTTCTTGTCTGGACTAAGCAGAATCCAGATTCACACTGAAAGGTCAGCAGCAAGGGAAAAGTGCAAGAAAGCAAAAGGAAACTAACAACACATCACTCTATATAGCATTTTTCATAAGAGCAGCATTATTCTATTGTGTTTCTACAGCTGATGCAAGTTTAGAATAAAATCGCAGTCGCAAGTAAAGAGCAGGACATCATTGCAGTAAGATTACAACAGCTGGAAAGGAAAAAGGAGGATTTCACTGACAGAAAGACAGTAAGAAAATGATCACTCATATAACTTTAATCTCCAAATTCTAGTAAACAGCAGTAAAGACAAAATTTCTATCTACAAAGGCTCTGAAAGTTGACCAAACTCTGAGCTGCTTTAAATTTCCCAGTGTCTTGGCTGGATTTCAGGGCTAGCAATCCTGCTTGACCCAGCAAAACTCCTTCTGCCAGAACCAAAGTACCAAAAAGTATAGGCAATACCTGCTTAACAGCTGCAACATAACAGCTACAACATAACAGCTACACAGGACACAGGGGTCTGTGGACTCTTCCAAGTCCCCAGGATGCCACAACACCACATTTCATCAGTTGCTATCAGGGAAGCAATACAGCACCTGGGTGCTGCTGCCACACCAGCCCTTCACACCAGCACAGACCAGTGCTACCACCAAAAGCAGAAGCCAAATTATGTCTCCCCTCTAAGGCATACATAGAATACTGGGCTGGAAGGGACCTCAAGGATCACCTGGTCCAAACTCTCCCCACAAAGCATGACCTAGACTAGATGGCCCGAGCACTCTATCCAGACGAATCCCGGGAAGATTGAAGAACTGATGCAGATTTGAAGTATGCACCAAATTAACAGCTTGAAGACAAATTTCAGCTCATTTCTTACTCAACTCAACTAACCAGTGGCACCATTTCATAGGAGAAGTGGCCATGCAAGAGCGACATTGTCTTGCTCCCACAAGAAGTCCCTGTGTAAAGCATAAAATGTAATTAGTTGGAAAGCACACTGCTTTCGTCTTATCTGCAAACAAAGATGAAAGCTTGTGCAGAAGTAAACTACCTTCTGCGAAAGACAAGAGGGGAAAAGCATTAAACCTATACCATTACAGCTACTGTGCATGTTATAAATACCACTTATAGACAGACCTGCTCTCTGCCCTGTTTTACAATGTGAGCAGATAACCATCTTTCTAAGTGCAGGAATTTAACACTTACTTGAGAACTCTGTAGCATTCCCTAAACTAAGCTCTGTCACCAGAGGGCACGTGTGAACCCCATGTGCACCAATACACAAACCAGCAGATCAGGGTGCATCTGATATATTACTACACGAGTAGCATTCATGATTCAGACTAATGATTTTCATTCACCTACACAACACTTTCATGCAGGCAAGAGATCTCACATAACAGGGAAAAAAAAAAAAGGCAAGTTAGATATGCTTGATGTACTCTTTGTGGGGAGCACAGCAGTTTACTGTAGCCTAGCAGTTAATACTGCAATCCACCTTCAGTTTTCCCTAAAACAAATGATCAAATAAACCTTCTAAAACATCACAACCAAAAGACTGATCTGGAAAAGCTGTTGAATTGTTATTTTGACAATTTTTTCTTTCATGTACTTAGATTATTACTGTACAAATGCCAAATTAATTCTTTAGATAATCGCCACTTGCTGCAAAATCTCTGCCTCATTCACCACACTGATCTGTATTTGACAGCATTATACTTAATATGTTAATTACTAAAACTAACCTAGACAGCAGTACTTCTGACTTTGTATCAAAATATATATACCATAATCAAGACCTTTCCTTGAAAAAGATGCGTGCAATTTGAGATGCTGGTGCTCAAGGACAAAATTTAAGTTAGGAAGGGTAACCCCCACATGCCTTTACAAACTAAATATTCACAGCAGGAAACCACACCTTTCATAAAACTCAGTGTCAGTTTTATAAGGGAAATAACTGACAAGAACTCATCATCTATGCAAAAAAAAAAAGTTTATCAGTCCTTTAGTATAAAACTGATTTTCACAAAATGTATGTATTTTCTTTCAGAAAAGTTTTAAATATAAAGTGGACATTAACAAACTGCCATCAGACAGGCTTAGGGAGCCTGCTGTTCAGAGCTGGGGTTGTTCAGCCTGGAGAAGAGAAGGCTCCAGAGGGACCCTGAAGCAGCCTTCCAGTACCTAAAAGACTTGACAAGACATCTGGAGAGGGACATTTTACAGGCACAGGCATTGATAGGACATGCGGGAATGGCTTTAAACTGACAGAGGGAGATTTAGATCAGATATTAGGAAGAAGCTCTTCCCTGTAAGGGTGCTGAGGCACTGGCATAGGGTGCCCAGAGAAGCTGTGGCTGCCCCATACTTGGCAGTGTCCAAGGCCAGGTTGGATGGGACCTGGAACAACCTGGGTCTAGTTGAAGGTGTCCCTGCGGGTGGCAGGGGGTTAGAACAAGATAATACTTAAGGTCCCTTCCATCCCAAACCATTCTATGATTCTGCGTTGTGCTTATTATGCATGCAAGGGGAAAAAAAAAAAACACCAAAAAAACAAACCACTAAAAATAATGTAACACACTGGTATTCATCTAGCTGGCCACAAGCATTTTGCACAGTTTCTGTACTGAATAGCAGCCAATGAATCTCTTCTGACAGATGATCATTTTATTTTCATTTTGAAATTCCTCTCAGCTTTGAGGTTTCACTGGAATCTCCTTTACTGAAAAAAGACCTTCACTTTGCTGTCTGCAGTGAAGTTGGGAAAGCATGTCTGCACAACTTGAAGTGCTGACTGAAGCTCACTCCGCACTAGGTCACTCAGGTGCCAAAACCAACAGAAAAAAGGAGATTCTTCTTACCGTGGTCAGAAAGTGTGCCAACATGCTTTCACCATTTCTACACATATAAAGCCAAATTCATGAGAAAAATTAATAACTGCCCCTACACACTAGGTAATGTAACCTTCAGTAACATCTAATTGCTACTATTTCCCTGAGCTTTTATATTTTCAAATCTTTTTTCATGTTACTTGAGCTTTCTTCTATTATCTCAGCGTCCACCATTTATTATTCAAGCAAAGACGAAACTCTCATCACCATTTTTGCAGTTCAGATGCCTACTACTTTAAGAAATTAGTATAAGTGAAATATGCATTCCCAGAGAGATGGCGAAGATGTCCTTTTTTCTGCCCCAATAAAGTATCCTTTAATTGCTTCATACTCTTTACAGCTTTTACAATTGTGTGGTATGATTTCCCAAGAACAATAGTATTTGTAGGTGAAAATGCAGGTGAATCCTTCCTAGAATATTTAATAGAACAAAACCTAAGTCTATTTTATAGAATAGAGATTTTCGAAATATAAAAAGGTGGGCTCTTCCACCAAAAAGTTTAAAACAGTTTTTTTCTTACAGAGTAATTTTCTAATTATAATTTTTTTTTTTGTTGTTTGAAATAAATTGGTTATTCCATATGTCTATAAATGACATTACTGATGGCTTGTAAAGAAAACCCTTAATAACCCACAGAATAAACAAGAAGCAGAACTATGACAGCTGGGTATCCAACAATGCCATGGGTTGCTGGCTCCCCCAAGCAAGCAATACAGAGGAGGATTAATTTCCAGTAGACTTACAGTTTGTTGTTGATTAGTTTACTATAGTAAGTACACTTAAGTTGGAGCCAACATGCTCCCCATATCCATTAGATCTCTATTTTCCTCCTCCAATACTACCTAGAGTGCCCACTGCAGTTCTCCCAGGCTTCCAGCTCAAACTGTAATTCATGCTGCCATGTTTTAAATTCCCTGTACCCTCTCCTCCTGAATATCAGAGATTCCTAGTGAATCTCCCGACGCCTTCCGGCTCTGTGCCCTGTCTGCTCAACATGTCAGTCCTACAAGAGGTAGGCAAACAGTACTGCAACTGGATTGACAAGACACTGATCAGCCCATTTAGTGACAAAGTGCAAAAGAGAAACCACAAGAGGATTAAAAATAACAGATTAACTAGAAATATAGCCAAAATGACAACAAATCTACAACATATGACTAAAATAAATCTGAAGTCCAAACTGGCCATAGAGCAGCAAGTACATAATCTGCACTATGTAAGCACAGATGCTACTCATTCTTCTCTCCTGTTGACAAGTTGGCTGTAGACTTATCTAACCTTAACAATGCTGCACCAAATCATCCCATAACACAAAAATTGTGAAGCCACCACCAATATAGAAGTCCATCTCTTGGTAATGAACTCATGCTGTCCCTCATAAATGACAGCATGTGGTCAGTTAGCAAAATTAGCCCACTCTCCTGGTGGGGGACCCACCACAACTACCCTGACTTCCAAAGCATAAGCCAGCATCTGAATACTTTTTGCCTGTAAAACATAACAGCATGGAACTGGAAATTTCCAGTTTCCTCAAGAAGTTGACTCAAGCACTTTGCATAGTCTTATGTAGCTTTTAACATCCTAGACACAAAAAATTCCTGTATTGCCTAATCTGTGAGATCTGTTCACTAAACACTCTCAACACAAACAGCCAGCTCAAAAATCAGATCTCCAGCATTTTTAAACAAACTTCTTAGTAACGTTTTAGAGGCTTTGATCCCAAGCAAAGAATTCTTGCAGACTTCAGAGTAAATAGTATCTATTACCAGGCACTTGGTCTCCCCTCCAAGCAGTTAAAAATGAAAGGAATGTTGTTTATCATCCTAAAATAGCTCTCAGTTAAACACTAATCATTACCACTGGAGAAAAAGACAATTTCATTCGTATGGCATTTGAGTTCTACCCTTAAAATACTGTGCATTACAGGTCCTCCCTGCCACAGTATTTTGTGGTTTGACATGCATTTTAAAATTCCTCTTCCCATAATTTCTCAATTTCTCAGTTTCACAAAAATATCTTGCATCTCCTTGGAAACCTGAACACAACAAAGACTGCTGGCTCTAACACTTAGAAGCAGGTTAGAAAAAGAACTGTATTCCCTTACTAGTTAGGATAGGTTTCAACGCTTGATTTCTCTTTATAATTATCTAACAAGAATTTGTTTCTCTTCCCCCCTGCTATTGTTTTTCTTACTTGACTTCACAGCCACTCAAACCCTATTAACTCCTTCAATACTAACTTGCACTCACCTTGAAGTTTCGTAAGTTTCCACGCATCTATGAAGAAAAAAATGAGCAATTTCAGGTAGCTGGCAATACCTAATCAATACTGCACTAAGTAGGCCTACCCCTGCAAAACTGGCAAAAATGAAGAAAAGACCCCTTTTGCAGAGATACATAACTATAATCTTACATCTACATCTATTGGTTTCTATACGAATTGCTTTTGATCAGCAGAGGATACCAAAATACAGCAAACTATTTCTTGGGGTTCAGTGCCCATTACCTGCCAATACTGCAAGCTTCATACTTGCTTACATATTAACATTGCTGCTCTTGCCAGCAAACACTTGCCCCCAGTTCACAGAATCATAGTATAGTTAGGGTTGGAAAGGACCTTAAGAACATCTAGTCACAACCCCCCTGCCATGGGCAGAGACACCTCAAGCTAAACCGTGTCACCCAAGGCTTCTTCCAACCTGGCCTTGAACACTGCCAGGGATGGAGCACTCACAACTTGCCCTGACACAGGTGTAGGACTTGCACTTGGCTTGGTTGAATTCATGAGGCTGGCACTGGCCAATCTTACAACTGGTTCATCAAGCCTTTAAATTACCATTCTCACTGCAGTAAGAGATGAAAGTGGTGCTTCTCATTTTGGATGCAGGACTGCCAAGGGAAGCACAAACACCCCCTTATTCCCAAAAAGGGACTCACCCCCAGCTTTGTAATTCTGTGCTACGTTCTGCTCAGACCAGCACTGTGCTGCAGCACCGTTGCAGTTTAGACAACATTTGCCTTGCAGGGACACCTTTACCATCGCAACAAAACATATTTCTCCACTAAAAACTAATATTCTTCATACAAATTATACATCTTCAGGGCGTAAGATGAGAAAAATTCTCTGCACAGCAATCAAAATTGTTTTCTCAACTGAAGCATGGTGGGAAACTTGAATCATCCAGTTATTGGAGTTTAACTGAAGGCCTTGTAGAGACAGCAACAAAGAATAACAAGCAGCATGGAAATATCAAAATTAAGGGAAAAATCAGTAGGGTAACATTCCCCTAAAGGACAGAAAATAGCACATGAAATGAAGAGCATGAATTTCCTTCCCAGAATGCTGTAAGAGCAAGAGAAGGTGTTCAACTAAATGGAAAGCTGACAAGTTCATCATCAATAAAAATATTTAAAAACAAAGAGCAGGAAAAGATACAAATGTCTGAGTTTCAGGACACAAACCAAAGTAACAGGGTCCCAGAGAGCTATACCTTGGAGTATATTATTGTCATAGCATGATAGAATCATAGCATAGTTAGGGCTGGAAAGGACCTTAAGATCACCAAGTTCCAACCCCCCTGCCATGGACAGGGACACCTCACACTAAACCATGTTACCCAAGGCCCTGTTCAACCTGGCCTTCAAAACCTGCCAGGGATGGAGCATTCACAACATCCCTGGGCAACCCATTCCAGTGCCTCACCACCCTAACAGTAAAGACCTTCCTCCTTATACCCAAGCTTCCCCCATTTAAGTTTTAACCCATTACCCCTTGTCCTATCACTACAGTCCCTAACAAAGAGTCCCTCCCCAGAATCCTTATAGGCCCCCTGCAAATACTGGAAAGCTGCTACAAGGTCCCCACGCAGCCTTCTCTTCTCCAGGCTGAACAGCCCCAACTTCCTCAGCCTGTCTTCATGCGGGAGGTGCTCCAGTCCCCTGATCATCCTCGTGGCCTCCTCTGGACTTGTTCCAGCAGTTCCATGTCCTTTTTATGTTGTGGACACCAGAACTGCACACAATACTCCAAGTGAGGTCTCACAAGAGCAGAGTAGAGGGGCAGGATCACCTCCTTCCACCTGCTGGTCACGCTCCTTTTGATGTAGCCCAGGATACGGTTGGCTTTCTGGGCTGCGAGCGCACACTGAAGCTGGCTCATGTTCATTTTCTCATCGACCAGCACCCCCAAGTCCTTCTCCGCAGGGCCGCTCTGAATCTCTTCGCTGCCCAACCTGTAGCTGTGCCTGGGATTGCTCTGACCCAGGTGTAGGACCTTGCACTTCACAGAATCACAGAATCCCAAGGGTTGGAAGGGACCTCAAAAGATCATCTAGTCCAACCCCCCTGCAAGAGCAGGGTAACCTACAGTACATCACACAGGAACTTGTCCAGGCGGGCCTTGAATATCTCCAGTGTAGGAGACTCCACAACCCCCCTGGGCAACCTGTTCCAGTGCTCTGTCACTCTTACAGTAAAGAAGTTCTTCCTGATGTTAACGTGGAACTTCCTATGTTCCAGTTTACACCCATTGCCCCTTGTCCTATCACTGGATATCACTGAAAAAAGCCTAGCTCCATCATCCTGACACCTACCCTTCACATATTTGTAAACATTGATGAGGTCACCCCTCAGTCTCCTCTTCTCCAAGCTAAAGAGACCCAGCTCCCTCAGCCTCTCCTCATAAGGGAGATGTTCCACTCCCTTAATCATCTTTGTGGCTCTGCGCTGGACTCCTTCAAGCAATTCCCTGTCCTTCTTGAACAGAGGGGCCCAGAACTGGACGCAATATTCCAGATGCGGCCTCACCAAGGCTGAGTAGAGGGGGAGGAGAACCTCTCTTGACCTACTAACCACTCCCTTTCTAATGCACCCTAAGATGCCATTTGCCTTCTTGGCCACAAGAGCACATTGCTGGCTCATGGTCATCCTCCTATCCACCAGGACCCCCAGGTCCCTTTCCCCTTCACTACTTTCCAGCAGGTCAACCCCCAACCTGTACTGGTACATGGGGTTGTTCTTCCCCAGATGCAAGACTCTACACTTGCCCTTGTTAAATTTCATCAAGTTTCTCCCCAAACTTGCATGGTTGAACTTCATAAGGTTGGCATCAGCCCACCTCACAAGCGTGTCAAGGTCCCTCTGGACGGCATCCCTTCCCTCCAGCATATCAACCGGACCACACAGCTTGGTGTCATCCGCAAACTTCCTGAGGGTGCACTCAATCCCACTGTCCATGTCACTGACAAAGATGTTGAAACGAAACCGGTCCCAACACCAGTCCCTGAGGGACACCACTCGTTACTGGTCTCCAGCCAGACAGAGCCATTGACCACAACTCTTTGTGTGCAGCCATCCAGCCAGTTCTTTATCCACCGAGTGGTCCATCCATCAAATTGATATGGAACTTAGAGACAAGAATGTCGTGCGGGACAGTGTTGAACGCCCTGCACAAGTCCAGGTAGGTGATGTCAACTGCTCTACCCTTATCTGTCAGTTAAATAGCCCCATCATAGAAGGCCACCAAATTGGTCAGGCAGGATTTCCCCTTAGTGAAGCCATGATGGCTGTCACCAAGCACCTTGTTGTTTTGCATGTGCCTTAGCATGCCTTCCAGGAGAATCTGCTCCATGATTTTGCCAGGCACAGAGGTGAGACTGACTGGTCTGTAGTTCCCCGGGTCTTCCATTTTCCCCTTCTTGAAAATGGGGTTATATTTCCCTTTTTCCAGTCCTCGGGAACTTCACCTGACTGCCATGATTTTTCAAATATGATGGCCAGTGGCTTAGCAACTTCATTCGCCAGCTCCTTCAGGACCTGCGGATGGATTTCATCAGGTCCCACGTACTTGTGCACGTTCAAGTTCTTGATATGGTTTCAAACCAGATCCTCTCCTACAGTGGGCTCAAGGTCTTAATTCTCACAGTCCCTGCATCTGCCTTCCAAGACTTGGGTGGTGCAGTCAGAGCCTTTGCCAGTGAAGACTGAGGCAAAGAAGTCATTCAGAACCTCAGCCTTCTCCAGATTCAGGGTACCCAGTTCTCCTGAGAGCTTCTGGAGGGGGCCTACATTGTCCCTAGTCTGTCTTTTATTTGCTACGTACCTATAGAATCCCTTCCTGTTATCCTGAACATCCCTAGCCAAGTTTAATTCTAACTGGGCCTTCGCTTTCCTAACCTGGTCCCTAGGTTCCCGGACAACATCCCTGTATTCTTCCCAGGCCGCCTGTCCTTGCTTCCACCTTTTATAAGCCTCTTGTTTCCTTTGAATTTTCCTCAGCAGCTCCTTATCCATCCAAGGAGGTCTCCTGGCCCTCCTGCTGCATTTCCTTCTAGTTGGGATGCAGCACTCCTGAGCTTGTAGTAGGTGATCCTTGAATATCAACCAACAGTCTTGGGCCCCCCTGCCCTCCAGGGCTATATCCCATGGAACCTTACTAAGCAGGTTCCTGAAGAGGCCGAAGTCTGCTCTCTTGCAGTCCAGGGCAGTGAGCTTGCTGCACGCTCTTCTCACTGTCCTGAGTATCTCAAACTCAACCATCTTGTGAATGCTGCAACCAAGGCTGCCCTGGAGAGTCACATTTCCAGCCAGCCCTTCCCTGTTGGTGAGCACGAGGTCAAGCATGGCACCTCTCCTTGTGAGCTCCCCTATTACTTGCAGAAGGAAGTTGTCTTCCACACAGTTGAGGAACCTCCTGGATTGCCTGTCCTGGGCCGTACCGTCCCTCCAACTGATATCAGGGTGACTGAAGTCCCCCATGAGGACAGTGGCCTGCGAGCATGAAGTTGTCATAACTGCCTATTGTAGACTTCTTTGCATTATCATTCCAAGCATCTGTTACTACCCCTAATTAAACAATAGATGGTCTGACCCAATACAGCAATTCCTACGACCCTGTATTTATCAGCAGGTGGGGAAATTAACTTTTGAGGTTTCAAGCAAGCAAAACAATATCAAGAAAAACAGATAACTAAATAGGTCTCAAAGCATCTGGTACATGACACTTACTGAAAATAATGTTCTTTAGTATTATATACTATGTGTTTTCCACAGTCTCCATATAAGAAAACGGCCTTCCATAAACTCCACAAGATGCAACCATGACTTAACTCCAGAAACAGATATTCTCAAGCTACTGAGTCCTTTCTCATGTTAAACTAGTAAAGAACAGCTATTCCAGCTTGTCCTGGGTTTAACAGTAACAGTTAGTTTTTCTTCTTCTTAGTAGCTGATGCAGTGCTGTGTTTTGACTTTCAGTCTGGGAACAGAGCTGATAACACCAATGTTTTCAATTGTTGCTAAGTAATGTTTATTCTGACTAAGGACTTTGTGAGCCTCATGCTCTGCCAGGGACGAGTGGAGGCCTGGAAGAAGCAGAGACAGGACAGCTGACCCAAACTAGCCAAAGAGGTATTCCATACCACAGCACGTCATGCCCAGGGAGGTAACTGGGAGTTACCCAGAAGGGCACAGGCTCTCTTTTTTTTTTTTTTGGGGGGGGGGGGCAGAATTGAACTCATTCAGCAGTGGTATTTTATTCTCTTCCTTTGTTATTTTCTCTTATCAATATTATCATTGGCGGTAGCAGCAGTGATTTGTGTTGTACCTTAGTTACTGGGCTGTTCTTATCTCAGCCCGTGTGAGCTGCATTCTCTTGATTCTCCTCCCCATCCCTCCAGGAGCGAGGTGGGGGAGGGGAAGGAAAGAGAGAGGGAGAAAGGAGGGGAGTCAGTGAACGAGCTGTGTGGCTCAGTTTAAACCACGACACAGCTGTACAGTGAAATCTGTACAAGTGAAAGAAGTCAGCAAGTTCAGAGAGAGGCCTTTTTCAGTAAAGACTTCTGATAATGTCATCACACACCAGTAAAAGAAACAAAACAATACAGACAAAAGAAATAAAAGCATAAGAAGGTATCCATCTGCCGATATGGTTTAAGTGCAGGTTGAAAACACACAGGTGCACTGTCAACAGCTAAACTCCAAAACCTGGTAATACATAGAGAAGACAAAATAATTAATCCACACTATAAGACAATCTAAGTGAGACAGGTATTAGACAATAAGGCAGTAGTACCATATGAAAGTACACTTTAAATGTGTAATGTCCCTCCCTCCAAGTAAGCTTACAAGTTTAACAGGTGAAAAGGTCCCTTCTGGTAGTATGTACCTGTATGGATTTTTTTTTAATACTCTGTTGGGAAAAAAAAAAAAATTAAATGTTAAAACAGGTGAAAAGTTGTATGCTGATGAGTCATGGAAGCTTCTGGTAAGAGTATGTTCTGAAAATGTGCATTCCATTAGGAAAGTCACAGGGAATGAGTTAATACACACTTTCTTAAATTAAGAATCAACTGAAGGAGATTAAACAAGGAGGAGGCTGGTTACTAGGGCAATCTGCGTGAAGATACCAGAAAGATCCTCTTCAGTTTAACTCAGAAGCAGCATTCATCTGGCACCAGCCACAGCAACAACTAGTCAACAGAAGAGAGCCTCCCTGCAGCATGTAACAGGAAAGCACCTTTTCTGTGGCTAACACAATTTTGATACCATTACTAAGGAGAGTAAATTTCTTGAAGCATCCTATATGAATCTTACTAATTTTCTTTAAAAAAAAAAAAAAAAGACGGATGAGCCAATTTCTTGTACACAGCAAAAATCTCCAGGCAATTCCTCTAAAGGAAAGCTTAACTCTCCAAGGCATTCCTATGCTGCAGATCTCCAAGATGCGGAGAGGAAGATCACCCTCGCTTTCATCATCCCTTCCTTATTAGGGATGTGGACATCCTTAACCTCCATCACAGAAGAATTGCTCACAGCTCTCCGCACTTGTTCTGAAAAATTTCAGGATTTGGGAGGAGGAGTTGGAGTCAAGGTATTAATAGTGTTTAATTCAATTCATTTCTGCTGATTTTAAGTAATTTCCACCACAATCTCAGAACTGATTTGTAGATACATAGGTTTAAGGCTATATACTAATAAAGCCTTAAAATACACTACTGAAAGTTTTTTCACTGCTACTTTTTTTTTTCAGACCACTGTACCAGTCAATTACCTTGTCAAGCGTTATTCTCCTAAGAGTTACAACCTACTTCTACCATATCTAGTAAGCTGTGAAGTGCTCAACTTTTGGCAAGGCTGTCACTTAAAGTGTACTCCCACTCACAGAAAACCATTAGATGTGACTGGTTCAAGTCAAACTCCCCATCATTTGGTTACATGACATACTTACTAGAGCCACAGACTCTGTCGGTGATGGTAACTCACTAGGGTGCCAGTTAAAAAGCACATTTCATAGAATCATTTACTACTGAAGAATAACTTTTTCACTCTATATAGAAGTTTAAAAACCCCAAACCAAAGTAAAAGAAATCCATTCCATTGTATGAAGCTAAACATCCCCTTTGCGCACGACTAATGAGGGCACATGCAGGCAGAGGAGCAGAACAGGAATAATTACTTTTGGCTTGAACCCATTATGCAATTTCATTAATTGAAAAGTATTCAAAGGTATTCTTAAACATGGAAAAAGTGACATAGAAAAAAAACAGATCAAATGGATTTCTGGAAGCACCTTAGGGGAAAGTGAGTTCAATACATACAAATGACAACAACTGAATATATGAAGTCACCCTGTACTATGTTTAAGCAATGTCATCCCTGGGCGTGAATGCTCTTACATAAATTTAAGCCCATCGTTCAATTTATCTTGCTATTTACCATGAATATTTTTACTTCCGGACTTACCTTTTCTAAACTGTAGGAAAAGAAACACTAGACAGTCCTGTATTTTCTACAGTGGATTTATGATTTCACATTTCACAGTATGGAGACACAATTAACTGGGCACCTAAACAAGCTGGAGAAAATACTATTCAGAAATCAGCTGGTCGCCTACAGATTTCTATATCAATCTAAATATATCTGCATTAAGTATTGATTTGTTAGACGATATTAGTAAAACAGTTCTGATAATTCTGCATTTCTGAAATTATGAATTCTTTATTCCTCCAGTTCTTCTCAGTGAGTTTAAAAATAGAAAGTAAACAAGCTTAATGCATCCATAACAGAAAATGTTAATGAAACCCATAAAAAGGGGACTACTGAGAAAAAGCGAAAGCTGAGATTGCACATTTCAGGCAATCTGGTGCAGAGTTGTAAGAAAAGAGACCTACAGACTGCCCCTGAACCCAGGCTCCTTTCAGATAGCAGACTACACTCTCACCCATAACAAGGGTTTTCAAACTGCCACTGTACATCCCTGGTGACACAGGATTTCACTGTGGTCAAGTTCTGAGAATATTACACCACTTAACAGCATCTTTACCTCCTGCTCTCTCTCTTGAGGAGGTCAAGAGAAGCAAAGCAATAGACAATTCATCAAAAGAACTAGAAAACAGAGTTAGCAGGAGATGAGGTTTAACAGTTCTCAAGTTATTGAGGACACAAGAAAGCCCTTTAGATCTAACCAAGGAAAATAAACACTTGCGAAAGGGAGAAAGACAAAGTCTGCAGCATGCTCTTAAAGGCAATGCTTAAGAGTACTAAAAATAAAATATTCATAAGGCAATAACAAACTAATAAAATGCAACCCCAGCCTCATGTATAAATCTCCCATTTAATATACAAGTCACTGTGGCTTGTCCCTTCTGGGTTTTTTTTAAAGCTTTCTGAGGTCGTCCTCTTGTACCTACTGAAGACACGTTCTAAGATAAAGTGCATTGTTATGGCTGATGCAGAAACTGTGCTATAAAAATTGCATATGAAAGTTCTTATTGTTTCTCAAGCTTGTATTAGCCACAAAAGGTAAATTCTACATGTTTTTATAGCACAGTAGAATATAAATATTGTGACTGAATGCCCAGGAGAATTAAGTCCACATTTCTGATTTAGCCTACATGTTATTGCATTTGCTATTGTTAAGGAGGGTGCAATTCACGGGTACATTTTCACCCATAAAAAATTAAAAGGAAGTTCTCCAATTAAAATATTTTCCCTACGGATACAGTACATTTTAATGTGGACACATGAAAAGTGCTATGGTGATACACTGACAGGCATCTGAAAGGCTGACAGCCAGCAGATCTTTATAAAGAAGCAAGTATTTTACAGTGATTTAAAAAAAAAAAAGAAGAAAATATCCATACAGCAGGAGCATTTGCTTATGTCCAGTTACCTTCAGGAATCACTATAAGGTTGACTATCATAATAATGCTGAGGCTGCTTTGTTTTTCTGTAACAATTTGAATTGATGCCTCCAAGAACAAATGTTCTTATGAACGCTGCTTTGAGGTTTTGATGTAAACCTATCATACCCAACCCCTGTACGTTAAACATGGCTGTAAGCACTGAAATTTAATGATGGGTAAAGCAGATTACTCCAAAGTTTTTTTGAAGTTTCAAATCTTAACAGGAGGCTGACGGAAAAAAAATCTTACCCAAATAAACTTTATACTGGT
This sequence comes from Lathamus discolor, assembly GCF_037157495.1. NCBI lineage: Eukaryota > Metazoa > Chordata > Aves > Psittaciformes > Psittacidae > Lathamus > Lathamus discolor. The sequence goes on along the minus strand of NC_088889.1, from coordinate 17,776,057 downwards.
GTTTGCACTTGCTGTTCTGTCAGATGTGTGTTTGTATATTGTTTCTTACAGAAACACTTTCAAGTTGTTACATCTGTAAATACATCCCCATTGGAATAAGTTTGCTGACATATTCTTAAACACACAGCAACTTTAAGCATCTGTTACATATATTTGATGTCTCTGCTAACGATAACTGGAAAGCAGAATCACTAGTATCTGTGATTCATACTAATATGAAAGAAAAAAAATCCCTCCTGGATCTTTAAATGCAAGGCAGTTTCTGTTTCTGTGAAGAAACAGGCAGTCAGCACCAGCTCATGAAAAACTACCTGCCTTCTTTCAAGACAACCCTTCCATGAAGCCCCAATGCAATATCCTTAGCCCCATTAATCAGACACACACATCTAAGGGCAGAGCTCTGAAAAGCTTAAAAGAGATGCAAGTGGTTGGGGCAGGAGGGGAACATGCACAACCTTCCACACCTCCTGCAACCAGAGCACCACGGGCACACAGAAAATGAGCTCTATGCCACATGAGGCAAAAACATAAATAAGGAAGGAGGTTAATGACTGATGCTAAATGGGGGCAGCCCCACTGATGAGAAGTCAGAGAGACTAGCTGTCATCCTGCCTGGTCTAGAGACCACCAAGACTACCAGATTCTTCCAAGTTGACCTTCAGGTTTTCCATTTTCTTTGTTTGATTATTTTGTTCAGCATCTTGTAAGGTACTCTGAATTATTCCTATACTATGGGTCAACTGCATAGTTATTCAAAATACTTTGGTCTACAGATGACTGACACGCTAAATTCCACTGGTGGTTCACACAGCACAACCTGAGAACAAACACCAGTAAACCATATGAAAACAATAGATGTTCTTCAATGGTTTCTTTAAGTAAATTTGATGGTTTACATCCCAGAGTTAACAAGCTGTTGGCTGACTTTGCTTTTCTAAACTGCTCCAGACAAGCTTGTTGCTAACCCATCAAATAATCTGCTTAGTCCCTTATGCCCCCCCCCCCCCCCCCAGTTACTTTACTGAAATGCAACAGCATATGCTCTTAAAAACACTACAACTCCATACTGGTACTTTTGGTGATGATTTCCCCAATCACTGGCCAGCCTACTTCTTCGTTGTCTTCAAGTCCATAAGACTGAACTTTAACAAACAAATTCAGTGCCATTTTTACAAACTAAAAGTAACACTGGATAATTAGATGAAATTGCAGGTATAACAATCATATTCATGAAATCAAAATAGTTTTGGTACAAGTACAGAGTATTTAGATGAAGCTCGTGGAAGAAAAAAGGCAGCTCTGTAGTTTTTGTTGGATGCATTGAAATCAAACATTTTGTTAAATCATCTACTAGTTAAAGTTCCTTCACATAAATTACTCCCTATACTTTTACATCTGAGAACCAGGTTTCAATAATCTTATTATCAGTTGCTGGATTTACCATTGAGAGGTTTATGCAGTAAGCATCTGTCACTCATTCCATGTATCAAATGCCTGATGAGAATTTAAAAAAACTGAATTATGTAGAACATAATAGAGGTCACAGCTGACATTTTTATGACACTACTACTAAATTCATACACTGCTTTCATAATCACAGGCCAGCTCCCTCTCAAAGGATATCTTGTACAGTCCACTTCCCCCCCCCCCCCCTCCCATTTTGAGTAGTCTGAAAAGTAATTCTGGTTTTCAGAGATGCAAGTCCTATTCCTTAACTATTCTCTAGGCCACCTGGATGCAGTTTTCAGATATAGGTGCCGCAGGAACTGCTCAGTTTAGTTCAATTATTTGTTTTTTTACATTATAATAGACAAAAATCTTCCCTATAAATAGATTAATACAAGGACCTGTTCTAGTGCAAGACAAACACACAGTCTTCTGGCCTTTTTCTACCTGAAAAACAGTATAAAGAACAGCCATTATTCATTTAGCTAAAGAAAAAGTCATTCACACAATTCTTTCCAAACATTAGCACATGTATAAAAACACAATTGGGTAGAAACTGTTAGTGAAAGGTAGGAACAAACAGGTAGTACACAACCACAGAAGTTTCAATCCAAGTGAGAAACAGCACAACATCAATCCGTTACCACCACAGTTCCCAAGACCTTCCCAGTCCAACCCATCCTCCCTCTCACACCATAGAGGAGGGAGAAGCAGGGATGTTTGTCTTGCCCTAGACCATTCAGACCCGAACTATTCTGTGATTCTATGATAAATCCCAGCCATCCAATCCCCCACAAATTAACAAGCCAAACAGCCTTCTGCATCCCTTCACTCTCTCCCACCCCAATCCCTGTAATTCCAGCTGAAGTAGCTCTGGTTCCGTCTAACTCAACTGCCCCTTTCCACACTCTGGCCCTAATTGTCTTCTCCTCCCCTCATCTCAGCATCATTTTTCTGGCTTCAGGAAGAAAACTAAGGGTTGAAGAGGAAAGAAGGGAAAACCCATCTCCAGTGCATGCTGTATGACTTCAGTAGGCCCATCATATGGTAAAAGAATTGTTGTTTTATCAAGTAAAGGCCATATTATTTTCCAGAGGCCACAATGGGGTCCTAACAAGAAGACGTGCATGAGCAGCTGGCGATACAGGAGATACCTACATCACAATCCCCACAAAAAAAGAATATAGTTATGGTACTACACACACTCTTAACTTTCAGTGGCCAGAGAATACAGTTCTTCACCTGGACAGTCTCCTAAAATGTGCTGCAGCACAGGACTTCTGAGAATTATTTTACAGTGGGAAAACACACAGCTGTATTCTCCTAGACTCATTTTTCTGCAGTGCAAAACAATGTCGACTGTATGTATCTATAGCCTCGGAGCTGTCGGAATGCCACCCCATTGATCTAACCAGTCTGTGTTAGGGACAAAACAGATATTGACATCTATGAGGCCCACAGGGACTGAGCTGGGAGCTCACGCCAAGCCCAGGGCTGCAGTTTAACATAATGGCTTCAGCCCAGCTGACATCCTGCTCCTGCCAGAACAGGGAGACTGAATCCTGCCATCTCCCCCTTTCTCTGTTTCTGGCCTGCAATCATCTTGCATTACAGATGCATTCAGCTTCCAAACCAGAAGAAAGCTAACCCAGCAAAAAAGCCTAGAGCAGTCTTTTTGCTGAGATGATGCAGAAGATCAACTTACAGTTAAGTGTGAGAACTAGGAGAGGAAGAGAAGAGAGAAGAGGAAGAGAAACAAGACTTCAAGCTTTCAGGGTACTGCTTACCTGTAATGCCAAACCACCAGCCATAACTTCACAGACATTTTCAATAAATTTTACTGTATCTTAAAGATTTTAAGATCATGTGTATGCTAAGTTGGAAAAGAAAAAGCAAAATAGAACATATATATATATATAAAAAAAAAAACCACCAACTTATGGCTTAACTGAATTAAAATTAGCCTGCATTAAAGCACTCAAAGGAACATCTCCTTGTGAGGGCAAACACATCTAGCTCAACTTAGCCCACATATTCCTATTGCTTAACTATTTGTGAAGCTGTTTATTTCCCTGAAATGTGTTTCTAAATTGAGAAATCTCTCACAGTTCCTCTTATTCAAGCCAAAGCAAGCTTTGTTACAAGCATGCATAGTCCTTCATTCATACTGCACCACATACTGCAAACACCATCTCAGTAGCCACTGCCTACTGCTGGCTTTATACTACGACTTTCAGAATGAAGACAAAACACAATTTTTAAGGAACTGACTAACATATACAATGCATCCAGAGTGTGAAAATAAGTATTTCTAGAAAAGAGGAGTTTTAAAGACTGGTCTTCACAGTATTCACGTCTAAAGAAGCAAAAGCACATTCTTCAGCAATTCCAGAAAATCCCTACTTCCACAATCCAATGTAAATAATGGATCTAAGTGCAAATGAAGATCTCACTGGGTGCCCATCTTCGTCTTGATACACCTAGGTATTCGCACAGATCCGGTCAGCCATACTCCTGTGCTGACCTATCAGGTTCTGAGGCTGCTGGCAGACCAACTTAAGCAGGCAGCTCAAGTCCCTCCCTTTTCCTCCTGCTCAAAATTTCTGAACCAGAAAAATAAATCAATCCCTTAACTCTCCTCCAGTATGTTCTCACAATCCAAAGTGGGGTTTTGGCTTTCATTCTAGTGCCTAATCCCAAAACACAGCTGTAAAGTATAAAAATCAATTAATAATGTTTTGATAGAAGACAGTGCACCCAGACACTACACAGGACAGATTTACTATTCTCATCATGAAATACAACATCCAGAAGTCTCCAGAGACTTGTTTTTCCACAAATGTTGACAGAGACAAGTACTGCTTTTATTATCAATGTCTAAGCTTATAATAGAAGTATACTATTCATTTCAAATGACCAAAGCCAAAAAAATAAAGCTTCCCCTAAGCATCGATCATTATTCTCAATTATGAATCATGAAAACTGTATTATGTGCTAAATACATCAAGCTTTTAAACTGTTCAGACTTCTCTGCACACCCACATTCCTATTACTGCATTCAGCTAATTCACATCATGAATTTTATGTTCACATGAAAGACCTCCACTTCCAGATAGATGGTTCCTCTTGGAAATAACACAGGCATTTGAAGAAGGGCATGGGACATCTCTTTTCAAAGATGCAGCAGCTGGTATAATAGAGACAAAACTAAACAAAACAGACAGATAAAATATTCTTGTTCAGCATTAACTAGTTCAAGACCTAGAGAGCCAGTGAACTGGAGAACAATATTCCTGAAAAAATACCTTCCACTAAAAGCTCAGCATTATCAAACAACAGTACTTGGTTCAAGCTATCCAGGACTTTTTAAAACCCAACAAGTGACTATCTGCATTTTCCCTATCCTCAGAACCTTCTTTTGTCACTCATTCCTCCTTGTTGATTATAAATCAACTTCCTCCCACCTTTCCCTGTCTTGTTCCCTCCTTCCTCTTCTTTCCCTTTTTATTTTAAACAGCCTCTGGCTCCTACAGCCTTCCCTTCCTCAGCTCTGAGAGCAGGCTCTCTATCTCCCAGCCTAGCATCTTCTCCTTCCTTTCTGTCCTTCACCCTCTGGTATCTGAACCACAATCGTTTCCTCCCTCCCTCTGCTCTGGATGCCAGCACAAACAGCCAGAACAGATTGTCCCTGCACCCTCATTTTGCAGACCCACAGCTCTCAGAGGGTGGTATCTCAGAGGTAAGTGATGTGAGGAGAAGACACACTCAGGCCCTGCAGCCACATACTGGGGTAAGCTCAGGCGCCCCACCAGACCCTGCAAGGTCCAGCCAGTGTTGCAAAACAGTGAATGAAGCAAAATTAGGATACTTCAGCAAAATTAGATGCCAGAACAGTAAACCCAAACTGAAAGTGTGAAATCTGTCCAAGCTGAAAGTCTTTCACAAAAAGAAAACTGGGACAGCACTTCCACAATAAAACAGCCCCTAATTTCCAAGGGATGGCACTCTTAAAGCTACTCAACAACTGTAGATTTAACTAAACAGAACACTGTTTTTTTCCCCCTACACTGCAAGTCCCAGAGCTCTGACAGATGAGTCAAGACAGCACTGACATTTAAAGAACGGCATCTAAGGCAAACCATCGCCAATGTAGACTTGCCCTGCTATGCCAGGCTGAGAACCTCAGCAGATTAAGGACGAACTCTGCCTCCTGTTCAGCAGAGCAGGAGAGGGCATGCAGCTGTGGGCAGTTACCCTCATTCATCATGCAGTCACTCCAAAAAGGATTATTTTAAAGTAGAAAAAGAATCTGTTGTTAAGAATTTGTTGTTAGGCAAAACCTTAACAACAGTTTCAAGAACTAAACTGTACAGTTGCATACTGTGTGGGACAGTTTTACCCATATGCATCAGAACCTATCCTGAAACACATCCCTCCATGAAATAATCTGATTAGCTGAACTAAAATGCCAGAGAGATGCCCCTTGTCCTTAACAAGGCAATACAAGCACATGTGCTATGCACTGGAGTTCAGAATTCACACACCCCTCCTTTTCTCAAGGGTGAAAGACCCTCGAATAACCATGAAATCAGCAGATGGGAGAAGCCATGACCACCCCCTCCAAAGGGGGCACCAGCTTAAAAGCATTCAGTGAATTAACATGTAGTCCAAACTCAAACATGTTCTACTTAGGTTTTTTTCCACCGTTTGCAGTTCAGTGGTATAAGCTGGATATACTTCATCCCTCGGTAGCAATAACAGCTGAGGTTTTCAGGTTTGCTTTTTAAGTCAAAAAAACAGAACAACTATAACTACAATTCAAGCAGCAGGATTTATTATTTCAATAGCTGTTCGCAAGTGAGATTAATTTAACTAATGATGGGGAAAAGAACATAAATAGCATGGAAAAAAAAGAAAATAAATCAACCTTCACTCATAAAGTGCAACATTTCCCTAAGTTCAGTAACATAATTCTGTTGGTTTAGGTCTTGCAATTTTTATTTTTAGCAAATATCCTCAAATTTTCTTTCTGGTTAAAAAAGGGCAAACTTGTGTAAAACTCTGCTGCACAACTACATATTCAGTCCTCTACCCATTTGGAATTATTTTCTACTTTTTTTCCCACCTAGAATGCCTTCCCAGACATAAAACAGATTAAACAGAAGTTATCAGAAAACCTACATGGAAAAATAGACTAAACCAGATTGAATTTACATCTGTTTGCCTTCCGTTGCTTTCTACTGTCCTGGTTTTACCAGCGTAGCCTTTACAGGGAATTAAATAAAGGAAGAGATACAATACCTTTGTGGAGCCGGGGTTTGTGTGCTGTTTGAACGGTATAATTGGCAGCACTAGCAAAGGATGTGCAATGCCGGTTCAGTAATTCACAGAAGAAATTTGTCAAACCATTCAGGAAAAGAGCCATGAGAGATCTCTGGACAGTCTCCAGCCACTATGACTTCAGCTTTCAGCACATGTAGCTGTGTTACAGCTATTTCAACAGATAATTTTGAACCATGGTCCTTGACTAAGTGATTCCAGTCATTACAGGGGAAGACCTATCAGCCAGGCCGTTCCAAGATCTATATTACCAAGTACATTAATCAGATACCTAGCAATACTTTATATTGCTGAACTTACAGGAGGTCTGCTCAAATGGCAAACATAGAACAATAAAAACAGTCGCATAAGCCACTCATTTGTCTGGCTTTTTATATCTTTGCAAGCCAAGAGCCTCCTTCTCTGCACTCTTTTATACTGCTCTGACTCAGGCAAGAAGACTTTTCAGTCCTAGTCTTGTCCAGACAGGAATGCAGAAGAACACCATACATGCAAGTAGGTGGTTTGCAATAACAACATGGGATTGGTTACTCCATCCAAGACTTCCTGAGTGAAATACCAGTCCAACAAAGCTCTCCAAGATAGCTTTTGGGGTGGTAGGCTACAAATCACACTCACATAAAACAAAAGATGTGGAGTGTCATCTTTTCAGTTTTGAAAATGACAACACTGCTTTCAGGTTCAGTAAGAATGAGTTACTTAATGGTGGCTTTTCAACAGCATCCTGACTTGGACAGCCTACATCAATTCTCGATCTCACCCAGGCCATCTCACCAGTTGTCTCTACAGAAACAACTAAACACGGTGGCACATAGCATTGCCAGCCAGTTTAGAATCTGGTTGAGATGAAGGACCCTGATACTGAGGGCTCCATAAGGAAGAAACAAAGTTTGCAAAAGTAACACTCAAAACATATTCTCCTGTAAAAAAAAAAAAATAAAAAAATCTGATTGCAGAATGGTTTGGGTTAGAAGGTACCTTAAAGATCCTCTAAATTCCAAACCCCCTGCCACAGGCAGGAACGCCTTCCGCTAGACTAGGTTGCTGAAAGTTCCATCCAACCTGGCCTTGAATAATATCCATGGCCTCTCTGTTCCTGTGCTTCACCACCCTCACAGTGAAGCCTAAACTTCTAAGCTATTACTGATTTGCTTTGAGAACTAGTAAAACACAGGAGATCTCAGAGCAATACAAAAGAGGGTCCATGACCTTTCACAGTGGTGAAGGAGTGGGAAATTACTTAAGAAATGGTAAGACAATGTAATTCTGATGCTTAGAAAGATTTTTATATGTTACTGGTGAAAGAGAAGAGGGGTAAAAAAATCAATTTAAGTTAGAGTAGAAAGACAAATAACAGTTAGGAAGCCACATCAAACCAACATAACACTCTCTTGGATAAATGTCTTAGTGAAGCAACAGGTGTAGTTTACATACCTGACACTTCTGACACTGTTCGATACAATCTGGAGACTGTACATCCAAAATAATCAGTGTATATCAGCATAACTATTAGAAAACTTACTTTCAGAGAACTAACACAGTGGCTCAGTATAAAAAAAACAGAAGGCATTTCACATTGGTTCAGATAGAACTTGTCCTGCAGCAAGTTTTGCTTAGTACTTTCATTATTAATTTGGGTGATCAAACAGAGGCCCCCCCCCCCGAAGAATCCAAAAATACCAAAGTGAGGGGCAAGAGTTGCAAGGACTATGGAGGAGGAGATCCAGATGAGCATGGGAAGTCAAGGATTCTAAAGCTGAAATGATCAAAGCCTCTGCAAGTGAAAGCTAAGAAAATGCTGTAAGTCTGAAAAGAAATAATTAAAGCAAAAAAAACTCACAAAACAAAACACCACACAGAAAATTAGCCATCTAAAGAGCAATAAAGCAGAAAAGTACTTGGGGGAGCTGTACTGGATCACAGACCAAGTATACATTATAAACCCAATGCTGTTCCCAAAAGCCAAGTATCAGTCTGGAATGTGTTAAGACTGAGGCACAAGAAGTCAAAGTATTTCAAGTCTACTTAACACCATTGTCCTTGCTTTAAAATACCATTTAGATCTTTCTTACATATTCTAAAGAACAGATCCTAAAAAAGCTGGTTCTAAGGTTACTACAACACATTGACAGCAACTGAAAATAAAACCTCATCTTCTTTATAAAGTTGTGTATATTTGGATTTCCAAGAGACATTAACAGTAAATAAATATAGTCTTCATGTATAAACTCATTTTTGTGAATTACTTTAAGTGACAGTGTACATGAACAGATTTGTCTTCCCCCTTGAACTCCCTTCCTCTAACACAAGAGTTCCTTCCAAATTCAGTCTCCTCTTTGCTTGGTCTTGTAAAAATAACATGAAGTACTTGAAAAATTAATTGATGCATTTACCAAAAAAGATACACATGCTACTGCTGATACCCATAACAATTCTACTGCTTTTTCACATTTGGCAAGTCACCCTAAGCAGTCACAGTTCTAAACCACGTTTCAATGTCAGGGTTTTTTCCATTACGGAAGTAGTTACATTCTGATTCCATCTCATGTCATACTTACATTAAAACAATTTAGACTTGACAGAGTTGTCTATGCACACTGATTTTAAATCTTATCATGCATGTATTTTAGCTCCTTTTTTTCAGCTTTCCTGTGAAACAGCAGTAATATTGCAAATCATACTTCACCAAACCCGACATGTATTTACAGCAGTACAGACACTGAGCATCTATCAGAGTTGAAGTGTCAACAGCACATACAAAAGTATGACACCATCTTTCAGCCTTTTAAAGAATTCAGACTTTCATCCAACTCTTGCTTAGATTTTACACCACCATGGCTCCAATTCCTCCATCAACATTCTTTTCTGCTAGAAATTTAATACTAATATGTTACTCATATAGACAGCAGTTTCTATGAACCAGTAGATCGAAACAAAGTCCAAACACACACTCATAATGGCCATAAAACTAGAAATAGACAGCATTCCCCCTTTTCCTTAAAAAAAAAAAATGCATGCCTATTTACCAGTTCAGAGATCTAAAAGCCAGAGTAACACGAAAAAACAGTCTGAAACCCCAAGACTCTTCATATATTATGTGAAAAATATTTGCTATATCATGTGAAAATATCTGCTGAAGGAGAGAACAAGATTTTGATTACATCTCCAGGTCTACTCTAAATCATCTGTGAAAACAGACCATGAAGTCTGGGTCTAACAGACACGCACGAAAAGGAATGCAAACCTCCTCCATCTACAGGAAGAATACTTGCAGTACTGCAAGAGTAAAGAAGGTAACGACTAGCATATATACAAAAAGGGGCTATTTCTCTGGTACTACAGACAAAATGCACTGTTTGCAGATACTCTAGCACCCACTTGCAAAAACACAACTCAAAACATCCCTATTATCTATTTGGTGTGTAGAATAGATTTTTATAAAGCTTTAAAAACAACCCTTCACATCTCTTTTGCCTTACATTTGCAATCACAGAGAAAACATCAAGAATCTAGCATTCAAGTTAGAGAAAAACATAAAACACCACAAAACAAGTTACTGCCACAAGTTATCACATCCACCTGAACAGGGAGGCACCATTACACCTGAAGGGAGATAAATGCTATCAAAAATAGGGAATAGCAATGATGTTATTCCCTATTTTACCCTACAGAAGTCTGGTCTCTGCACTAACACAGAATTTCCATCAGAAGACAATTCTAAAAGCGTCTATCACCTACATTTTGTTATTGTTTGGAAACTTGAGATAGTTACGAGCTCAGCACAGTTTGTTCTATCACAACACCAACCTTATTCACCAACAAGTCTCACAACCACCAATTCCCAGGTACAATAAAGAAATTTGTGAAGCCTCAATGCTTTTAAAAGAAAAAAAAAAAAACACAACAAAACAACAGAACAAAACTCACTCTGTATGGAGAAATCAATAATTAAAACTGACAGTAGTACAAATCACAGTGGTGATTTCTCACAGGTAAATACAAGCTCATGGTTCCTGGTCCAATATTTTCATTTTTAGATGACAATTTTTCTACACATCAGGTAAATCTTTATGTGTCCAACCTCTTAACCACAAAGCACAAATAAAGAAAAAAGAAATAAAATCACATTAGAGAGCATACAGCTGTCTAAACACCTGCTGAAGTCCAAAAAAGAAATCATACATTACTGTAAAGGATTTCAGTTCTTGAAAAGGCTAGCCAGAGGCCTCTCAGTATCATCAGTAAAACTGCCTAGCTCTGAGGTTTGTTTTTTGAGTTGGGGACAGGGACAGTTAAGCTGCTTTTTCAAAGTATTTTGTCCAAGTAAAGATGATTTTACATAAGGTCCCATTCCAACAAATTAAAAGTTAGTTCATTACCTGCCAGAATACAAAAAAGCACCATAAGGGTTTATATATAAACTACAAAATACTGGCCTATGTGTTACATTTTGTATTAATTGTACTGTTATGAGAAAGGTCAACGATGCTGGTTTCTCCTGCTCTTGACTGCCACAGATCTATCACTACCCTGTATACTCTTACCAAGATAATTCATGTACTAAAAACACACACAGCAAAAACCCTAACACTAATAAAAGGGACTTCAGAAATTAATTACTAGATCTAGTAAATAATACAAAGAATTTACAGGACTATCTTACACAAAGTCATCTTTGTTTCACGTAAACTCATGGCACTGGAGATATGAGCTTCTCAGCTGCTCAAAACAGGAGCAAGACTTCTCAAAACACCACATTTTCGTGTAATATGAAATATATTTTACACAAGATACCAGGTAATATATCTGTGCCCTCTACTTTAATATACTTTCATTCTAGTACTACAAAACCGAAAATAAACAAAAAAAAAAATAACCAATGTACATATGTATGCTCCTCTGCCAGAAAGCACAAAAGCATTTTGACGTGGCTGTTTCTGATTTTAGCTAATACTTACTATTAAAACACTTCAATAGAGTTTCACAATTTCTTGTCAGATGTACCTGCTGTACAAACACTATTTTTCAAATGCCAGACCTGAAATTGCAGGTCTGCTCACTTGTGCTAAAAATAAACTAATACTGTAAGCACAAAGTTAAAATGTAAAAAAGCAAGCAAAAACAGATTAAGATAAAAGCTGTGTTTTATTCCTCCATGGATCAACTGAAATAAAAAACATAGAAGACAGGTATTTCTAAATTCACATCAACCGTGATTAGGATGATCCTGAGCTGCACTGACAATCGAAATGCCAAGCAAGAAGTGATGTTTCAATACCTCACTGGTCAGTTTAGAACTGGAACATAATCACTGCACAGGTATTAACCTAGAATTATTTTTTTTAATAGGTAAAACTGCATCTGCAATCGGGATGACGGAACAGGCAGCAGGCTCTTCTGTAAAGCTCAGAGCTGCAGCACCAAACCCAAACCTCAGCCTCAAGAGTTTGTTCTGCTTGAGAAAGGGAAGAAAAGGGTGTCAGTTCTCCACAGTTTACCTAAGGACAAGGAAGAAAACATCTCATTTTTGCCATAATAGCATTATGCTCCACCCCCCCACGAAAAGTCTGTCAGGAAAACACCACCAGTAACTGTGGCCCCCTTTGGTTATAACATGCTAGGCAGCTCTTGTAGCACCTAAAAATTTTGTTTAACGGTCATACTTGTGGACACCTTTCAAAGCAGAATTTCAAAGTATGTATTAATACACTTTAGCAATTTCCCCCACACAGTAAAACTCTAAGGGTCTCTAAAGGTTTCTTACATCAATTTGATTCAGAAATGACTCATTTAAGGGAAATGCTAAATCTCCATTTTCATTTAATAGTCAGAATTAGAAAATCGCTTAAATCCTGATTATATAAAAATGTCAGAAGGTCAGCCACAATCCTCTTTGCACTGTAGATGAACAATTCCAGAAGTGTCCTTAGAGCACCCAGGCTATTTTGTTCATTGGCTGAACAAAGTACGGGCAGAAAGTATGTAACTGCATAACTATCCTCCACTAATGAAGAGCCATATTATTTGGTGAATATGGAGTAACAGTAAAAATGGTAATAAAAATGCAGCAGAAATGCCTTTAGACATGTCAGTAGAGGTTTTATTCATCTGGGGTAAGCATAGGAATGTTCGGGAAAGCCCTAGCCATGCAATTTTCCAAACCCTGGAAAATTTCACATGCTGCAATGATTCACAGCTCTGAAGCACCCACTGTTACTGTACCAAACAGATAATCATATATGATAAGCAGACTCATTACCAATACTACCTGACATTTCTCAGTTCTTTGCAGAATTATTTACACTGAAGATTATAAACTGATGGATATCAATACCCACATACTTAAAAGCTCATAAAGAAAAAGCCCACAACACCACCCACCTATAGACAGCAGTAACAATTATCCTGTAGGGAACACTGGTCCTTTACCATAAAAATGTAAAAAAAATTCTACCTTCAATACCAAAGCAATCCTACTCATTCCAATTACAAACTGCTGCAGAATTAGAAATGATAGGAGAATGGCAACAAAGAGCAAAAGGTACTGGATTTCCTCATTCAGAGGGTCCTGATCTGAAAGCCACCAGACATTAAGTAAGTCTACAGCTACCAATCTATCTTATATTCCTCCATTTACATCTGTTCTGTGCTGTCACAGGCAGCACCATGAAGACAGAGGAAACTTAGATTTGACAAAATACAGTAAGCTAACTGTAAAATTAGATTTCAGGATGAAAGACAACAGTTAAGTGTTTAATGTATGAGAAAATGCATCCAACTTGTACAAATATTTAACCAGCTCTTTTGAATATCTTTCCAGTATCTATAGAGATGGCTGCAAGCCTCAACATTCCTTTCTACATCCAAACCATTTTAATAAAAGCAAAGCTAAAAAACCCAGACCAGCCCTTACTAATAAAAGAATAACAACTGCTTTGCAGAATAATCTAAGAGACTACTTAGCCCACAATTTAATACCACAGCAAAAACATTTAATAGCCACTGCCTTTACCTGCTCTTCTCTCAAGTTTTCAGTATTACTAAATCTACCTCTGCTTCCCTTTTATAGGCAAGGACAGATGCAAGGAACCAAAATTTGCAAGGAGCCCATGTCTGACCCCTTTCACCCTCCCACAGCCGAGCATGTAAATGTTTAAAGAACACTATAAACCTCTGATTCTAAATTAATCCTAGCTGGGATGGCACTCAGGCCCCAGACATTTCGCAGCTCATCTTCTTTCAAATAACTCCTCCCAACAGCCACTTGTTTCCAGAGACGAGAAGCTGAGGCCTCAGATACTGCTTCGTAAAGAACGGTGCACTGGTTCTCAACCTGAATCTTTCTCCTCAGCAAGTCTCTGCAAAGAGTTCTATAGCACAGGTGCTAGAGGAGAGGAAGAGAGGAATAAAAAGACAAAGCTATGCTAAAGAAAATATATGCCTAAGAATAGTAGAGAAAATGAAGGAAGGTGTTCAGAGAAAGAAATAACACAACAAAAAAGAAATATTAAAATTAACTTGAAGTTCAGATTATTCAGTGCTTCCTCATATCCTGAAAAATCATGTCTATACTACTACCTGAACATATAAACACTGTACCTCTGAGCTATGGGCTTTACAAGCACATTACCAAGAGTGCAGCAGCATGAGGAAGCAAGAACAGCAGTGGCTGTTCCTCTAAGGCATGACTGTCGCACAAAGAAATAAAGGAAAAAAAAAAAATAAAAAGATGTCTTCTCCAGTGTTTCTTGTGTCACAGCTACACAACCATAAGCTTCCAAACAACTCAAGGTGTGCAGGACCAAGACTGGCTCAACAACCAGATGAGGAAACAGCTTTCCTGCTTTTGTTCTGCCCACATGTGGAGTGGAGGAATTGAAGGCACCAAGGGCTGGCCAGGCAAGCACTGATCTAAGGTGCACCTGAAAACAGTTAACACATCCAGACATACAGCTTCACAAATGACAGGACACTGACATGGACAAAGAAGAGGAACATCCTGAAATGATATGGAAAGTCTGCATGCACACAAAACACCTAACAGCAATAAAACCAAAAATTCCACCATACTGTATCACACCTTAGTTCTATTCAACCAATGTCTCAAAGACTTTTCCACCATGGATTTCTCAGTTTAGAGAAAATTCTCACGTATTTTCTAAAATACATAGATGTAAAACTTTAACTTGATGAGAAATCTTGCTCCTTCCCTTCTATCTCTACTGGAGATGGACAGGCATGGGAAACACTACAGCTCAAACACATGAAGACATTCAGGTTATTTCTGTGAAAATATCATACATAAAGCCAAAGCTGAGTTTTTAACTGCCCTGATGAGTTAGAAAATGGTTTAAACTTCTGCAAACTACAAACTTCCTTTGTTTAAAAAAAAAAAAAAAAAACATAAAATAAAGAGATGAGATCTTAGTGGTATCAACGGTCAATATAATAAATAGCATTGCTTTGAGGTCCTGAAGAACTGTGTATTAGTACTGAGTCTTGATATATGGAATATATGGAATGAACTAGTGACTGATGACATTCATCTAACAGCATATGCAAGGCAAAAAAATAAAGAGGCCAACATGCTAAAAAACCCATACAAATTAACAGGAAGCACTACTTACTAATTATACTACTGCTACAAAGAAGACAGACTTCCTTTATTCAAGGATTCATGTGGAAAAGACAAGGGTAATGGGTGCAAGTTATTCCTGGAGATTTCAATTGGACACAAGAGGAAAATTTTTCACAGTGAGAACAGTCAGACATTGGAATAATTTCCCCGGAGAAGTGGTGGATTCCCCAAATTTGGACACTTTTAAGATTGAGCTGGACAGGATGCTGGGACATCTTGTCTAAACCATGCTTTTGCCAAGAAAGGCTGGACCGGACAATCCCTGAGGTCTCTTCCAACCTGGTAAGTAAGAGTCTGTGACAATGCAAAAGCTATACAGCACCATTCACATTATGATGTTCATATACTTTTATGTTATGCTATATACATAAAAAGACATGACTAATGCCTCATGGTGACAAGATCTGTAAAGCTAGCATCACACTCTCTAGTAGATGCTGATCTTTATCTTTCATCAAGTAGAGCAGAGTCAAGTTGTGGTTTTGCATTATGCATAAGCAGTGAGTACAATTATACTGAAAAGGAAGCTGATCTCCTCTGATCTCAGGTGGAAAGTATGAACTCACATCTTCACAGGTGACACCTCTGTGCATTACTCCAACTTCCGAGTTCGCTTGCTTGAAACTGTGTACACAAAAGAGAACTCACACCACGCAGTTGTGGCTAATCTCACACAATCCGCTAACATTTAAACAAGCAAGATACCAAATAAGAGAGCAAAACAGTTACATTTGTTTGGCACAGAAAACTGTAATTAGTTCTTGATTTCACAGTTCAAGAAGGATGCTGAAGAACCAGGCAAAAGAAATTAATATCCCTACAGAAAGAATACAAAGAGCAAGAGAAGGAGGGAATTTGATCTTTCATCAAGCAGAGATACAAAAGAACCACCAATTACTAGAAATTATACCTAAACAAATTCAGGCTAGAGATAAGGCTTCTTTTGCTTTCAGACAGATTGAATCATTTAAGAATTGCTCATTTTCAAATTCCCAGAAATATTCTCATCGAAACTGGATGCTTTCCAAATAAATGCTGTATTTCACCTTGTTCGATCTGAAGCAGGTAACTTTAGGAATTCTAATAGTCAATACAGTTATAGTAGTAGCAGTTGCACATGTTCTCAAAACACTTTATAAAGGAACCAAGCATTTTCCGTCTGCAGGTAAAAAAGCAAAGCAGAGAAATAGCACTAAGTCAACAACAGCACATGAATGAAGTTCAGAGTTTCTAATTCTACTTTTGCTACTCTGTGGTCCCTTATGATTTTGGGGTTTGGGAAGGTTGTTGTTTAGGTTTTCTTGGAGAAGGGAGGTAGTCTGGTTTTTGTTGGCTTGTTTTGGGGTTTTGCTCTTTTGAGGTTTTGACTGGGTTTTTTTTTTCTGTCCATGAACTTACTTTTAGCTCCAATTCACAGATTCTCCTCTTGTTCTGTGTCTCAGATTTAATTGCAAATTTTTGGTACTAACCTGCAATGCATTTTAACTGCTGAAGTCTGTTGCTATTGAACTTTAAGCAGTACAACAGCATCCTATACTTTAACAATACACAAGCTGAGCTATGGAGAAAATCAAAATACCAGGGTTGCTCATTCTTCATCAGCCAGTCCCACAAAGTGTTAATATAGCAGGAACAACTACAGAAAACATCTCATTAATCAGTGTGCTTTTGTAATCATGCATAACACCAGGTCCACAGTTACTAGTTCTAAGTTATACTATATTCCACATTTTAAAGACAAAATTAGGAAAAATTCATACACACAACAATACATGCATTTAAGCTACCAACAGCTCTCCACATTTACGCAAGCTACAGAACTCATAATATTGAGTCTTACAAAATCCACTCTATTTCCAGGGCAAAGGACTGCAGCGATTAAGCATCCAGACTCCTTGCCAGTCTCCAGCAGGCTATGCTAAAATCCATGCTGTTAAATCCTTGCAATCTTTTCTAATTCAGGCTAGCTAGATTAAAGCTAACTTGGGTGTGCCTAACCATTCTGAAATCAGGAAGCGTGCACATACAGTCTATGTACCCTCATTCTTGGCCTGTGTAGTCAACAACTGCCTGCAACAGCAAAGAGCACAGATCATTACAATCCATACCACTAAATCTTCAGTCATTCTAAACTAGGAAAATAGCCTAAGACTCTTGCCAGTTTATGGGTAGGTAAGAATTAATGGAATCCAGGCTTTCCTCTTTTCACTCACTCATATAGATACGGTTTAAAGAACAGTACATTCAGAAGTCTCACGAACAAGGAACTGAAAATGAGACTTTTTTCCTGAAGACCCATTTCCTATTATAATGGACATATTTAGTTATTAAGAACATTATCCAAGTTTTTTTGAATGGTCCAACTGCAATTCTCTAGAACTGCACTACACTAAATTACCTCCAACTATGACACGCTAATTTTTGCCTATTTACTGCACTGGTTAAGCATAAAGGAAGGTTAAAATACACTAAGCACTTTTTATTTCTTTTCCGTTTAATGACAATATTGTAGTTATCATTGAAATACCACAAAGACATCACAGAAGGCAGTCACTAGGTTGGGAATGTTCACGCATGAGTAAGATCCAATACCCTTATCCCCTCTGTCTCTCAGGTACATGCATACAAATGAAATGCATACATGCAGTCCTCAAGCAGCATCCTTTCTTTACAAGAAGCCCAAGACTAAACACTAATTGCGGGGGTTTTTCCTAATTTTCTTCAGACTTCTCAGGGAAACAGCTTGAAGTACAGACCTACACAATCCTAGCAACACAGACCCTTTGTATAAATCAACTAAACCTTTGGACAATTAGGGCAGGGGGGAGGTAAACCTACAAAATATGAGAAAGGAACACAGCTCTCTAAATCTCCTCCTGGCCATGCAGAGAAAGGGTGGGTACCCATACCCATACCACTGCCATCTCCCATTACAGAGTATACAGCATTGTGTACTCAACCACATCACCTGAAAGGGCAAGAAATAATCATTGAGGCAAAACCTTTCCCACCCCAACCAGACCTTATCACCATGATAAATGAAGCCATAAGGCTTCAACTCGTCAACAGGAAAAGAATAGTTAAGATAAAACCAGCAGCTTTAAACACTATCCTACAAAAGAATAACTTAAGGTCAACATCAGCCACTTAGGCACAGTGAGCACCTCTTCCTGGTCCTTCCCCCTGGTCCTCCCCTCTTTATTTTAAGCATAGGTCAAGAAGACATAAGCTATCTCAGGTTAAGCTGTATAAGTTTCATTCCATCTATATTACCAAAAGAACTTGGGGAACCTAACAGAACAAAGTTTATGCTGCTGAGTCTTCCACATAAAGATCTTTTAAATTAGATTTAGTATTTGAAACATAAGCAAATGTCAGCTTTATTGGAGCACGTTATTGTTTCTAAAAAGGCTACCTGTTAACATGGATATGTTTTACTAAAACATTTTACTCCCAACCATAAAACCTGCTGTCAAGTTTCAGTAAACAAGACTAGGTCTATAGGACCTCTAGTTTACAAGCTCATAAACAACGAGAACAGTTACTAGTGAAACAAATTAAATTTTAGATACAACTTTGTATAAATAGATCTGTTATGAGCTAGAATTTCATTATTTAAAATAGTCCACTGGGAAACAATTTCCATTAATGAACAAAAATTACACATGTAATATAAAGGAACTTACCACCTTCACTAAGTACTTCAGTGGTATACCATGGTGACATCATCACTGGCAAAGTTAGTTTAATTACTGAGACATTCTTTATGGAAAATGTATGACAAAAACCCCAAACTATAGAATCCAAATATAGCGGGGGGAGCGGAGAGGGGGGAGTATTCCCTTACTTTCCACCAATAAGTTAAATTAGCAGCTGAGAGACTCCTTTTACTTCATCACTCAAGACAGCATTTTTTCACTGTTCATGCCCCACTACACAGCATTTAGGATCAAAGTATGTCCCGTGAGACCACAAACTTCAAAAGCAAAACAAGACAGAAGTTCTGTATGGTGTGCTGGGAAAGAGATGGACACAGTATTTTCTCCTCTATCTATAACTTTGAGAACTACATACCAAAGAAAACCACAATAATGACTGCATATAAAAGCTGACACTGGAGTGCCAAGTGAAGAGGTAAGATGATTCAAGGGGAAAGTAACTAAAACAGCTTTTTCCAAGGGCTCTGGATAAACAAAAAAAAAAACGTTTGTTTCCAATACATACATGTCCTCTGAAGGAAAGGTTTTGTTGTTACAATAAATCAAGCTTCAGGGGCTAAGCACTCCACTACCAACACAATGTAGCTTTGCTGACAGCATTTCAAAAGAACAGACTTAAATTGACACATTAGATACAACAACATTGTCCTAAAGGACTGCAACAACTACAGGGCAGGTTCTCTCAAATAAGAAACCTATTTGTTTCTTTAGACATAGCACACCGATGAACTTGCATTACAAGGAAGGTTTTTTCTTTAGTAGCTATGTTTATTGCACTGCTTGTCACTTCAGACAGGAATTCTTTTGCATATCCTGCACCTACAGCTTTCAACATCTGTTAATAAATAGATCATTAAAATCCATTAAACGGAGAAGGTTGCGTTTTTACTGCCTGGCTGCAAATCAGCGTACACACTGATCCAAGTTCAGATGTCAACGCTGCTCTCCCTGCAGTCCCCAGCAAGTATTACAGTCACCTCCCTTCAGGCAGCAGCACTACGGATTGCCCAACATGTGACATTAATTCAGGAAGCCCATCCGCATGAAAACAAATCCACCCCTACTCATTTTGCAGGGCCAACACCACTGCTCCCCATCCCTCCTCCCTCTACCCAAAGCCACACACTGCAGTTTTCCAACCTTCTTGATCCAGGTCATTACACATCTGAAAAAGACTTGCATTTGATACAAGGCAGAGGGCAAGCCTGCACAGGTGGACCCACAGCATCTTGCACTTTCACCATCTTTTTTATAGTTTCACAAGCTCCCTAAAAATGTATTTCTCTGTGAAAGAATAGATCATGTACTAAAAGATAGTCCTTTTCAAGAACTGGGCATGTTTAGTATAATCATCCCTTCCTTACAACATGAGTTCAGTTTCACACGTAGATTAAAAGAAACCACCTACAAGAACTACTGTGTTTTAGAAAATGTGACAAAACAGGCATTCTGTCACAGCCTGAAAAGAGTCCAACCTGCTTTTACGAACACTTCCACAAATACCTAGTAGAAAGGGGGAAGGAAATATTCATCTAGTCCCCTTACATCTCTCTCCTGAGAAAATCTCTTGCATATAGAGGATGCATTCAGTGACAGACTGGGATACAGTCTGGCACACAGCAGCAGCCAGCCTACCTGCTGGAGACCACCCCTTCCGTATTGTACAGAACACTACATGCCATCAGCAGTCACAAAGTCAACACTGATTTTTGTGGCAACTGGCACTACTCCAAAGGGTAACTGTCACACAGTACAGAAAGTGGAGCATGCACACTTACCTATCCAAATTCCTGAGAAGGCAAGTACACACAGCTTTAGCAAAAACTCCTGGTGGCTGTCACGATCAGCTTCAGAGGAATCATGCCATGGTGAGACCTAGAAGCAGAAAGACCACGGGTATGAACAATATTTGAAAGGGAAACAAACACGTTAAATCTTTTTCAAAAGGGAAATGGTATTGTGGAAACTGTGCTAGTTAGAAGTCAGAAGCAACAAAGACTTACAAAACTATGAACTTACTAAGTTTATGCAGCTAGCTTACTCATTTGAGAGAGCTTGCATGAGAAGTTTCTTAATATAACAATCCTAAGCTTTCTTTTATCACCCTTTTTCTGAACCACATTATTTTCTTCCAGAACACATTCTGGCAAACATTTGGTTACACCTGAAAGGGGACATTTCACAGCGCTGTGGCCCACTTTTTTCTCACCGTTTTTGACATAAAGGCCAAATGCAAAGGAAAGAGGGAGGTTAAGTCACTAACTACACTCCTCTAAGAAGTCCCCAAGTATAGCAAGGAAAAATGGCTCAAAGCTAGTCCTTCATATTTACCAGGTCCTGTAATAAAATCTGTACTGTTTCAAAATTAGCCTTAATATCTGACCTCTGTCTATTGCTACAAAAGATGACTGGAGCCCTCTAAAATTAGACTGGGCAAACAGATGTAACCATGGCGATTCATACTGCAGTCCCGAGAACTCTGCAGGGGCACAAACTGGAGGTAGAGCAGAGACAGTGAATTTCTGTCCTCTCCTCCCACCAAGCTCCAGCGTTACAGGAGATGTGTGGTGAATCATATCAAAAAGATGGATTAAAATCCAACTCTAAATAAGGAGACTTGAGGAGATGACCTAGATCATTTCTCCAAATCTGGTTTTCCCCAGTCCAGATCACTGCACAGCTACATAAGAATTTGTGCTGACAAAAGGCAAAGAAGGCACAGGTCAGGGTAAGCAGTCAAGGACAGCTGCTTTCAGCTGCAATACCATCATAAGCTGCACCTAAAACCATGGTACAAGCTCTATTTATTCTGTTATAGTGATCTCTGAAATTTGATAGTTTGATATGCAACTAATTTTTAGTCATCCATTACTACTATCCCAATAATATTTCCAGACAAAGTTGAATAAAGTTTGAATAGTTGGTGGCAAGAACATTAGTATCAACCAAAATTCTGTAAGAAATGCTAGACATCATTACAACAGAGCTCAAGAAAGTAATTGTTATCTTACTTTAAATAATTAAAATACAGCTTTCAGAGTTGGTTTTTTTAATTGCAAATTAAGTTTAGGCTTATTGACAAGATACTATGTGAAATTAAGACCCTGGAAAACTAAGAAACATCATCAAAAGAGCTGCAGTACATATCACATGCAGCAAAAGCAGTCTCCAAAGGTCAGAGAGAACTAAACTCATATTTAAAACAAGGTAACATTCCAAGAAGAATTGCTTTCTAACTTTCATACTATCAACAAACTGAGCCTGTCTCTTTCAAGTAGAATCATATTCTAACCTTGGGGCAGGAAAGTTCAATTATCGCTCAGTGTAATGAGGCAAGTAAAAGGTTTAAAATCTACCTGCTTGCAATTGTTACTGACATTTTGGCAAGTCATTTGGGCAGCAGGTAAATAAATCATTTCTTCAGGTGGTGGCCTTCTGCTCAAAAAAAGATTTCCTTGCTTTCTTCAGGGTGAAATTCTTCACCTATTCAAGCATTACTAAGATGCATCATAATTCCAGCCCAGAACTCTCCATTTTCTTTGGTGTTAAATTATAGACCTGCTGTGTAAAGACAACTTTTTTCTTTTTTTTTTTTTTTGGTAAAAGATTGCCTGTGAAGCTCAATTGTGATTGGGAAGGCCGCCTACACAGCACAGAGGGTGAGAAAAAACACACTTGCAGAGCTGAAAAAACATTGGTGTGGGCGTAAAGAGGGAGAGAAGAACAAACTTTGTTCTGCTGAAAAAGGCTATTTTCTTACCTCACCCTTGAAAGAGCTAAAATGTGTTCCTTGAAAAGAATTCAAAGGATTGTTTGCTAGGTTCCAGATGTCAATATGCAGCACAAACAAAATGAGGAATCCTTGCAGATTCATCCCCCTGGCTTCAGAATCTGCCACCTACCCAAGGAATGGTTCACTTCCCCCCCTTTTCTACTGCATCCTGCAACAGCTGTTCACACAGAGCAGCAAGTCACCTGCACATCAGCAGTCCAAAGCCTTATATAATTAACAGCATCAGAAAGCATTAAAATTGTAGCCAAAGCCTTTCCAAAAAGGGGAAGGAGAACGCTCTCTAGAAACACTAAGAATAACTTGTATTTATTCTCAGCAGAATCTATCAGTACTTGGAAATCCTGACAAAATAACTACAAGTACAGATGTTCCTTTCTCAGTTTCTTTCCCCCCTGGCCTACACAGCCTTCAGTCCATTCATCTTCCCAGAAAAGCAAGCAGGCCTTTGCAGAATGTCCTATTAACTACTCTAGATTTTCAAAGGAAAGAAGGCATGAGCATCAGAGGAAAATATCCATCTAAGTTTTCTTTAGGAAGGCACCACCTACACATGTACACTTTCTAAACAAGTGAGTCTACATGATGTGTTCCCGTGCCATCACAAACCTATGAAAATATTTTTAATAGGTCTGTCTTTCCCTTCCCAACAAAAACAAAAGGCTGTTGACATATGTGCATTAGCTGATTATTACTGTAATTACTACCAGAGGAATGAAGACAGCCAGGACAAGTTAGAATAGAATCATAGAATCATAGAATAGTTAGAGTTGGAAAGGACCTCAAGATCATCTAGTTCCAACCCCCCTGCCATACCCAGGGACACATCACACTAAACCATCCCACCCAAGGCTTCACCCAGCCTGGCCTTGAACACCGCCAGGGATGGAGCACTCACAACCCCTCTGGGCAACCCATTCCAGTGCCTCACCACCCTAACAGGAAAGAATTTCCTCCTTATATCCAACCTGAACTTCCCCTGTTTAAGTTTTAACCCATTACCCCTTGTCCTGCAACTACAATCCCTGACTAAGAGTACCTCCCCAGCATCCCTATAGGCCCCCTTCAGATACTAGAAGGCTGCTATGAGGTCTCCACGCAGCCTTCTCTTCTCAAGGCTGAACAGCCCCAACTTCCTCAGCCTATATTCATACGGGAGGTGTTCCAGTCCCCTGATCATCCTCGTGGCCCTCCTCTGGACTTGTTCCAGCAGTTCCATGTCCTTTTTATGCTGAGGACACCAGAACTGCACACAATACTCCAGGTGAGGTCTCACAAGAGCAGAGTAGAGGGGCAGGATCACCTCCTTCGACCTGCTGGTCACACTCCTTTTGATGTAGCCCAGGATACGGTTAGCTTTCTGGGCTGCGAGCGCACACAGAAGCCGGCTCATGTTCATTTTCTCATTGACCAGCACCCCCAAGTCCTTCTCTGCAGGGCTGCTCTGAATCTCTTCTCTGCCCAACCTGTAGCTGTGCCTGGGATTGCTCCAACCCAGGTGTAGGACCTTGCACTTGGCATGGTTGAACTTCATAAGGTTGGCATCAGCCCACCTCACAAGCGTGTCAAGGTCCCTCTGGATGGCATCCCTTCCCTCCAGCATATCAACCGGACCACACAGCTTGGTGTCATCGGCAAATTTGCTGAGGGCGCACTCAATCCCACTGTCCATGTCAGCGACAAAGATGTTAAAACGAAACCAGTCCCAACACCGATCCCTGAGGGACACCACTCATTACTGGTCTCCAGCCAGACATTGAGCCATTGACCACAACTCTTTGTTTGCAGCCATCCAGCCAGTTCTTTATCCACTGAGTGGTCCATCCATCAAATTGATATCTCTCCAATTTAGAGAGAAGGATGTTGTGTGGGACAGCATCAAATGCTTTGCACAAGTCCAGGTAGATGACATCAACTGCTTTACCCTTGTCCATCGATTCTGTAGCCCCATCATAGAAGGCCACCAGATTGGTCAGGAAGGATTTCCCCATACTGAAGTCATGCTGGCTGTCACCAAGCACCTTGTTATTTTGCATGTGCCTTAGCATGTTGTCCAGGAGAATGTGCTCCTAGATTTTACCAGGCACAGAGGTGAGACTGACTGGTCTGTAGTTCCCTGGGTCATCCATTTTCCCCTTCTTGAAAATGGGGGTTATATTTCCCTTTTTCCAGTCATCGGGAACTTCACCTGACTGCCATGATTTTTCAAATATGATGGCCAGTGGCTTAGCAACTTCATTCGCCACCTCCTTCAGGACCTGCGGATGGATTTCGTCAGGTCCCATGGACTTGTGTATGTTCAGGTTCTTGAGATGGACTTGAACCCGGTCCTCCCCTACAGTGGGCCCTAGGTCTTCATTCTCATAGCCCCTGCGTCTGCCTTCCAAGACTTGAGTGGTGTGGTCAGAGCTTTTGCCAATGAAGACTGAGGCAAAGAAGTCATTCAGAACCTCAGCCTTCTCCAGATTCAGGGTACCCAGTTCTCCCAAGAGCTTCCTC